>NC_141819.1:33262117-33636283 GCF_982586985.1 Callionymus lyra | reverse complement strand
GCCTCGCTGCATCTGTTTAACCCATGTCGAATCATCGCCAGTGGCAAACCCTGTAGCCTGACAATCACGTAGACTTCAGTGTTGCTGATGCAGTCGTGGCAACACTCACAAACAATGGGTGAGATTGGAGTCAACAACAGTTTGGCAGCTGTGTGTCCGCGTGTTTGATTCAATACTGTATGTGCTGAGCCAGATCAGTAGATGCCCCGGTGTCTTTATTTGTCATTTACACCAGGTTAAGGGAATGCCACACCTATGGACAGCGGTTGTGAAACACAAACTGAGCAATGTACAAAGAAACGCTACATTTTACACATAATCATCTTCATCATTCTAAACACATTGTAAATGTAGCATCACTTCCATGTAAATCACACCAGTCCATTGTGTTCTTCTTGAACGAGGAAGATTTGAATATAAATTGAAAGCCTAAAGCCCACTCCCCGAAGCTAAACTGTAAATAATAACCCTAAACATTTTTCTAATCTCGGGTAATTGAGGCAAATGGGTTCTAGCGGGGAGAGATTTGTCGCCGACGTACATACATTCATTTTTATTTACGAGAAGGCAAAGGCTGAGGAGTGTAATGAGTGAAAATGCATGCTTAATTTAAATGGCGAGGGTGTCTGTTAGGGAATGCATTAGAGTCTGCAGAAGAAACGTAAGACATATTAATTGACAGACAGGAACTCCTGTCTCCGAGGTTGATACAAGTAATTTATTACTTCAGAAACGAATGCCACCGCCGGAATGTGCTTCATTAATTTCAAATTTAGTTTTAATTTCAAGCTGTTGCCCCCTGAGAAGAATAAGGTGGCAAGTTGTGTTTGAAGAGTCATTCCCTTTCCCTTCCCCCCCTACATTGTTCTGTTTTGATACTCTCTACTTGCGCCTTAAGAACAAAGTGTGAAAGATGGAGAGTAGGCGGAAACTTCATTGCATATTATGAAGTATAAATAGGTTGAAAATGTAACATTTTCTAAAACATTTCTCTTTCTTGTGTCCTTCTATATGCAGCGTATGCCACTGAAGATGAGAAAGAGACAACCCTCATGGATGAGGATCTGGACGGCGAAGACTCAGCGCAAGAAGGGGACGACATTTCTTCTAAATTCCTGTGCCAGGAGAAAGACTTTCTACTTAAGGACAGGCCAGGGTCTACTGGCTTTCATGAGTCTCCCAATCCGGCCGAATTTTCAGGTCAAGAGCTGGACAGTGAGTCCCACTTGAGTGAATCCAGTGACCGGATGTCTGACTTTGAAAGTTCTTCACTTAAAACTGAAGAGGATGTCCTTCTCTTTAAGGACCCAAGCAACCTTTCATTGTCTTCCACTGCGGCCATGATCGCTTCCACCAACTCTGGGGCAGTAGTCAGTGGAGAGGATGCGATACTAGCCACATCCGGGTCTGTAGCTGACAGTCTAGAGAAAATGAAGGCAATATACACTTCCTTCCTGACCAACTCCTATTGGTCTACTTTGAATCTGAACTTGAGTCAGCCACCTGCTGAAAAACCTCCACGCAGTCACAGTAGCAGCAGCAGCAGCAGCAGTAGCAGTAGCTGTGGAAGTGGAGGCTATGACTGGCATCAGACGGCAATGGCGAAAACCCTTCAACATGCCTCGCAGAACCACCACAACAGAGTAGGAATCGTTCACCATCCTGCGGTTGCTATATCCACAGCTTCAACAGAACCCAACCTCTTCAGTACGGTTCAACTGTACAGGCAAAGTTCAAAGTTGTATGGCTCTATATTCACTGGTGCTAGCAAGTTCCGTTGCAAGGACTGCAGTGGAGCCTATGACACACTAGTAGAGCTGACGGTGCACATGAACGAGACAGGCCACTACCGTGATGATAATCATGAGACAGAAAACGAGGGTGCAAAGCGGTGGTCTAAACCAAGAAAGCGTTCTTTATTAGAGATGGAAGGAAAGGAAGATGCGCAAAAAGTTCTCAAGTGCATGTACTGTGGGCACTCCTTTGAATCCCTGCAGGACTTAAGTGTCCACATGATCAAGACAAAACACTACCAAAAAGTGCCTCTGAAGGAGCCTGTAACACCAGTGGCTGCAAAGATCATCTCCTCTGCTAGGAAAAGAATTCCTATTGAACTTGATCTACCCAGCTCTCCTGACTCCAACGGAGGTACAACCCCTAAAGTTACATTACTCAACGACACAAATGATGCACTGCAAAAGGTCACCAACCCTTATATCACACCAAACAACCGATATGGACACCAGAACGGTGCAAGCTATGCCTGGCAGTTTGAGTCCAGGAAGTCACAAATACTTAAATGCATGGAGTGTGGGAGCTCCCACGATACACTACAAGAACTGACTGCACATATGATGGTTACTGGACATTTTATCAAAGTGACAAACTCTGCTATTAAAAAAGGCAAACCTATTTTAGAGTCACCCTCCCCAGCCCCTGTTATAAATCCCACAAATGAAGAAAAGTTCCAGTCAGTACCTCTGGCTGCATCAACCTTTTCCCCACCACCTGCTCCTGTTCCCCCACAAGCCTGTATCTCCCCGTCTGCAATGATTGTGGAAATTAAAAAGGAGGAAAAAGAAGAGGAATGTACTAAAGAATCAATGTTGAACCACAATGACAGTGAAAACAAAGAGAAGAAGGCATTCAGCGAAGAGGAGAATGAAGATAAATTTGACATCTCCTCAAAATACTCCTATCTGACAGAGGAGGACCTTGATGCAAGTCCTAAAGGTGGTCTAGACATTCTCAAGTCTTTGGAAAACACAGTGACCTCAGCAATCAACAAAGCCCAGAATGGTGCCCCAAGCTGGGGTGGATATCCCAGTATTCATGCTGCCTATCAGCTGCCAAACATAATGAAACTTTCCATCGGGAATACTGGGAAGAGCTCTCCTCTAAAATACCTGTTCCCAGGTGGAGATATCCTTTCTCCAATGAGTAAAAACCAGCCGCTGATGTCCCCCCCTAATCACACCTCCCCATTATCCAAGACAAACTTCCATGCTATGGAGGAACTGGTCAAGAAAGTGACAGAGAAGGTAGCAAAGGTTGAAGAGAAAATGAGAGAACCAAGCGGTATTGCAAGGGTGTCACCTGTAAGACGCACAACACCCTCACCATGTAAAAGTGATGCAGGCAACTCTGTGAAAGGAGAGTCCCTGAAATGTAATTCCACAGTGGGGAACAAAAGTCCAGAAAGAAAAATTGGACAGGAAAAGGTAGACATGGATGCATGTGAACAAAGTCATGAAGATACCAATGGTGAAATTACTAAAAAAGAGCCAGTTGAGAATGGAATAGAGGCCACTGTTGCCACATCACTACCTGGTTCCCTAGTTGGTAGCACAGCCATCATCACAGACCATCCCCCTCCAGAGCAGCCTTTTGTAAACCCCCTCAGTGCACTGCAGTCAGTTATGAACGTTCACCTTGGCAAGGCTGCTAAACCTGCTCTTCCATCCCTTGACCCAATGAGTATGTTGTTCAAGATGAGCAACAGTCTGGCAGAGAAAGCAGCTGTAGCAGCTTCGACACCACCAGCACACACCAAAAAGTCAACAAGCGACCACTTGGATCGCTATTTCTACCAGTCGCATCTTAACAGCGATCAGCCCATGGATCTTACCAAAGGTAAGAACGCTGAAAAGAACACCAATGGTTCATTGTGCTCCGCTGCTCTGTCCTCTACCACATCTACCCCTTCCTCTATTTCCCCTGCTTCAGCAGCCACAATGACCAAAGCCTCAGCAGCTGTTGCATCCTTTATGTCCAATTCACCATTGAGAGAAAATGCTCTCTCCGACATTTCTGACATGCTAAGGAACCTGACAGAGAGCCATGTGGTTTCCAAGTCATCCACACCGACAAGCATATCCGAGAGGTCAGAAATTGAAGGTGCAACGCAAGACGAGACAGAGGACATTTCACCAGCACAAAAACGTAAAGGCCGGCAATCCAACTGGAACCCTCAACACCTTCTTATTCTACAGGCCCAGTTTGCCTCTAGCTTACGTCAAACAAGCGATGGAAAGTACATGATGTCTGACCTAAGCCCACAGGAACGAATGCATATCTCCCGTTTCACTGGCCTTTCAATGACTACGATATCCCACTGGCTTGCCAACGTAAAGTACCAGCTGAGAAGAACCGGTGGCACCAAGTTTCTGAAAAACCTGGACTCTGGTCATCCAGTGTTCTTCTGCAGTGACTGTGCTTCTCAAATCCGCTCACCTTCCACATATGTAAGCCACTTAGAATCCCATTTGGGCTTCCGTCTGCGCGACTTGGCCAAACTGTCAGGGGAGCAGCTTTTAAGTCAGATCTCACATCACCATCATCATCGCCAAACCAAAGTACTGTCTGAAAAACTGTTCTCGAATCTTCTCCCATCCAGCCATCCCCTCCCTTCCTCGCTAGCTACAAGTATGTCTTCCCCCTTACCGATCTCACTCCCGTCGTCCTTGAACACTCCTTTGCCGTCCACTGAATCTTCATCTCCTTCCCCCGACGATGACGACAATGTGGGGTCTGTTCACAAGTGCAAGCTTTGCAACCGGACATTTGCCAGCAAGCACGCAGTAAAACTTCACCTGAGCAAGACGCACGGGAAGTCCCCAGAGGACCATCTCATGTATGTCTTGGAGCTAGAAAAGCAGTAGCAGTGGCTGAACTTTTGTAAGATTTCCTGAACTACTGCAGAAAGTCACGGACTAAACGTTCAATAAGGACCATATATGTGACAGAACTGCACAATGCCAAACGTGGCTGAGTTGTGGCACGTTATTTTTGTGTCACAGTAGTTTGTTGCCACTTGACTCACTGGCACGAGACAGTTTTTTCTTCAATGGCAACAGGTTTGGTGAGCGCTGAAGAAGATACATTATATGAAGAATTAAAAAGGGGGGAACAAAAAAAAAGATATTCTAAAAATGAAGTGATGTGTATTTTGAAACTTGTGTAAAATGAATTAAGTTCTGTTATATTTGGACATCACTGGGCTGTGATGAGCTGCATGCATAAATGAAACAGTTCTGTTTTATGACGAAATCTGGTGCACTTTTCATGAATTATTTTTTATCGAAATATTTGTTTATTCCGATTATTGTTCACTGTCTTCTTTTGCCCCGTTCTGGCGTACTACTGCTAGAGCGAGCATTTATATTTAACCCTCTGAGTACGTTTAAGCACTTCTAACTCAAAATGCACGACTGACTATTGATTTCTTATTTTGGACATTTGTCTCCATAGACAACTGTCATGTCTGCAGTGTGTGTTTCAAATATTTGTAATGCTGTAGACAAAAAAAACAATTTCTTTATTCACTTTAAGGTTTTCACTTGTGCTTAAACAAATAAAACAATTAATATAATCGTCTCTGTTTTTTATTTTATTTGGTTAATCAGGAACCATAATCGATTCAGGTCTTGTAAAATATGTATATGAAAAAGTAACTCATGTCTAAATTATGCATTGTTTCTATATTTTTAATTTAACTCTGACTGCTGGTGAACAGTATACGAAGACATTAAAAATGTTTTGCACAATAGTTTTATAAATGTGTTATTTAATCAAATGGTACAGATGGCAGACAGCGAAAAAAAAAGAAAAACAAGAGAAGTTTTCCCAGCTCGTGCTCAAAGGGTTAAAGACTCTTCATTTTTCTCAACATGTGCCGATGTATGAACACTTAAAAAAAAGATATTAAAATCATTATGGAAAAAAAGTCGCTTTATTAAAAAAATTCACATCTGTTATTTATAAGAACTATTATTTGTTTCATATTGTCAAATGCCTTTTTTAATGTCTTGGTTGTTTCTGATTACTCAACACTGCAGTTTTTTTTTTGTTGCATTATGAAAGGTAACCATGGTTACACTAACCTCATGACTGACATGTTCTGCTACATTTTTGGCAGTCAATTTGTCGGAGTAACTGACAGCTGCCAGTGTATGTAGAGGAATAATGAAGAAAAAAAAAAAAAACTGTGTAAAAAATATCGGCATGTAAATGGCACAGAATCTGTGATGCATTCTGTGCAGTAAATCTTTTCATTTTCTTTTTTTTTTTTTTTGGTTTCTGTTGTTGTTGTCCCTCACAATGAACCCCCCATTATATGACTTCATATAACCTTGTTTTCTACTGCAGCATTAAAAAACGAAACCAGTTTTTTTTCGCAATGATGTGTGTGTGTGTGTCCTCCGTGTCATGCTATTACTTCTGTGTGCGATGTGCTTTCCCTAATGAGCACATTAGACTAGGAGTGTTTTAACGTCTGTTGGTGAAGAGCTGCAGACTAGTTTAGAGTGAGTGGCAGCAATGGCGGATATGGGTTAAAAATAAAGAGACAAAACACACACAAATTCCCACTAATAACAAGTGGTGTTAAAATCGGAATTTGACATGAGATGCAGAAAGAAAAACACCTAATGGTAATGGTAATAATACAGACAGGTGGTCATAACATGAACATGAACTCCATTTTTTTTATTATTCATTGCAACTGTAACAAATAAAACTACAGTAATGTTTCAGTGTAAACAAGTAGGTGACAGCTCAGCTGAGAAAAAGAGATGAAAAATTCAACAAAGAATTTTGCAGTCCGACATTGATGACACGTCCATGTTTTGAAAGTCATCAATGACACAATGTCATAAGATCAAGTGAGGAAATGATCAGATTTTTAAACATTTATAAGCATACTAATACATACTATATGTTATTTATTATTATATATATTTCTTATTGTACATATGTAACCTTTATTTAACCTATTAGCTGTATACATTTATAATATGTACATACATATTACACAGTTACACACTTTAATTTAAATACAAGCCTGACCACAAGCTCACAAATCACAAATAATATATTTTGCAAATATTATTTTTTGTATTTAAGTACATTTAAATCAAAAATGTAAAGTGTCTTCAAGTCAATCTCGTGAGAGCTCCAGTTAAAAGAAAAAAGTCAATAATAATCCAAAAGTTTTTCTGTCTCAAGAAAAAAACAATCTATGATCAAGTTGCTATTTCGGTAGTGGCTCCTAGCACCGTCCTTGGATCAATGAGGTCTTTGGTGCTGATCCAAAATGGGTCCTGATCCAGTGACCAGGTTCTTCTTGGGTCCCAAGACTTTAGAACAAGGAAGGGCAATTTAATTTCCTCAGGGGCCGCTTTATATACTGTGACTCTTTTGAGGGGTCGTCAAACCAAAAGGGAGTCGCAAATAAAAATAACAAAAAAAGTATTTAAAAAAAAAACACAAATCTACAACAATAAATACACCTAACAATGCAAATAAAAAACTGTATTTTAGACATTTCATAAAAACAAAACAAAAAACTGATCTTCAATTTATTTTCCACATGTGACCTCCATGCTCCATCATATTAATTTGATTTTTTGTTGAGAAATATTTAATAAAAGGAAAATATAAGTGCAAGTTGTAGTTCATATTGATATACACACCAAATAAATTTGTTAGGTGTCAAAAATGTACTATATTGTCCTAGTGGATCATTTTAACGTTGCGAAGATAAATAAGAAACATAAAACATGAAGAAAGAAAGTAGCCAAAAAAATGACATCAATAAACTCAGAAGCACCTCAAAAAAAGTGGGTCCCAAGCACACAGAAGAAGTATTTGGTGTTTTAAAAGTTCATAAATTCCTTAAATCCTCACATATAATACAACGATTGTGGAGGATTCAGGGAAGCTTGGAATTTAAGAGTAGCCTAAAAATCAACCTGTTCCATTGTCTTGACTTAAAAGATGAAATTGTCTTATTTAGTCTTTTTTGGCACACAAAGAGCTCTCTTAAACTGAATATTGAAAGTTAAAAATCGAATGCTAAAAATGTTACTTTATATTTCAAAACTAGAATGGGAATCTAACAGTAACACTGAGGAAGTTAATAACCCAAAAAACATCAACCAACAGCCAAATTGTTTGTCTAACAAAAAACATAGTAAGCAGGAGAATTCTTTTCTTTTTTTTCCTCCTGCTACTTAACAGTTGAATTTTACATATTCTTCAGCGAACAGAAAAACACATACACGCATAAATACACACACCTTTCAACAAGCAGGTAGAAAGCCCTTCATCGACTGTGACAAGGTGCCACAGAGTGTGTAAATGTCAGCCCTCGACAGTCCAGCCTGAAGTCTGGCAGCGTATTTAAGGCTCTCATTAGCCTTAAAGGGAAAAAAGAGAAGCGTGAAAGTGAAGTGTAAGAAATCCATTTTCCTCCTCTCTGCTCTCACTTCTGGCATGCAGAAGCAGCAGCTTATTAAGGTTCAAACGAATCACGCCGGAGACAATGAGTCTCGGCGCTGCAGGTGTGCCATATGTGGACATGTCGCTGCCATGCTAATTTACACATTGCTTTATGTGTGGTGGGAGGAAAATTGGGCCATCAATACAGGTAATTACATGTCCTTGTGTTTGGAATATTTCGGAATTTAAGGGTATCATTTTTTACTTATTTTGTGGACTGTACACTTTCTTTTGTTATATACAAATCAATAATGTATCATAAAAATAAGGATAATACAGAATAATTAATGTTATTATTATTCACATTAATAGTTATATGCTCAACAGCCTTACTAAATTAAAACATTTTAAAATTCAATGGTGGTGCTAGAGTAGCTTCTCGCTACTGGAGATTATATATGTCGTAATTAAGTGACTTACTTTAATTAAAATAATTATTTTTTACTGCTTATTCTCTTCAATGGCTTGCGTGGTATAGGGCAAGAGGCGTGGGAAACTCTGGAAAGTTTCCTGGCCTCAAACTAACAGGGTCAAACAACCACTCACACACACACAATCTCATTTTTGGACTGTGGGAGGAAACCAGAGTGCGCACCATTAACTTAGTGTAAAAAGAAATATAGATTGTCCGTTGTATGACGATATTATTTTCTATCAATATTCGACAGCATTGTTTCGATTAGATAATTTACCCCTTGTGGCAACAGAAGGGATGCCACAAATACATTTGTTTTAGGGCCTCTGCATCACCTTGACCCAGAGATGACACCTTGCTGTCTAGATGGCACCAGTCATTACGTCCTCTGCAGCAAAATGAACATTGAAATCCTGCAAGATCCTGGCGATGACTGAGGACGAGAGGATACAGTCGACGCCAGCAGCTTTTAAAGCTGATTTTTGGACATATTTTGATTTTAAAAACAAATGAAAACGGTTATGACTACATCAGGAGTCTGTAAATTCTACAACAACCAGAGTCAAGTACTCAAAAATTATACTAATATACTGTTGTTCCTACAGTATCACAATATATTGTATAGTTGCTCCTGTGTCATGAAACGTATCACCAAATTCTTGCCAAAACACAGCCCATTACCCACAAAATGATGGGTAGAACGGACATATGGAACTATCACACTAACTCTCCGCTAAAATTAAGAATTAAGAACTTTACTTTTTATATTCCCTAATGGCAAATAAGCAACTTTTAAAATGTTTTCTCTGTATCTGTTCACATCATCAGTGATCATGCAGAAGTTATTATACACGTTCTAGGTTATTTGGCCATCAAAATGTGAACATAGTTATAATAAATGTAAGCGTCACTAGAAGCAACTGAAGAGAAACATTCCTCTTTGCATCAGGCATTTAAATTATTTCTTATAATTTATTACTTTTTGCATGTTTTCTGTATAAAGCAACCCAGCAACGCTTGTTATAGGAGTACCATGATTTCACTGAAGCAGGTTTGTTTATTTTAGTTTCTTATCAAGATGTTTACAACCTTCAGTCAAGGACCAACTGAAGATCCCCCGGCATTCCATTCTGTGTGTGTGATTCTTGACAAAACTAACCTTTTTTCATCAATTTCAGTCCATAAATACTTTGAATTTTAAGTAGATTTTGAAGTTAAATGTATATGACCAGGAATAAGATGAGGGTGTTTCTTAAGTACCATGTTTTAGGACTACAAGGTGCAACGGATTATAATGCATAATTCTTACTAGTAGGGGTCTGTAGTCAGAAACCTCGCAGAGTAAATCTATGGACCATCACGGATTAATACTACAGTGCCTTGTGGAGGAATAGTACAGTGTATGATGGAGTAATACTACTGAGCATCACAGAGTAATACTACAGAGCATCTCAGAGTAATACTACGGAGCATCACGCAGTAATACTACAGAGCATCGCATAGTGATACTACTGAGCATCACATTGTAATACTACTGAGCATCACATAGTAATACTACTGAGCATCAAAGAGTAATACTACAGAGCATCACGCAGTAATACTACAGAGCATCGCATAGTGATACTACTGAGCATCACATTGTAATACTACTGAGCATCACATAGCAATACTACTGAGCGTCAAGGAGTAATAGTACAGAGCATCACAGAGTAATACTACGGAGGATCACGCAGCAAAACTACAGAGCATCACATAGTGATACTACAGAGCATCACATAGTAATACTACTGAGCATCACATAGTAATACTACTGAGCTTCAAAGAGTATTACTACTGAGCATCACAGAGTAATACTACAGAGCATCACAGAGTAATACTACGGAGCATCACGCAGTAATATTACAGAGCATCACATAGTGATACTACTGAGCATCACATAGTAACACTACTGAGCATCAAAGAATAATACTACTGAGCATCACAGAGTAATACTACAGAGCATCACAGAGTAATACTACGGAGCATCACACAGTAATACTACAGAGCATCAAAGAGTAATACTATAGTTCATAACAGAGTAATACTCTAGAGCATCACGCAGTAATAATACAGAGCATCACATAGTGATACTATTGAGCATCACATAGTAATACCACAGAGCATCAAAGAGTAATGGCGCCACCTACTGACCGTGAAACAACATGACACTGCTTCATGAAGCTTCATCAGCCCATCTTTAGTACAGAGCATTGTGTGGTAATACTGCAGAGAATCACAGAGTAATACTACAGATTCTACTTAAAATCTCTTGAAATCTACTTTTCTAGTGATCAATTTGCACATATGCAGTGTTTACATGCTAAATGAACACAGATCTACGACTATTGATAGTTCACATTGATATTATATAAGTTAAGTTTTATTTTCTTCACTTCCACCTTAGATGCCCTGATTTAAAAATTCTGCGTTTTATTTTATAAGTGAACCAAGTTAATTGATTGCTTTTCTTTCCCAAAAAAAACCCTTTGATCATAAACTGAACAAGGTTTCCAAACGCCGTGATCGGACTTGCTCAACCGGCTTCGAGGCGTCTTGCATGTGTTTGCCATAGAGGTTACTGATGGTTTAATCTAAAGAAATGAATGTCGTGATTGGGTGTGGGTGGGGATACAAGCCAGACCGCTCCTCTCCGTACAATGGAATCACACAGCATAACGCAAATAAATCCAGGATACAAGCAACACACAAAGACACCAGGCACAGCTGCCCGTCCGTTTCAGCTTCCCTCAGTTCGTCTCTTTCTTCTGTCTCATGTTCAAACTTTAATTTGCACACAGACACCGTGCTGCCTTCAGACGGAACAGACAGGTGTCTGGAGCTTTTCTTGTTGTTGGACGTGTCTTCTCTGGATGTAAGAGTAACTTCAACAAAAGTGTGAAAAAGAAGCATTAAAGGATTTCCCTTTGAAAACATTGGTCTTTTGAACAACAAACATGTTTTCTTCAAAATAGAACTTATTTTTATTGTGATCACATACACACGTCACTTCTTTTTTTAATAATATTTGAGGACATTATTAAATTCACTCAATTACGAAATCGGCTTTGGGAAATAAACAAGCCAGGAGTACCAATTTCTTATCTCATGCTAAACAGAAATATACATGAGACGTTCAACATCACTTTTACTCTCACCTTGAGTTTGTATAATTGTTGTTAATCTCCGCTGCTTAGCTTTTCTTAAAGATTTGCAACATTAAATGTCACAATATCAACATAGAATTTAACCTACTTTGCCATTAAACCCTCAGAGATTCACAAAACATGTCAAGCATACAGTATCTGGCGTGGATAAAAAAATGTAGATCTGAGTTTTGGGTAAAAAGCTGACGTTTACATTCTCAAAGTGGTTAAATTGAACTTTATTGTATCCATATTTCCATTTTAAGTTTTAATCAGAGATTTTAGGATGCAGTCAACACTAATGCAAACTAGTGCAGGTAAGCATATGATTTATTGTGGACTATAGTGAGTCACAGGTTTAGTAACGCATGATTGTTTTGTTGGTGGAGAATGAGGGGATGGTCATCAAGAGTCCTGGTAATAAAAATGATTCATTGGAGGTACTTAATAGACATCTAGGAGGCCCAGGTTGCAGATGGACATCAGCTTCTAGAAACAGTTGAAAAATACCTTAAGGGTAGCATTGAATATGAGACAAAAAACATAGTTTGGGGGTCAACTAAAACAGATGGAGTACAGGTATATTTATAACATCATAAAAGGGGAACTGTTAGGATTTTGAAAACATGATCATCAAATTCTGCACCAAGACTAACCTCAGCAGCTAACTGCATGCTATCAATGATCTTACAACACGATCTGGATTTGATAATCCATGTGTTTATGTCTTCTTGTTTAGACTATTGTATTTTTCGTGTCTAAACAAGAAGGAGCTGTCTCGCCTGCAGTTGATACAAAACTTGAGAATTCTGAGCGGCTCTAGTAGAAGAACTCACATTTCCCAGATCCTTAAGACTCTTTTCTTTTCTTACTTTCAGAGCTATTCATGGTCAGGCTCCTCCTTACATCAGTGATCTGATCCAGCCTTACACCCCAGCTCGGGCTCTGAGGTCTCTGGATCAGAATCTACTGATGGTTCCTCGCACACGGTTCCGGACCAGAGGAGAGAAATCCTTCCAGGCTGTTGCTCCTAAGCTTTGGAATGATCTTCCTCTCCCTCTGAGTTTGATGGATCTACTGACCCCTTCAAGAAACATCTTAAGACATTTTTTTATGACTTTTCCTTGATTTTCTTGGACTCCTGTGTGTGTCTTATGTGTCTTGGTCTTTAAAAGTGTATATGTTTAACTGTGTATTGTTTTTGATTGTTAAAGGGCTTTGTGACCCTGGTCTAGAAAGGTGCTTTACAAATAACCTTTACTTACTTACTTACTATCAAAGTTAGTTTCTTTCCATGCTCTTTCCATGTTTTTTTCTAGCATTTCTCTTTTGACTACATTTCTATTCAATTTTCCTGAAGGTCTGATGAAGCTTCATGAAGCAAAGACGACTGTTAACGCGTAATGGCTTCAAATATAATATATATATACAGTATACAGTATATACCACAACAACTATTCCAAATTCTTCAGCGACAATCCCACAGTCATCAGCATATTCTCTATGAGAAAAGGAACTACAGAACTGTATTGGATTCATGAGAAGAGTGTCAACATCAGTGAAAAAGGGATCACATCGCTAATGTTGATGATCAGGAGGACGAGCAACTTCCTTCTGCACTTTATCACCTCCTTAATGATTTATATGGAGGCCGTGCTAAAGTGTGACAGCACTATTTACTTTATCAGATTCTCTCCTGTCGGTAAAAAATGCAAGGCTTCAACGGGATTGTTTATTCAGTCAGTATTGATTGACTGCGGTTTAAAACCAAGGAAAACATAAAAGCGGGGTCTTCTGAAAGAATATCTGCCTGCAGCTTGTAAAATAGGAACACAGCTTTTGCCTCAGCACTTTCAAATTCAACCAGTCGGCCTGCTGACCTGAAACGCTCAGATTGATTTTTCAGACAGATTTCACAGCAGGGTTTGGCCTTGTTATTCAGACGCATTATACCTGTAAAATTCACAGTGTGGATGTAGACTTATAGGACCTCTCTCTCTCTCTCACTTTATTTAGCCTTCATCTGCCACTTATCCAGACCACATCAGGGTCACAGAAAGTCATTTCACCTTGTAATATGTGTTCATTCCACGGAAGGAAAGAAACTATTTATATATATTCATAAACAAATTGGTAAAATACTGAATATTAAGGCGTATCCTCAGCATGTTTGCTTAAGATTCTGTACATGCAACATATCTATTCCTATGACAATAAACTAAGCTAATGGTTTCTGCATAAGGCAGAAAAAAAAGAAGAAAAAGTAAATTAAATTTTATGGGGAGGGAGGGAGTCAACTTGCGACCTTTCTCTGTGAAGTTGTATGTTCTCCCTGTGTTGCATGGGTTTACTTCAGGCACTCCGGTTTCCTCCTATGTCCATAAACATACAAAGGTTAATTGGGAACTTGGGAAAAAGTCCGTAGGTATGAGTGTGTGTGTGTGAATGGTTGACTGTCTTTGTGTGCCCTTTGAATGACTGTCATCCTGTCCAGGGTGTGCCCTGCCTCTCACTCGATGAAATTAGGATAGGCTCCAGCCCCCCCCCGCTACCCGCATAAGGGATTAAGCGACACTGAAAACTAAATAATGAATAAAAATGAAAAATTCGTGGACATATTTCTTGGACTTTGGTTGATCATGACTTACAGACTTACGGAGCAATAAAAAGGTATATTTCTGTTGGTGCTGTACTCATCTTGAGAAGTTCATTGTTAGGATTCCATTCCATTTTCTAAAGGATGCCATATCACCTGCTGGTGTTGGTGAACTACAGTCAACAGAACCATCTATAAGGAAGTTTCAGGGCAGCTCAATCTTCATTTCGCTAGAGATGCTCAAGTCAGGGCGATAGGCATTCCAATAACATGCTCCCTCTCTTTGAGCTTTTATTGCTTTAAATTGCTTTTATGCTGTGCTTATTAGTGTATATGATGTTAAGGCGTCTTTGTTTGCAGTTTCTTGTATTATCTTCTTCTCCTACATTTGTATGCATTATTTGTTGGTTGTTGCTCTGCTAATTTTGTCTCTTGTATTCTTAGTTCTCCATGGATTTTGAATTTTGTATAATTTTTTTGATCAGTTCTCTCTAGTGTTTCTCTCAAACTTTTGGTTATTTAACTGGTTTTGACTGGTTTTGACATTTTTAACTCTTATCCCCAGAGATTACTTATTATGTTTATTCTAACGGTTGTGATTGTTTTCTAAGTAATTCGTTCCCTATCGTTTTCACTTGCAGGTTTTATTGTGTGGGCTGTGTCCCAAATCGTGCACTTCTGTACACTTAGTATTTTGAGTACACAAGTGCGTTCACATTGAGCAGTGTGCGCAAATATAGTGTGCAGTGACCACTCATTGGAAGTGGAGTGAGATTGGAAAACTCAAATGGCCAGGGTGTGGATCGATGGATACTTTTCACCCTCAACGGCCGCCATCTTAGTGACGTAGATGACGCTAAACGGAATCTTCGTCACATATTCCGGCGCAGATACAGGCATAAATGTCTCAAGAACACACCAATTTTACCACAAAACAACACAAAAAAAAGTAATAACACAATAAAACACAACTTAATAAATTGTTTCAATTGACGAAAAGTGCTGTCAAGTGTCGGCAATAGGATTCCAATGGCTGGTTGCAATCAGTGTTAAAAAGTAGTAGAAAAAGAAGCTGTCATGTCATTTCCGTTAAGTTCGTAGCGACAGTGTTTGATTTGAGACAGTAGTATCCATCGAAAATTTGCACACTGGCCAAGTATGTGCACTATCTTAATATGTACCATAAACCAGTGCACTTGGAGAAGTCAGCGATTTGAGACACAGCTACTATACTTGTCTTGTTTACTTCCTCTCATGCTCCTGATCACCTGTGTCTTCATCTCACCTGATCCCTGTTCCCTTGATTGTTGTTTGTTTAAAAACCCTCTTCTGTCTGTATGTGTTTTGCTCAAGTCTAGTATATATTCAGTTCTGTTGGCTTAAGTTGTGTGCCTTTTTGTCAGTGCCTTTGGCCTGCTCCTTTTTTTAGCTGTTTTGTTAATAGAGTAGTTTATTCATTAATCCTGTCTCCTGCCTCTGCATTTGGGGTTTCCTGCCCCGAGTCCTGACAGTAGAGACTCATTGTCTTCATCTAAGTCCAAAAATACACACTTAAAAACATCCAAAGATCTCCAAACTGTGTTTCCAGCCAACTGATTGTTTAAGTAAAAGACTGAAAAGTGAATAAACAATTGAAAAAAGTAAGAAAGAAAGTTGGTCGGACATTCACCTTCCACACCCACATCATACCAACCCAAACGAATAAATAATATTAAAACTCATAAAACCCTCAGATGTCGACGTAATCACTAAGATTGTCGGAGGTATCACCAACATTTTTTGCTTCATTCAAAGTTTACATTTATTTTAGATCGTTTATAAAGACCAGGATATGTGGTCGGGTGGGGGAGTGGGTGTGTTTAATTTATTGTTGTATTCCCATAGTTTTTGTTTTTATATAATTATATATATTTTTTTTAATGTTTTTTGTTTTTTCTAACAAAAAAGGAAAACATTTTTTTCGGATTTCAACAACCCACTTTGTGCACTCCTTTCACTAGGTTTAAAATAGAAACATTTTTGAAAATAAAAGATTTAGAATCTTCTTTAATTTTTAACCATATTAGTGTTTCTAGATTCAAAAAACTTGAACATTAAAAAAAAACAATGTGACGAGTCAATGGTTTAGACACAGTAGCTCTGCCACAGAGATAAGGTAAAATAAGAAGAGGAAAACTATTGATGAGTTTTATGGATGTGTTTGAGAACGAAAGATACACATAGGTGTGATCAGGAAATTCACAAACTACATTGTTTTTTTGTTTTTCCCCATACGGATGAACAGAGCTGTGTTATATGTTATATTTTCATGTTATTTTGTTAAGTAATATTCAGAAACTTTAAATTTACCACATTTAATTCTCTCTCAACTTATTCTCAAAACCTTAATTGTTAAGAAATATAATTTTGGCAAGCCAATTTACTTACTGTTGTCTCAGTTATAATGAATAAACAATTAGAAATATGTAACTAGAAGCACATCACAATTGTAAAGAAGACATTTAATCCCCAGCATGGGAACCCTGAGCACAACTCTGCAGTCATCATTTCCCTCTGGTTTCTGATGTTGATATTTTAACCTGAATGTATAATTTAAATTCACACCTATGCTTTAACATACTGTCACAATAGCGTCGCTATCAGAACCTTGCATGTTTCAAAGTCAAATAATGATGAATGTGCAATTTCCCTAATTCACGACTGACTGCTATACGCCGCGCTGTGGGCTGGATGGAAATCTTAAATGGGGCTTGAACAGCCCTCGTCACAACAAGAAATCAATATAGCATGCTGCCTAGAGAGGCGACCCGCTATCTGGCGTGGCCGCGGCCAAGGCTCGTCGGGGTAATTTCCTCTAAATGCTACAAACGCAGCTCAGCCACTTCACTTGCAACACAAATAGAATCCTGGTAAAATGCTCTGACACACTTGAAAAGATGTGCGCTGCATGTAAGTGCGAGCTTCTAAACGTGTAAGGTTAATACATGCCGACTTGTGTCTTTTTTGAACAACATCATTTGTTTCTCGCTTTCCACCAGAGATTTCACCCAATGTTTTGTCAGGTAATTTGTGTGATGCTCCAGCGGTATTGTTCGACTCGTGAGGCGTGCGGGAAACCACGTCTGCCTTTACATGCAATTATATTTGAACTGTAGGTTCATAATAATTTTGATTTTTAGCATCATGTAGTTTCAAATAAATGCAAACATTTGAACATGATTTCAAGTAAATGAACAGGCATGTTTGTCAGCGGTAATACTATAATAAATAAAACTAAATATTCCATCTATTACTGCTGCTTAAAAGTTTCCGTTTCATTTGGACAAAAATAAACTGATTTTCTTGACTAGTAAAAGAAGGGAAAAAACTTCCTCATTCAATCTGTTTTTCCTTTCTCCACTATAGTCTTTTACTATACTACTTCAACTGTAAAGTGTCTTGAGTGAGATAACTTTGTTATGATAAGACACTTTAAATCAAATTTAATTGAATATAAATAATGCTAAAACACAAACTCACACATTGGTACAAAGTCTTAGGTTAGCGTAGACACACACATACAGAACACCATCGTCAGCATACAATCAAATAAATGCCTAAAACACGTCTAAAAGAGGTCTAAAAACGACTTCAAAAAGACGTCTAAATTTAGAGTAGTCGTCTAATGAACTTCATCTAATCTTGAACGTCTAATAGAAGTCTAAAAGACGTCTAAGCTCAGACTCATGTCATTACAAACACATGTGTTAATGTTTTGATCAATATTGATCATTGATGTGTCTCTGATGTGAACATGTCAACATGACAAGTGAGGCTCACATGGATGTGAGCAGTACATTTGTACATACTCCGCCATCAAACTTGTCGGGAAGTCGGTTTCATCCTCTTTTTATTCTTGATTCAAATGAACTTTGCCGAAGAAAACTACATGAGCACGCTGAGAGATTGGCTGCTCTGCATGTCAATCAAATGGTTATTGCTCAGATTGTTTAAGATATCTTCTTAAGACATCAACAAATCGCCACGATAACCATTTGACTGACATATAGATCAGCCAATATGAACTCTATTCTCTATTATTTGCAGATAATAAATGTTTTTTAATAATTAGGTGGATCATTCCCCGCTACAAACCAAGCAATCTCCCACTCGTGGTCCGTGGCTAGTGGTTGAAAAACATTGGTTTAATCAACAACGGATTTCTGTTAATCGAAAATGTATTTAGTTATTTACCCTTTATTTTAATTTTGAATTCTTAATTAGTTCTAGGAGAACTAAGAAACCATCAACTATATGACTTTAGAAAGATAAACACAAAGTTCAAGTCAGAGTTGAAAGCTGATGATTTTCTCAACTGAATGTTGTTGCTCTTCATATCAAAAATAAAGCCCCCTTGAGAGAGGGTGAGTTTCATATAACTTCCGAGTGTATCCATAACCAAATATAATCTATTCTTTGCTGAGGAGATGCAATCAGGCCGTGTTCCCCCAGAAACAATACAGGGAACCGGCCGGTGCTGTTGTTCTTGGCTTGATAACTCAGGATGCTCACCGCAGGGTAACTTGTGCGTTCGCTTGTTTTTGACATTTTGTCATAACTGTTGATGAATGACGGTTGAACTCCTTTTCATGTTTCCCATTGTTGCTTCCTCGATTGTTGAGGTGTTCGACTGACCGTAACCATCTGGCACTGAGAACCGGGAAAAGTTTGGCTTTGGATTTTCGATGCGCTTACTATTTTACTTTCATCAACAATAGCATGTTTATCAACAGGATCAGACTAAAATCTTATTAAAGTATACAATTCTGAATTCCTGGATTTAGTTTTAATTTATTTATTATTAAATTAGCTTCATGAAGCAGTGTCTTTATTTTCAGAGCCCACTAGATGGCAGTATCTGCAATATTTGAACCACTGTACTAATGAATAATATCCTCATTTTTAAACTGATGGCGCCACCTACAGACCTCTAAACAACATGACACTGCTTCATGAAGCGTCATCAGACCATCACTACTTTAAATACTAGTCCAGTGGTTTTGGGTCGCCTTTAAATACCAAAATGACTTTTATATTCTGCTAACTACGAACCATGCATCATTCTATCAAAGTTGAACGTATTATAATTATATAGAAATGTTTTTGTTGTTGTTTATTTTTTAGAAATTGGTATATAAATAATTGCGTGAGGCAAGAAAGTTAAATAAATATGTTTTTCAGAACAACAAGATCATTGTTTCATCATACTTTGTTTTTGTTCAACGTAAAGAAGTTTTTAGGTATAGTTCATATGTCGTTACCACACTATTTTACACACATAATATATACAATAATGTTCACTCTCAATTGATCTCTGTGGAGCTGTTAGTAGGCGTGCCAACGTTTGCGTCATGTGTTTCATTAAAGATGACGAAATATCCTTCATTATGCTTGAAGGCCACTTTTATGGCTGGAGAATCGGCGATGCCAGGAAGAACATGAGACCAATAAAAAACAAGAAGACAATTCGCAACCAAAAACCGAGACAACGATAAAAGGCAGATCTTGTGATTTACCACACGCTCAGCATCAAGAAGGCTCCAAATAACAATTACTTTAACTTCCAGAAAGATTTGAGATCCACTGACTGAAGAGGTTAGATCCATCCTAAAAGTGCTGCCTTGCCTTAAATGACGACGTCGTCAAAATGCAACACAGCATTTCACACAATGGAAATCCTTAAGGTCAAAGGTGGAACATGCTGACCCTTGTGATAAGCCCGAGTGTCATTATCTAGTCGACATGTAACATCTCTTCCCGTCGGCGATAAAAAAAGCTTTCCAGAAAGTGATGTGTGTATGAGCATGAATGTTGGAGTGAGACCTCGCAACATTAGTTTGATGTAAAATGTGTGATTCCATCATTTAAAAAAAAGAAAAAGGCACTTTAATGGACACAATTGTGTCGCTCTGGGCTTTTGATAAGAGGTCTGTGGTATCAGCAGATTGCCACAAATTTGATTTCACAGCAATTTAGAAATTTGTCATTTAAGGCAATTCATCAGCTAAGATGGATGTTGTAAATGTGGTAATAGCAGATTATTGGATTGAGATTCCAGTGTCTATTGATCCGCCTCTGATCCCTCCATCAATGATTAGCCCCGAGGTGAAGAGCAACATAATATCACACAAGGTTTGATCTTGTTCGGTGGGATCAGCAAATCATTGGATGTTTTAGCCATTAGAGGGGCTCCCTGAAGAAGAGAGGGGGGGGGGGAGGAGGTTAACGGTACAGGTTAGGAAGAAGAAGCTTATGGAATATATTGTTGGATTAAACGATGATCGAGATTTTAATCTGTTTTTGAGAGGATATAGCGTCGGTTGATAACGCCGAAACTAATGAGATTCCATGTCCGAAGTGCACGTTCTCGCTTGCATAATCAGATGAGAAGCTTTAAACAGAAAATGGAATCAAATCTGACAGCCCACTCAAATCATGACGAGCCGGACGCTTCTGAGCGCTGCTGCTCGTGGGGTTGTTCGACTATTTCCAGCAACCCTAATAGATAAAATTCATCCATTTGCTTGGCATGTAAATACAAATTAATCAGCTTGAGGATGTGAATCACTCAGTCAATGACACTAGCCAAAAAGCTGTCAAGACTAAATATAGGCAATAAATTCAATATATAGGATATTATCATTGTGAATGGATAGCTAATGTTTCGATACAGCTTTTGTTGGTGGAACATTTAAATCCTGTGATCCAGTGTGAAGAAAATATATAATGGGCATTACAACTACGATTGTAGAAACAGGCGTAACACAAACAACTTGATAGAATCCTAGCACGATAAAGATTACTACACCTGACATGTCCATCCACTGAACCCCAGTTATAGGGTTGACAATATCTATATGTATGTGTGTATGTATCTTGGTAAGTCAATAGCTATCGGCCTCGCTTATTCTTAATGTAGGGGGAAAGGGTTCGACTGTAGACTACCATCTCTTCAAGACCTGTATGTCTCTATGACTACTACTACTACTACTACTACTGACAAACAATTTCCCGAAGGAGACCTCCTGAGGGATCAATAAAGTTTTACCTTACCTTACCTTACTTTATATCTCTCTCCTATCGTGCAGAAGGCTTCGGTCAATAAGTACAAAGCCTCCCACCACAACCACAGTTTCTTCTACTCCACCTTTAGACTCCTAAACGCAAACAGACTACATTTTTTAATCTACATTATGTACATAATTTGCTGTTTTATTTATGTTTAAGATTTGTATTATTTTTTCATGTTTAATGTTGCACACAATACCAAAATAAATCCCTATTCGGGGGTTTTGTTCTGAAAATGGCAATCAATTTATTTATTTTCCTGAGGTGGATGTAACTCGACGATTTACTTAATTTTGTGCTCCACTGTGTGCTCTCTAGCATGGTATTGGGTGGCAGGTGGCACCTGACTTCCTAATCAAGACTGGAAAGGATAGGTTTTGCAGAAGCTCGCAATTTGCGTCAGTTTATCAGTTTAGTAATATTTTATGAATATGATTTACTCCACCCTTCCTCTTGCCAGCTGTAATCACGACCCTCTTTGTTTATACAACAATTCCCTTGGAGGTGGAGACTTTAGGGATTGATGACGCACGGTGACATTGACAAACCGTGATGCTTGACCAATCACAGCAGAGTGGTAGTGGTTATGGTGGATAAGAGATAATCTCCAGAAAAACACAGGGTATTCAGTGGGCGGGGCTTAAGTACATTTACCTCATGTAAATATGTCAATGAAAAAAAAGTTTTGCACATATTAATGGGTACAATAGAGGTCGTAGATCTATTTAAGAGACACTTAAATCAACAAATTTGTTTCCCTTTAAGTAAATAAATCAGTAGTTACTCCCAAAGCTGTCACTCTTCCCTGTGGTCGTCGCAGGAACTGAATCCCATCACAATTACTCCTCAAACTTCTCAGTTCCGACCCACCTACACTCCTGACCAGCAGATGACTTTTGTTGTGTTGCTCCCCTGTTCTTTTTTTTGCTCTCCATGCTGGAGATCACACCCCTCTCGCTGCTCCTCTTCAAGCTCATTATCGCGGTTAAACGATTTCCTCCCACAAGAATGTTAATTAACACACACGTCCAGACCATGTCTGGCCGCACAAATTGATTACAACATCAGAGTGTTGGTGTGTGTGTGCGCGTGGTCGGTCTGTGCGGGCGACAAAAACGAGAGTGGTGCCCACAGTGGGGGCCCCTGCAGGTCCTAGCCACCGAAGAACTTAGAGGTCCCGCGCCACGTATGGAATACAAGAGTGAAGATAATGAAGGGGAACATAGAACCGACGAGGGTCTGAGGGCCTCTTACAAGCAGCCGCACACTTCAAGCTGACAACACACATTTTGACATTACTGTAGTAGGGTGGTTAATTTCAAGCTTGGCCTCAATCACTAGTGTTAAGAATAAATTCAGTCCTAAAGGGGTTAATTAGGGGCTAGGAGTAGACGCCGGAATTAATTGGCTTATGCCGGGAAAGACGGGGAAAAAAGAGAAATGAAGGGGCAAAGAGGGGACGGCTGTAATGTTGTCATGCTTCAGAATCTGTTGACAGGCTTGACATGTCAAGGCCAAAAAACAGATGTATGATATGATCCTCTCTTTCTGGCTCTGTAGAGGAAGTGATGTATCTAACTCACAGGATTGTGAGTATATATATATATATAAAATAGATATCTACATGAACATGAGGCGTCGACGTTTCATATTTGAAATTCCGGTTCACTGAGTCATGTGTATATGAATTAGGATTACGACAATATTGGATTTTCACTTCTTAATAATCATGAGGAAAAAGGTTAAAATAACAATTTTATTAAGACATTAACAACACATTTTACACAATAATGCCTTAATCTATCCATTAATCTTCATATTTAAGGTTGTAAGTTGCACATTTGATTCTTGTGATAGACTTGATGAAAATAATCGTTATTTATTTGAATTGGTGACTTAAAAAATAACATTTTGGAATTAAATCTGAAGCCTATAGCCTATATCAATTGAGGCTCATTCTTCAAAGGCAAGGTTACACAAAAACAAATTTCAGTTATTCCATTTATAGAGACGATACAACCAATCATTTACAATAAAAAGAACCTTTAAAATCCCTAATAACCCTGCATGACACAACAGTACCTCCATGCAGAATATATCAAGATTAACTCCAACTCTTTAAAAACTACATCTGGAAAACTAAAATCTTTCAAAAATCCTGTATAAATGCAATAATCCTTCATACACTGGGACCAGGAAAGGATCATTCAGAACAATTACAGAACAAGCCTTTAGATAAAAACAGCAAAATAAAATACAATGACCAGCAAAAGAACACACATGAAGTGAGTGATAGAGTTTGTTTTACCAATAGTACATTTTCGCTGGTTATCAGGCTTACTTTTTATTTCATCATTCAAAAAAATATGTGGCATAAGGTTCACAAGCTAATGTTACTTTAACATTCCAAATGTATTAAAAATAAAACAACTCTAATTTTATTTCATTTCTTTCTTGACGGATCAAGTCGGAATCACACTGAAAGGTTAACCTTTTCAGTGTGGTCTGCTCAGGAGTTCTAAAGACAATATTAATTCAACCTTGAATCCTGGCCCAATGTGGCTTTTTTTGTCCTTGTCATGGAATTTTGAGGCAGCTCCTTAACCCTTGGGGGATTTTTTTGGGGTGGTTCATGAAAGTTCTCTTTGACCAATCCACGGAGAAGGCATTAAGCCACGTTAAACCAGGGAACATGTGAAGGATTCTCCAGGACTATGGGTTACAAAGCCCATATATTTGAGCCATCCAGGTACTGTATAAGCAGTGTCACAGCTTTCTTTGCACTGCTGGCATAAGTGGGTCCCTTTACATTTTGGCCCCTTTGCTACAGTTTGCAGAGGAAACCCTTTTTCTGTTTCGAAACCTTTTTGGCCATAATACGACGTGGAACTGTTGACTCCAATGGAGGGTTTAGATCAGCCGGTCAACCTTGGATAGCCTCAGAGGCAGAATGGAGAGGAGGTTTTCTACCACAACTTTACCTCACATTAATACCTCAGATTTACCTCAAGTTATAAAACATTTGATTTGTGGCCCACAAGACTTTGAATAATGAACACGATTTTCAACTTTCAACTCCAAATGTACTTTGAAACAATGGAATCATAAAACAATAACATTAAAGACACAATGCTTGAGCTCATTAGGCTTTTAAACTATTAAAAAGTCTCACCTCTATGAGAATATTCTTACCTTCTTACCCTCGTCCAACATGTAAAAGATGGACATAATGAAAACCAAATGTGTAGGAGCAAGACAGAAAGGTAATCTTTAAATATCCTATATTACTATATACAGTATCTGACCTTTACACAGGAGTTATATGAAGTCTGATTTAACAAGGCTCTCTTCAAAATGATTTATTAAGCTGAAATCTGGTATTGCCTGCTTCTTTTTCCCCTTTTCCTTGGCTAGATAAGTCACCGCGGAGAGACCAGTTTCACCTGTGGAGACCATCCAACTTCTCACACAGTCTTCCTGTTCTGACTCCCCCAGCTTAACATTAGCGCTTGTATATTAGTCAGAGCGGCAGCTGAAAAAAAAAATGAGTCAGGCATTGAAAAGCAATCATGACAAGAAAGTCATGCTTGTGTGCTCCACGTGTCAATCATTCCACACTTTTTTGTCCTCTCCTTCTTGGCTGCTGGCGTCAGTTCATCCCTTCTGCTCCTCCCTCAGCCCTCTTTCCCTGTACAGCCTGATCCGAAAGCACAGGTTTATTTCCTTAAAAGACTTAGAGAGAGAGGGAGATGAGGGGGGGAAAAAAGGAGGGACTGTTGTAAGATCTTAGCGGTGAAAGCGCCGGGTAAACAATTGAGATGAGAGGGTGAATGACGAGGAGTGGACGTGAGGAGGGAAATCTCCACGAAGCAGCCGTGCGGCGTTTAAAACAGGAAGCTGGCTAGACAACCGAACCAGCTTCATTCCGCAGACACAATGGGTAAATAGCACAAAGGGAGTCCCGTCGTGAACACCAGGCAGATCAGACGCTCGATTCAGCCCAAGACAGGATATCAATGGAAAAATAATATTTGGTGTTAAATGAAATGCAGACAGACACCCATTTGTTTACAGTTTTAGAACCTTTGTAACAACAATTTGAACACAATGAATTCAAGTGTGCTTTAAACAAAATTTTATTACAACTAGAAATGTGCATTACTGTCTGGACGTAAACCTAAACAAACTGTGACCAAAACAGTAGCTCCCACCCCTAAAAAAAAGAAATCAAGTGATCTTAACGTGAAATTCAAAACAATATAAAAGTAAATTAAAAGTATTAGTAAATTTTATTAATTAAAGTAAATAATCAGAAAGATGCCTAGGCATAAGGTAAAAAATATCAAATATATTTAGCACTGACTGTGGCTGC
The DNA here is from genome assembly GCF_982586985.1 of Callionymus lyra. Classification (NCBI taxonomy): domain Eukaryota; kingdom Metazoa; phylum Chordata; class Actinopteri; order Syngnathiformes; family Callionymidae; genus Callionymus; species Callionymus lyra. The sequence continues at coordinate 33,610,331 of NC_141819.1, read as the reverse complement.
TATGATTGGACCTTTTTTTCTTCTTTTTTTTTTTTTACTATTGGTCTGCAGTACTGTGTAAATAAAGGTAATAAAGTATTTTAATTTAAACGACCCACTTTATGTGTCAACCTATGAACAAAAATATGGCTTTAGAAAAACTGATTTATTTTCCATAAGTGCTCCATAAGAAAATAAAAGAATTTGTAGAAAATATGCTACTAAAAATGATAGACTACATTGCAATACATGTGTCATTGTAATAATAAAATAAAGAATAAAAAGTCTTGGATGCATAAAAGTGAAGACAAGCTGTGGTGCCAGTGGGTGAAATCGGAGACAGAGTACAACCGACAGCCAAGGTATGTGAAAGGAAAAGTGGGCATGTCAAAAGTAATCAAATGGCCAAAAACAAATGAGGAAATTAAACCAGAGTAACCTAAAAAGGTGCTGAGAATTCTTAAAGGGTTCTGTTCTTCATACTATAACGCAATTTACATTCAAAGGGCTTCATCTTACCACTTCCTTCAGTCATTTACCTGCACCAACACATTTCTGATGTAAAGGGAATTAATTTAAATGATTGAAGGAACCTCGATCTTTAAACTTTGCTAAATGGCTATCATTCCAGTAAATACCACTTTAAGTGTAATATGTTAACATGGATTCTTCTGCAACTGCTACCATGTCTGTTCCTTCTTATTAGACCAGACAAAACCTTACGCTAATTTGATCCAAGTTCCGTCAGGAAAACCCTAAACTAAACCATTTGAGACACATCATAAAACCAAGAAAAAAATCCTTTACAGTGACATTTCCTGGTAACTAATATGTCTATTTGTTATGATAGGAGTAACATATGCAAGGAGTTGCTATGACCATATACATTTTAGGACACAAAACCCTTATGTTGAAATCCATGTTGTAAAAAAAATGTATGTATTACTTTTCTTAATGCTAACAAGTTGAACACCAGGAAGGAACGCTCAGGGCCTTTAGAGCAACTGGACAGCATTAGGATGTTTTCCAGAATCAAAATCATCAGTCTTTTATTAAGACACAGTCACGACTTCATGAATTCTTTGTGAAGTCTGTGGTCCTTCCTGAAGTCTTACTGACGTCATCTCGGCAGAGTGGTTAGAGGAGGAGATTTAAATGGCAGCGAAGGACAGTGACGTTGGCTTGGGCGCTTTGCTTTTTTCAAGTTTGCCTTCATGCCAGTTGACCACAAATTGCTAAAGACCAAATCATAATCAGGGAACTATTTTTCTAAAGGCTTTTCCAGGCAGAAAATGATCTGCGCTTTAGGTGAGTTGCAAGACAACTAAAAGTATTGTTTGCTAGATTGGAATTCCACCTGGGTCTGTGAGGGATTTGTCGGACTAACCAATCACAAGCATAAAGATATAGTATTTTTTTGATTTTGGAATTAGAGAAAATGTCTATTTCACTTAAAGAATATTCATTTTAAAGATTACCAGTTATCTGGAGCTATTGTTAAGTATTTCTCTTGTTGTCAATATGTTTTATAGACGTCATTATAGGCAGAGATGGCTGAGGTGTAGTCTAAAAAAAAAGATGTTATTAATAAGTAAAATATAATTTAAGTTATCAAGGTATCCAGATACATAAAAAATCCTATATAACAGAACAAAGAATGGGAAATTCTTAAATCTCGATGAGTGCTAAATAAATTAAGACGCACATGTGCCACATTGAACTCGCATGACTTCTACTTCTCCGAAATCAGTCCACAGTCTGAGCTAATGGCTTCACTCACAACATTAGGGAAGCAACTTGGCATTCCTTCTTTTTATTTCCTGTGCTCTGCTTAACGGTTCTCCTGGGGGGAACATGCTCCCGCCAATAAAAGTTCCACACTGGCACGAGCTGTGCCTTCACAAATGAAGACATATGTCACGACGCACACAGAGACCAGAGGAGAAAAGTCCAGTAGAACTTTTTAATCAGGTGCATACCTCTCTGTTAACAGAAAAGGTCTCATAAATTTCACCTTTGCAGAGAGTAAAATGAAAATCCAGCCTCTTTCTCTCCGGGATGATGGGAATAAATATGTGGTAGTTAAAATTTAATATCCCATTATTTGTGTCTGTTTAACTCACCCGGAATGTTGGCCACTTTTTTTTTGTTTTTTTGTTTCTTTCCTTCTCTTCTCGAGAATTTTCAGTCATTTGCCAGAGCTTTGCAAGAGCTCAGCTATGTGTTTTCATTTGACACGTTTTGCCTCCAGAGTAAGATAAGTGTCATTTAGCCAAGTGGAGTGTGTAAGCCGCTGGGCTACGTGTCACAAAATCTCATCATATGTAAACGAGATGAACATGTGTGGCAGCAGAAAAAGCCATTTTGCTTGTGAAATGGAAAATATTAGTCGGTTTACGAGCAATCTATGAAAGGTTTAGTTGTAAGAGGTGAACGGCAGACAAACGGCTGTGTTACAATGATTAATTGGCCTCTTCAACTCAGACTTTTTTTCTTAGATAGTGCAGTGTGGAAACTGAGGAAATTTATGTCAGCGCAAAAGGAGATAACAGGAATAAAGGAAAAAAAAGAGATTAATATGGGTCAAGAGCAAAGATTTGGAAGTGAAAGGGAGAATTTTATCTCACAGCATCATGGTAGTATATGTTGTGCACTGATTATTTAAATTGTACCTAATGAAAATAATAATATAAATATATATATTGGTATCTGAATAATTGGACGATAACACATTCTTTCACTCTCTACCGTTTATTCCTTTAAGTGGGTCTTTGGGGGGCTGTCCCAGCTTCTTCAGTCGAGAGACAGAGGACACCCTGGACAGGACGCCAGTCTGTCGCATGGCACACAAACACAACCAAACATTAACACACAATCATACCTACATAGATTTTCCGTAAATTCCCTAACAACCTCTGTAAGTTTGTGGCCTGTGGGAAGAAACATGAGTGCTCAGTATGCTTCAGTGTAAAGTAAATGCGTCAGGTCCTGCACAGCACCAGCATTAGGACCTTGAAATAAATAAAGGTAATTGTATTAAAAAAAAAAAGACATGAGGCAAAGAAAGGTGAGAAAAATGTTTTTCATTCAATTCATTAATATTCCACTGTATTAATGGTAAGGTTGGGAAACTAACTAAAACTCAGAACAGATATCAGAGATAAGGTTTAAAGTAACAGCAATTTTACTTGCACAAGGAGAGATTATTAAGGTAAGGTAAGGTAAGGTAAGGTAAAACTTTATTTTACCTTACACAACCTTCTTATTTGTATTATTTAACAATGTATATACTTTTTGTATTTTGTGACTTTCGGTACAACGCACTCCAAACTCCTTATAGCAGGATTGATTTAAACACAATTTAATATTGAGAAATGGTGTATATCGCTAGAGATAAAACATTTGGAACTGTTATGAAGTCTGTAGGGGAAATAACTAGTGATGGGCTGATGAAGCTTAATGAAACCGTGTTATGTTGTTCAGAGGTCAGTAGGTGACGCCATCAGTTTTAAAAGTGAAGTTTCATTAGTACTGTGGTTCAAAACAAAGGAAAATAGTGTAGGGTCCAATACATAACCAGATTATATTTGTTTTACGGAAAAATAAAATGTTTAATAAGGAAGGCAAATTTAACGGTTGGATAAAAATGAAATAAGGACGATGCTATTCCCAAAAACGAAAATACAAAACTCAACATCATATACAAAACGGGAAAAAAAAACCTCATCAATTTAACTAGAGGCTGTCAAAAGTGCAACAAAAGCAAATTATCATTCAACGCAATGCAGGCCAAGCAAAACAGCAGTTTGCAAGATTACAGAAAATAGTTAACATACTGAGAAATAATTACAAAAGAACCAGACAGGCGGTCTTAACAGTAGTCACAGGCCAGGGGGCAAAGTGGTCGACTGCTCACACCGAATACCAGCAACCACAATGACTATTAGCATATAATTTTTTATCAGGTGTGTAACAGGTAAGCAATCCAGGATTGGGGCAGGTAAAGATGAACAAGATCCCCCAATCACTGTACAGGCAAGCACCTAATCGCATACTTGAACTTGATTTGATATTTTCTTTTCTTAAAAGTGTAGCCACCTATGGCCACCTATTTAAAAGCATACAAATTATGAAATAAGTCTATTTTAAACCAACAATAGATTGAATATCAATGATGAATCATCCTCTGAACACTGTCATCAGTGTCAACAGTGAGCAAAGAAGCAGAATGAGTGCACGAATGCTCCTACCCAGGTGCAAAACAAATAGACTCAGGGACTCATTCATTCCTCGGGCTATTAAATTGTACAATTCTGAGTTCGGGGCAGGAGTGGAGAGTATCATGATGTTCTGTTCTATGTTAGTCTTTGTATCCTTTGTCTTTGTTGTTTTTATTTGACCTATGTTCTTTGTCTTTATCTTTAGACTTAGATTGTGTCATCTTGTTCTTTCTCTTTATGTTCTTCTTATTATTTTATTTTTTATGTATTATTTTTTATTGTTTTTGAAAAATTGCTGGCTATTGGAAAAAAAAACAATTTCCCGAAGGAGACCTCCTGAGGGATCAATAAAGTTTTACCTTACCCTACCTTACCTTACATTAATACTAACCCTTATTGAAATGATATCCCTGAATCTGACCTCACTGGTGCTTTCGTAGCTATTTTGTTGTAGCTGCACAGCAGTCGATCGCTCTCTTACCCCCACCATGATAGTAATAAGCCTGATAATTCAATGAATGCTCCACATCTGCATCACATGCTGATGTGACAAGCGTGGAGGAGTAATTGATGACATTAATATCTAATTGCCGCCTCATAATTGGATCTGACTCAATTAAAAAAAAAAAAACCTCTGGGTAATTGCAATAAAACAGGGGGCGACGTGGCCGGGCGGGTGGCGCGTGACCATGTTTGGCTGTTTTGGCCGAGGGAGGTAGGTTGTTGCTGAGCTAGAGAGAGAGAGAGAGAGAGAGAATTCTTGATACACCTGCGATGCTAAATCATAAGCGACGTGCTAGATAGAGGCCTGGGAATGCTTTGTGCTGTTTTTGCAATTCCTCAATGCGGATTTATATCTTTTGCTTTAGGAAAGGTTGTAATATTTCACCGGGCGTGCGGGGCTGGAGCGCACGCTGGAGGATTTGTGGTTGCTGGGGGGGCGGGTGGGGTGGAGGGGTGCATCAGGGTTGGTTAGCGGTAGATGCTGAAATACAGTATCAGCATATATTGTAATTTCATTTTGATAAGGCCATGCTTATAGCCCACTACTGCTCATCTTGAGCAGAGTGGAGCGGGTGTTATTTTACATATTCCCCCAACGCGGGGACACTGAGGCGCCATCATTAGCAATGTTGCGCTAAAAAGAGGATAGGATCTGCAAATTAGGACAGGTGTTGAACTTGCCTCGCCAATACAACATCCTGGGATGCCGCGATAACTCAAACCCCTTTTCCAAAACACTGATTGGATGGTATTTGTCTGTGTTCCCGAATGTGTTTGTATGCAAATAGAAGGACATTAACACAAGCTTGAGAGCGTAAATCCTAGCATTAATCAAGGTTGGTGTTTGTTTTGGTGCGGTTCCACATAATAACATCCTCCGTGTGCTCGTGTAGGAGTGGTACCAGCCTTGACTCCCGCCAGAAAAGCCTTTTAAAAGGATTTTGATTGGGTCAGGTCTTGTCAGCCTGTCATTGTCGCGGGTATTTCATTAGGGCTTTCACTCTCTGCTGGGCCACGCCGCCATCCACGAGAGCTCACACACAAATTAAATCGACACCCAAACTCACTGGCAAAGCAATTTAAATGATATTCATTAGAGCGATGACAAGTCCTGATGAACCTTTCAGTGCTCTGGTGAGGAAGTGAAGGAGAAACTGTGACTGAAGGGATTGGAACTATTTTTTTTTTTTGTCTTTCACCCTGTCAGTCATTTGGAAAACTCTGTTTCATGGCCATTCAAGCATTACAGACATCTACACACCTTTGCTGGAGTGTAACAGAGAGATCAAGTATCTTAAGAAACATGGACGATGCAAAGTGTCTCTCTCTGTCACATCAGTCAAGTGTTCTTCCACAAAACTGAAAGTGTGTCACAAAGGAAAGGAAGATTGTTTCAGTACTGACAAAAATAAGGATTCATTTGTTACAATAAGTAATTAAAACCTTTCTTAAGAACTCTGAGCTTAAGTATGACTAAATGCTTATAATGTGAGTGTTGCACTTGTGAGAGGCTACTCATACTTTTCTTATCATTTAGACTATTGTAATAGTTTATTTTCGTGTCTAATGAAGAATGAGCTGTCTCGCCTGCAGTTAATACAAAACTCTGCAGCGACAATTCTGACCTGCTCTAGTAGAAGAACTCACATTTCCCAGATCCTTAAAAATCTTCACTGGCTGCCAGTTTCTTTCACGGTCAATTTTAAAAATCTGGTTCTTACTTTCATAGCTATTCATGGCAAGTCCTCCTTACATCAGTGATCTGATCCAGCCTTACACCCCAGCTCGGGCTCTGAGGTCTGTGGATCAGAATCTACTGATGGTTCCTGAACACGCTTCCGGACCAGAGGAGAGAAATCCTTCCAGGCTGTTGCTCCTAAGCTTTGGAACGATCTTCCTCTCTCTCTGTGTTTGATCTAATGACTCCTTCAAGAAACATCTTTAGACTTTCTTATTTGTGCAGGCTTTACCCTGATCTTGTAGGACCCCTGTGTTTGTCTTATGTGTCTTGACCTTTCAAAGTATATATTTTAACTGTATATAGTTTTTGATGTTAAAGCGCTTTGTGACCCTGGTTACAGAAAGGCGCTTTAAAAATAACCTTTACTTTACCTACAACTTACTTACTACTACTATTGTCTTCTTATCTGAGGTTGGTGTACAGTAGTTTAAGCAGAGGCATCCGAATATCCCTTAATCTCCAATAGTCCTCATACTGTCGTGTATACACCAAACTAACAACTATGACTACACATCAAATCTGCTAGACCTTCAAATATCTTGTAAAAATGTTTGAAGCATCAACAGTTACTCACCTATAATTGTTTCCAATCATCCAAAACTTTAGGTAGACTATGGACATGCAGTATATATAGAATGCCTTTATTTAGTTAAAATGCATTGCATAAAAATACGGGATAAAAATTCCATTTGCACACTCAAACACAAATAAAAATTAAGGTATATATGAACAGAGAGAGATCATTTAGACTGCATTCCTGTTGATTTATTCCCTCACTTAGAAAGCAACACTTGACCTGGAACTGATATCCTTCAAAAAAACTGTTAAACCAAATTTTTATCTCACGTCTGAATCAAGGTATGGGTATTGAAAGCACAATTTGTCTGTTAATGAAAGTGATATTTAAAAAAAAAAAGGAAACAAATAAATACACTGCATGGGAGGTTTGTTCTGACAGTATCATTTTGGGGGCTAAACTGTGTTTGCTCAAGATGAGACTGTCACTAACAAAGTGCAAACATTCAATACAGTCCAGTCCAGAGTCGCTGAATTATTGTCTTTGTGTTCCCAGTGAACTGGCTCAATGATTTTGAAGTTGATGTTTAACATCTATTCCTCTCTCATCTTGTCCTTTACATCCATTTACTGTATAAACAACACTTATAATCATACAAATTTTTTCACTTGTTTATATCTTTTTTTAGATATAGAAACGGAGCAGTGGAAAAAAAGTTATCTTTGTTTCCGAAAGCTGCCTTGCTTTTATAATACAGTATACCGAACGTGAATGCTGGCTTTATCTCTGTTATGTGATCATTTTTGTTTCTGATTGGATAAGCGCATTGTTACATATTCACCATGGCTGAAGGAGAACTGATAGATTTGGTTATAGATATAGAGAAGTACATATTCTTGGACCTGAAGCTCACATTTAAACTGTTCAACAGAGACATGAGGTCTTCTTGAAAAAAAGAAGATGGATTGATTTTCACAAAAAGAAATGCAAATAATGTCTGTGCTTTACTTTTTACTGTTTGTTACTACGCTCATGTATACTTTTACTGGATTTGTAAACTGTTGACTAATCTCTTAAATCATATTTTATCTTTTCGATTTGGTAGATTCATTTGTGATCTTAGATTCCTATTCTTAATGATAAACATAAGCTTATTGATTGATTTGCTCCAGAAATTAAGTGTTGCTTGAACACCCTATATTAGAGTTGAAGTGTACGTGTGATTATTTATGATTCTCCAGCTGTAATGTCGAAATGATGCTTCTATAAGGTGGATTAATTTACGTTGGAAAAAGCGTGACGTCACTGCTGGCCTCGGGCTGAAATGCAGGACCTGCTACTACAACTTATAGAAACTTTAAGCTCCTAACTGACCTTGTCCTTGCCATTAATGCTACCAACTGAGCTAGCAAAAGACTGCATGGTCTTGTGTCATTGAGTCAGTTAAGGGTAAACAGACCTGATGTCTCAGGCGGCAGAAGAAGCTCCAAATGACGCGCCAGCAAACCAGAGAGCACAACACGATGTCTTCAAGAGTAACACCGCAGGATAAACCAACTCTCTCCACTTCGTCTCGTCATCTTCCTCCCTTCAGAGAGACCTGTCATATGCACTTTGCACTGAAGGCTGGCGGATTGGACCAAGACACTCGTCTCAGGGCGCTCCGTGTACGTATCGTTAATTTAATGCATGATGACGTGGCCAATTACAGCCGGACTACATGCTCAAATAGGATGTCAAAACTTGTGTATCAATCTATTAGGTTGTGTCTCCTCACACATTACGAGGCACCTTTAAGCTCGTCTCCGGTGCTGGAGCAAAGTGCTGACCTCATGGGAAACAGGCCAGTAATCCTCTCTCAAAGCCTTTTAAAGGATATAAGGAGACATAAGAGGGCTTAAGGTGGCATGAGAGCAACATCAGAAGTGTGGGAAGATTAATATAGATGTAGTCATACGCATCCAGGTGTATGTATTTATTCAAAGTGCAAAAGGCTTTTAACCGTTTAGTGTACCAGGGCCTCTCAGGGGACCTTTAAATTGCTGCGCCAGGTTGTGTAGGTGTTGTTATCATGCTGTAGCATAACTTCACGATCCAGAAGTCTTCTACAATATAGCTCTTTTTCACTGGAGGATTTGGTTTCTAATTCTATGGCATTGAATTGCCAATGGGCTTTGCCAACTCTTATATTGGCGAGTGAGTTATTTGCAAACTATGGCACTTTTTAAAGACACATTTAATCATGTATTTTACAGCTTCAATGAAATGGTTTCTTTTCAAAAAATAAATTAAAAATACTTGGGTTGTGTGTGTCTTCAACTGAATATTACACAGAATATGGTATAAATGTATTTACTTATTTATTACATTTAATAATATCCTTATGGTATAATATCCTTTCAATAGTAATTGATATATATTTTGGCCAGTATTCTTACAAACTGTCTCGCTCAAACAAATTTGAAATCAGATGGATTAATAGTTAAAGGTCCAAAGTGGAATTCCCATTCCTGACATTTTACCGGTGTTGCCACTCACCATGTATATTCACTATTTAAACTATCTGGGAAAGATCCAGAGCAGGACCACCAGACAGAGGAAAGTTATTATTATTAAGTCACTGTTATTCCTGGGCCTCAGAAGCCAATTTCAACTAATGATTAGTTAACAAAATCACAACAAAGGTTCTTGCCTAAATACTTGTAATTTTAAATAGTAAACTAGCAAAATGGTGGTGCATACTACACGTGGCTGAAGTCACATTATTTTATTTTTTTTGTAGCAATTGAACTTATGGCTGTGTTTTACAAAGCCATGCATTCCTGGGGCCAATATCATGAAGCAAGATTCATGTATTTTCGGGGTAACTTCCGCGTTAACTCTTATAAACGATATCACAAAGTTGCTTTAACAGCTAACTTCTCCATAGCAGTGCAAGTTGGATGTTATGATTCCATCGGTTTCTACAAAACAATGGACTGCCATCTTATTCTTAACCAGGTAAATTGAGGGTCACTAGTCAATGCTAGTGAGATGAGCATCAAGCATTTTATGCCAACGTGTATTGAGAGACGGATCTGACCGAGTGGATCAACCGGAAGATACATTATGGGCGACAGTTCCCATGTACTGTAAGGGATGGTTCACCCACAATTCTACTCATTTTCTTCCTAAACTCAACTACAGGTTAGAAAACCATCAGAATGGGGACATTAGAGATGAGCATTCTTGAGGTATTGGAATGTTTTATGTGTCTTTTTGGACAAGAGGACAAAATGAAGTGAGCCCTGGTTGTGACATATAGACATACGTTTATGACTCCAATGACAAAAAAACATGTATTACCTTAGAAACTGCATCTAATTGATCTATTTCTGAGTAATTCCAAAAGCCAACCACAGAAACTAGCTTTGCCATGTCAAGTTATTATCTGCTCCAAATGGTGTAAACTATCTCCACAGTCCTATCATTAGCTCATATGTGAAAAATGGCATCCTCTTCGGGTGGATAAATTATCAATAACCTGCAATTTTAATCTCGACATAATAAGACAGATAATGGTAAGACATTGGTGTACGCTGCTGAACTTTCCCTTCATAACTCTCTCCCTTCTTCCTCTCCCCTTATTTGCCTCACGTCCCTCCCTCCCCTCCCCGTGGGAGTCGGATGGTGACAGGAAGTTTGATGGGCTCAGCTCAGGCTTTGATGCTGTCACTTCCCATCCACTCAGAGAGTTCAAGGCCATCAAGCTCTTGCAAATGAGCAGACACCGGCACAGGGAGATGAACTGTGCGGTGGAGCCACGGGCATCTTGTTGGTCCCAATGGCCACCGCAGCACACTCGTACTCTCGCTCTAGTGCAGAGCTTTTGTCCTGCAATAGACAGATCAGATTACATTATTACTGCTGCAAAAACATACATATTAAGATGGATTATTTAATCTGGATTGTCCCATAAAAATCTACAAACATTAACACAAGGATACAATTATTTTCCATGATACATGAATTAGGAAAAATGTATAATTTATAAATTAATATACACGTTAAATTAAATAACTGCGGTTAACTAAATGCAGCCAAGTACAGATCAGTCATCAATGATAACTTATCAGTTGTCATGAACTATCAAGAATTGACACAGAAAGTAAGAATGTTAACTTTCCTCGACCCCTAAACCTCCTGGTGCAATCCGAAGCGCCAGTTTCAGGTCATTCTAGAAATGAGCCCCTTGTGGAGAAGCAGCAGTTTTGTGATGATTCTTCAAATGACTGAAATCCTCACAATATCTTCTTGGGAGTGTTCCAACACCCTGCAGAAATCATTCATGTTGGCTTTTTGTGTCTGTGATCTAGTGATGAGAGTAGGATCAATAAAGGGCAACTAATGTGAAAACCGAACTTTCCAGGACTTCGTCACAGGTTTCAAATGTTGAACTCTTCCTCTCCAAGATGCAGTAAGTCCATTATCATGACCACATTTTGAAGTTATCACTCCCTCGTCAGCTGTATTCATGCCCCGCTTTGTTTATACAACGGGTCCCTTGGAGGTGCAGACTTCTGGCATATGTGACTAAACCTCGATGTTTCACCAATCACAACAGAGTGAGTGTACCTATGTTAATTGAGTTTTTATCGCCAGTAAAGGTGATTTCAGTTACTTTCTAATGTAAATATAAATGAAAATAGAGTTTTGTACAAACAAACACATACTGATGAGTACAATAGAGGTCCAAGATCAATGTAAGGCTCCTTCCCAGGTGCAAAACAAATAGACTCAAGGACTCATTCATTCCTCGGGCTATTAAATTGTACAATTTTGAGTTCGGGGGCAGGAGTGGAGTGAAAGTATCTGGATGTTCTGTTCTATGTTAGTCTTTGTATCCTTTGTCTTTGTTCTTTTTCTTTGATCTATGTTCTTTATCTTTAGACTTAGATTGTGTCATCTTGTTCTTTCTCTTTATTTCTCTTTGTTCTTGTTCTTATTTTATTTTGATTTATTTTTTATGAAGAATTGCTGTATTCTCTGTGGCTAATTGGAAAAAAAAAATCCTGAGGGATCAATAAAGTTCTACCTACCTACCTACCTAAATCAACACATTAGTTGCCCTTTAATCAATCGGTAAGTGAAGAAGGATCGATAAAGAGTCCACCGGACTAAGGTTACTGCACCGATACATCCTAAAACCACATGTTCACTAGTGAGGGAAATATTATATTTCTGGAAAATGATCCTTCTAAGATAATTCTTAACTAAGTCGCTTAAGATTCTCCAAAAATCTGTGACAAAATCTTGTAATTCCCTAGCAGACGAACCTCTGTGAGAATTGTGAGCATGGTGAAAATTACTCCGATCCTTTCGCCAGTTGGCCAGTCCAACGTCACTTTACCAGATGTCCATGTGGTGTTGCACCACCGCCATGACTGCCCCACAACATCAAGATACTGTGGTTAGAGCTCATTCACACAGGGTGACTGAGGAACTTTTTTTTAAACCAGCCTCAGAATCTTCCGCCTCTTTAGTCAAGGGTGTGTCGCCCAATTGTCATTGTAGTCAGTTTTAACCTGGCACTTGAATATGTTTGAGGCCAGTGCTGTGTCTGAAATCACATACTTGCGTACTCAAAGTTAGTATTTTTAGTGCGTAAGTGTGTCTTAATTCTTAGTATGCGAAATTTAGTGCACACTATATTGGTGTACTAAAATGCCCACAAAACTGAGTATGGTTCGATGGACACTAACCACCCTAAACAGCTGCCATCTTAGTGACGTTGTAAACGGAAGTTGCGTCATATATATGCATACATATATTCATATACGTACACGTGTATTTTCCGCAGCAGTAGAAGGATGACACGTCTTCGGTGCTGATACCAGCTTAAATATCTCGCCAATATTTCGATTCTCATATTTTTTCGTTATTTCTTTTTCCAAACTTGCAAAACATGCTGCCAGCAGGTGTCGGCGATAGCGTTCAAACAGCTGGTTGAAACATCGTTAAATAAAAGTAGAAGAAGAAGCTGGCACGTCATTTCCGGTTTGTGCGTAGCGGCAGTGTTTGATTTGAGACTGCTATCTGTGGAGAATTTGCGTACTAGTTAATATGTACACTATCCTGATGCAGACTAACTTCTAGTATACTAAGAGAAGTATGCGATTTGAGACACAGCACAGGTCACCAGGTGTTTACCATGATTGCTAATGTTTTTTTATTTGCTTTCTGTCTGGTAAGGTGCTAAGCGACCCAGAGCCAACAATGGTTTCTATCTTTAAAAAGTGTGAAATGAAGTATATTTTTCTGTTATAGCATGTTTGTTGCATGAAATACGTAGTTTGTGGTGATGAGATACTTTTTTTCTGGTGAGAACATTCAATGTTTTTAGGATTTGAAAAGTGCTGGATGAAAAAGTTTAATAAATCGGGCTTGTGTGATTGCATCTCTTCAAAAACATGACCTGGGATTGCACTAGTTACGTCTTCCTCTTCACATCCAATCCCTGGTAGCAAAAAAGGAGTACAAACGGTAATAATCCTGCCACTTAATTTATACAATTTAAATATAATATATATTAATCAATTAAGTTCCATGTTATCTTGAACTTTTCCTCTTCTGGTTATTTTGGGAGACTTTTACTCATTGTTCAGATTTATTGCATTAGTTTCATTGCAAACATGGAGGTTTGACAATAGATGATTTGAACTGGTTTAGAAAAAAAATGACATTCTTTGGATTATTAACACCAGTAAATATAGCATGTTGTCATATGTGTGTTTACTGCTTATCATACAAAGGAATTCAATACACGAACAACACCATCGGTCACACAGTGTCAGCGCTATAGCCTTATAAGCACAAGTGTGTTTCCTCTAAGAGAAACATGAGTGGATATATAGCCAGTGTGTGTGAGTGACGGGGACTGGCACTGATCTCTGGAGTGACAGGGCTAATCTCCGCGGTTACTGTCCCACTCTCCACGTCCTGTCGTGCTCCAAGTGGCTCTCTGATCAGCTCGCATTAGAGTTAAACACTTTGACTGATTTGGAGGAAAATCAAAATCAATTTGCACCAGGGCCGTCTATTCGGAGCCGTCCCCTGCGGGTCCCGGGGCTTGTCACATCCCCTCGTTCGGCAATTGACGTTTTGACATACAAAGTTAGATTAAAGCGAGTGAGGGAGAGACACATAGAGGGACGGGAAGAGAGTGGAATGAAGTTGAAATCCCCCCCTCCTGGACGCTTCCGTCATTACCGAATACCGGCTATAAGATCAAGGTTGGACTTTCACCACTGAGCGGGTTCAATCATGGGATGTCACTCAAACCGTAGATGGCTTGGAGTTGTTATACCTGGCGGCTGAGCGTCCACACTAGTTTTTTTTCACCCCCCCCAACACAACTCTGATACTTTTCGGATACTGTTCCGGAGCTGACGACCAAATTAAAGCGGAATGTGACATATTCACGGTGAGAAAAGACGGCTCCGGGACAGGCTGAGTGACAGAAGTGATTGAAACAAGCCCAACAACTGCGGAGCGACAGGCCTGACAGACAGCTGGAGTGTGACAAGCTAAAGCTGGCGTGTGACACCGGTACAGCGCGAGGCCCGACGGCATCCGCGGGCGCAAAACTTGTGGCGTTTTGATCGACAGGCGGTTGTCAAGGCGTGCAAACGCAGAGACGAGTGATTGACAGTGGGAGTCTTATCTGTGTTTTTCATGTGTGTGTGTGTGTGTGTGTGTGCAACAAGAGCAGGGAAGAGGAGCGACTAGACAGGAGGGCATATTGCATTTAGATGATGAAAATACAGAACGAGGAAACAGGAAGGTCACGTAGAGGTGAACGGCCTTATCGCGTGCACACACGTAGGACGTGGTCCATTCGTCGAAGACATAAAGAGTGATATCTCTGCCGGCGTCTACAAGAAGACGGACTGTTTGTTGGCCTTGACACTTTTTGGGCTCAGTGCACTGAACCAGCTACGCTTCTGCAAACTCTGCTGGACTCTCACACGGCCTTTAGGGTTATCGGACGGATCGCGTACATCTACGGAAATGTTTCGCTTAAACAAAGTGATAAAGTGATTGGATGTATGGCTCTGGTATCGACAGAGACTGAATGGGAGGAGTAATGGATGAGAAAGAAGTTCATGCTGAGGTCCGTCCAATCATCAGAATCAGAAGTACTTTATTAAAGGGCAACGAATGTGTAGATTTAAGTGTCTCTTAAATACATCTTGGACCTCTATTGTACTCATCAGTATGTGTCTGTTTGTACAAAACACTGTTTTCATTGTAATATTTACATTAGAAAATGTGCTTAAGCCCCGCCCACTGATAATGCTTTGTTTTTCTGGAGATTAAATCTTGTTTACCATAACCAAACCCCCGCTGTCATTGGTCAAGCATCAAGGTTTGTCACCGCACGTCATCAATGCCAGAAGTCTCCACCTCCAAGGGACTTGTTGTATAACAAAGCAATGTGTGATTAGAGCTGGTTTAAGGAGGAGTGAAGACCATCATTATATCATCATGGAATCCGCTCTCATTCGCCGATATTCAAGACGGGGGAGAACTTTTTGAAGTAATAACTTCAAAACATCGTCATAAGGCACTGAGAGAGGAAGACTTCAACATTTGACTCGTTTGAGTGAGTCAGAAAAGTCAGTTTTTTACAGTTCTCAGTTGCAGTTACTCCTTTTTGTTATAAATGACAGGGGGTAAAGAAAAATCTAAAATGTCAAAGGTCACAAAAATAGACATGAATATAAAAAAATACCTTAATAGAAACAGTATGTACATTCCAGGGGGAAAAAACAAACCCTCAAGACAATATTATAATGAAATATAATGTGGTGATTATACAAGGGATACCTGAAACCTATATTTTTCCGTGTCTCCGGGTCACCTTGACCCAAAGATAACACAGGGGTTAAAGTTGATTGTCTGCAATTTCCACAAACCAAGGAACTTTACCTGTTAGTTTTTCGGTGTAAATATGAACGTTTGTTGTAAATCACAATTTCAGAAGCATCAACATTCCATTTTTCTGATGGAAGACGCCTCTGGGTTAAAAACAAACAGCTCCTGATTGTTCAGTTACCTTCCCAAAGTTTTGTAGTCAAGTTTTATTTATTTTTTTAAAACACATGAATTCAACTTATTTACTAAAATTAAATATTACTCTTTAAAATAACTTTAAATTTAAATTTTATTTCATGATGTCATGGCAAACTTCCCTTTTTTTTGCATTTGATTTTTTTTTTCTTCTGGAAATCGAATCTTCCCCCACGCTATATACTCTATGCTAAGTATATTATATAGTATACTATATCATGTTATATTTTAAATATAGTTAATATGAGATGCTATGAGAAATATGTTGTTATATTTATTGCTATGACTGCTTATTTACTATGTATTATATTGATATAAGTGTAGAAATATGAGGCAATTTGCTCCGAAATAAAGAACAAGAAAAATGTTAGGACATTTAAAATAAGTATGTTTACTTATTTCTACTTTTCTTTTAACAAGTGTTAAAAAAAAAAAGTTTAAAAATAAAATGAATTTATTAATTCATGTTACAGACATCGTATACTTCAGATCTTATTATGTTGTAACGCCCAGGCATGCTGGTTGAACTTGTTCATTAACCGAATAAATTGTTTCATCAAAGTAAGAATCTAAAACTAGCACCGAGACTTGTTTGTTGAACAAGATATTTCATGTGCTTGCACTCAAACTTGCTTTATTTTCAGGCATCGCTGGCTTGATAATTGTGGGCTTGCAGACCGCCCCCGGTTTAATTAGCTTGATTATATTGTTCGAGTTTTTACATGCTGACATAACCGTTGCTGCTCTTTTAATGAGAATTAATTGCGCTCTAATTGGAGGTCTTTCAATGAACATTAATATAAATTGCAGATTAATTAATCTTCCAGCTGCTGATTTGTCACCGATGGTAACCTTGTTGTATCGTTTGTAAGGAATCCAAGCAAAGACCAAAACTTTGGGTTCCGACAGGAATGCCTCCTTGACCCTTTGACTGATATGATATCATGGCGAGGGTGTGTAAGTGTGTGAATCAGGCGTGTCACCGCGCCGACATTACAGGGTAGTCACACTCGTTAATGGATAAAAGCTCTGACGTCCAGTGCCGTCACACAGTCCGACCCTGCGATGTCACAGTGCTGACAGGCCTATTAGCTGGGGTGGATATGTGTGAAAGGAGGGGGGCTTTGACAGAGATAGCCCGTGACAGAGGGCGATGTAGGAGAGTGGGGTCTGTTGACATAGATAGCCCGTGATAGGATCAAAATGTTGTGGACAGTGGAGAATAACTGTATGAGGAAATGCTGCCTCCTCACTTGCAGTGGGTGGTTGACGACTTAACGGGTAGACATAAGACACTATTATGTTGATATAAATAACTTACTCAATTATTTGCTTTAATACATTAATACAATTAATATCTTTAAAAAGAGCGAGTTAGTGTTTTTTTTTGTTTTTTTTATCATTTACTTTCATTAAATAGGTTCTTTGACATTTCTGACCTCAACCAGATTATTATTTTTTTTCAACATCCCAATATTTCCATGTCATACTAAGTGTGAATATGGACTACAGTCCTATTTCAAAAATAAATAGAAATAAAGAATAGCACATTTCAAGCCAGTATTTATGATACGGGTGAATACATAAAATTAATTAAAATTAAGAATAGTTAATTTTGGTTGCACACATATCCTACCAGTATTGAATTAACCAGAAGAAAAAGCCAGTATTTGAATGGCTCTTTCAAAGGAACAGCTTCATAAGAGGAACCTCTCTAATAATTGATTATAGATATTTTTTAAATAAATGTATTGTTTTCATACTAATCTTAAAACACACTTCTAGTTTTTTGGCTTTTAACCAAGCACGCAGATGATCTTTTTTTTTTAAATATCTTTTAACACGTTTGTTTGTTTTGAATGGTATTGTTTTTTAAAATTGCTTGTGTGTTTCATTAATGTTTTATCTCCTTTTTTCCCCCTTCTTTTGGTATGGTATGGTACGGTACGATATGGTATGGTGTGTTGTGTAGTGTGGTGTAGTGTGGTGTTGTGTTGTGTTGTGTATGTTATGGTACAGTACGAATGGTATGGTATGGCATGTTACGATATGGTACGGTACGATATGGTGAGGTATGTTATGTTATGTTATGTTATGTTATTGTACGGTACAAATGGTATGGTATAGTATGTAACGATATGGTACGGTACGATATGGTATGGTATGCTACCGTATGCTACGGTATGGTATTATTAAATCGAAAGGTGAAAATAACAGTTGGAGGACTTTTTTTTTTAATCTTTTTGACATAATTTCAAATTGACAAACATATTTATTTTAAATATAATTATATATCGGTGGAGTTTTGGTCGGTTGTAATTTAAAGGACCTATTAACCTGCTAAGGAAACGTGTTTTTCAAAAAGACACTACATTCTACTTATGTAACAACTGAGGGTTTCTCTAAAAACTAAAACAAATTAATCTTAAATATGATATTCATCCAGATAATCATTTAGAAGTGACGTCAAGGTTCACCCCACCATTCCAGAAATTTGGAATAAATTGAATTAAAGCAAAACCAAGAGTTAGAAATATAAATTCAACATTTTTATTTGTGCTACAATATTTAATGATATAAACTCAAACATTTTCTTCATATACAATACACTTTTCACTCTAAAATATTGCTCAGAAATCTGTGTAAATCTGTGTGAGTGAGCACTGCTCCTTTGACTAGAGAATCCACTCAACCTCACACAAGTGGCATATTATCATCAGACAGCTTGATTATTGCCCAGAACCTCTACATCCAGCATATTCACCTTCACCATGAGAAATCTCTTTTCAGCATCTATGTTTTTTATTTAGCTTATATAGGTTGGAAAATTAAGACATGAAGGCTGCTCATCCATATGATGCAAAAACATTTAACAAAATGAAGCTTTAGCTGGTATAAAACCTTTATTGTTTAAGGTAAATTCTCTATATAGTTTGTGAAAAAAAATCAATAATTGATACCACAAAATGAAGCAAGCTAACAAAACCCGCACAACACTAATTATGTCCTCAAGGAAGAAACATCTAAAGTCTGGTCTTTGCACCCGCAGCCTTCAACAAACCATTATCAACCTGCAGTCAGACAGAGGGATATACTATATTTCCCGGCAAAAAGTCAGGAGATAATGATTCGGATCAAAGGAACCGCCGCAAGCCTGAGTCTAGTGGTTTATTGAGGTATATTCAAACAAACTGCTCTTCCTCCATAACATATGAACTGCTCCAACCAAATAGGGGAGAGCAGAAATGGAAAGAAGGCAGTATTACTTTGCAGATATACTGGATGTCGGATAATGGTGTGACATACACGTAATGCACTCGGGGCTTCGGGCTAGGCGAGATGACACTATCTCAATCACGCCACTCCGACAAAAACACACTGATGCATCCCAGCTGGCCCGGAAAGACAGCAAGGTTACACACACTCACGCAAACAGATATACACACTAGGTTGATGGTTATAGCATCCGTTCTGTCTCCTCCCCCACTTATTCTGTTGGGATGTGTTGCACTTCAGGTAATGGCAATGATTGAAAACGACCGCAACCTAATAGGAACAACAGCTAAATGACACTTCATCTCTGTTGCTCATCTCAAGATACTCCAGTCATCCATTTGTGCAACTCCATAAAAGTGATTTTCTTGAAACTTTTGAATTGCTTTTGAACGTTTTATCCTAGTATTTGGCAAGGTGTAGTCAAGTGTTCTCCGAGATACCATGATGTGTTGCATTAGTACATTCAGGTATTTACTGTTGCTAAATTTAATGGCTTATTCGGTCCCATTTGTTACTGTTTCACTGTGTATTGTGCAACTGTATCACATATCTCTAGAATGGTCATAGTGCTACTAATCAGAAGCGATTTTTGCTGTACTGGGATGGTACCTTTTGGGTCTTTAAAATAAACATACACCTGAATCATAATTCAATTTATGTTTATGCCTTATCTTTGCCTATTGATTGGTCATGGTTTTGAAATTGTGATTGTCTCAGTCTATCTATTACAATCAACCATAGCACCAAAAGACTACTATGTTTAGCTCCTACACGTCTACTGGAAAATCTTTTTTTTTTTTTTGCATCATTATTCTTGAGTTTAAACTGCTTTCACCCAACATTTTGCACTTGAACCCAGAGACTCCACTGGTGAGACCTCTAAGGCAGGGGTCCACAACATTTTTTGTAGCGCAGACCCGTTAAATGTCAGGATTAAAATCTTGGCCCTACGGTTAGATAGAAAAAAGTTAAAATACAGTAGCTTGACCTGCAAAAAAATACAATTAAGTGCAGGAAAAAAAAACATCTCACCATAACGCTGAATCAGCAAGACCTCTGGACTGGTATCAACAAGATTTTTGTGTATTTGCATCTATGTAATGTTGATTTTGTATATAGACGATGGTGTTCTGTATGTGTGGGTCTCCTAGCTTTTAGAGACTGTGTGCCAATGTGTGAGTATGGTTGTGTTTAAGCATTATTGGTATGGTTTGAAGATTCTGAAACTGTATTTTTGTTCCTAGAGTTTGTGTCAAGAGTAAGACGCTATTCCTTTTCTTAAAAAAATACATTTTTTTTCTATTTTCTTGACCCAGTAAAAATGTCTCACAGACCGTTACCAGTCCCTGGATCGGGCTTGGGGACCACTGTTCTAAGGCACGGGTCCTGAACCCTTTTTTGCACCACACAACGGTTTAATTCAGGCATTATGTTTACAGGACAGACCAGAAAGTGAGCCGGAAAATTTGTATCCTATTTTTGGTTGATTTATTGAGTAACATATCAGTTACCAAGAGACACATGTGAATGTCATATATGAAAAAAAAGGTACTGTTCATATTCTATTTTGGGAACGGTTATTCTATCTGTGCTGCCTGGTAGCAGTAGCTTCATGGAGCTGTGCTGGATCGCTGTCTGGTCGTCGGGATTAATGCTTGAAGGAACTTACCCTCTTACATAAACCTTTTTGGCAAACGGAATATGTGATCTAACCTTCCATACCAGTACTCAAAAGCAGGAAATCAGCATCATGTCAATAAAATGTGTTGACAGGACGGAAGTGGAATCTATTCAGTGCCAGCATTCCCACATTGCTGATGTCTGAGAATCTCCCTGCTATTGTTAACCATTTTTGTCTATATTTGGCATCTCAGTAAATACTACTCTGCTTTCCATCCATCTCTCTCTCTGTCTTTTTCTTCTTCCTGCAGCCACCCATCGTCTGTTTTCTCCACTCGATGCTGGGAGCACACAAGCAGACTCCTTCCACTCACCAGGGTGTAATCTCTCTTTGTTTACACTGCCAAGGGGTTATTTGGCTGTCTGTTAGAGTGTAACACAGACAGTGCAACACTGTCAAAGACAGCCTGAGCGCACCGCAGACATTCTGTATTCAGTGTATCTACCATGTCAGCCTACACTGACAGTATAGTGATGGACTACAATCACACAACACGCCCTGAAAGACAGGCTCCATCAAACGAAAGGTAGGAGAAAAGAAATAGCCCAAACTCCATTGGCTGTGGTTACATTTCATGCTGTTGTGAAAGATGAGATTCTGTCAGACTTCGCCGCTGTACTCCCACTTGGCCTAAGAAGGACGGCCATATGCTTCCTGTTATTGTCTAGCCGTCTCTTGTGTGTACATGAACTAAATCGGAATTTGAGCTTTAAAATAAGAAGACATGACCACATGTATTTGTTCATGGATATTATTCTTAATCCTGAATTTGGGTCTTATTACTACAAGAACCCTCCACTTAACTGCTGAAGATTGAGTTCAACATGTTTTACGAGGCGATGTTATCCGAAAATGATTTGAATTCAAGTGTTTTATGTCCTTCCGTCTTCCAAATCCAGCCCAAGCCACCATGTCTGACTTCTCTCAGCATCTTTTCTGCTGAACTCTCTCTTCACCATGAAAGATATATGCACCGAACTACTGGTTGATCTCCTGCTCCATTCTTCCCTCACTCGCGATACAAGACCTCAACCACATCCACGACCCTTAGAGGGCACCCCTGCTTTTTTGGGGGGAACCATGGACTCATATTGGCAGGTGCTGGTTTTTGTTTCAGCCGCTCCACATTCAGTTGAGAGCTGAAGGTCACAGCCCAAAGAAGCCATCTGGATAATGTCATCTGCAAAAATCAGTGAACAAATCCAGTGAAAACCAAACTGGACCACCTTAACGCCCAGTGTATATCAAGTATAATGTTTTCAAGTACAACATTGCCTGCATTTATAAAGAGGATTTGCAGATATTTACTCATATTCTGGATCATCGTACTCCTTCACACCTTTTCTATTAAGAAGCACCAATAACCAGGATATGCTTTCAGATAGTTCCTATGACTATGTGTCTCGGTAAATTTCCACACAGGCGTCCAAATCTCAAAATAGAAACAACCAGGAAACATCTTAGGTGAGAACAAACAAGGGACTCTAATAGTTTGAAGCCAAAATGGTAACTGAAAGTACAAATGGCATTCTCTTTGATTAACAAATCTTATTGTCATAGCACTCAAGGGAGGTTTTGTTACAATAAAGTTCCATTCAAACCCTTGTGTTGTCTCTGGGTCAAGGTGAACGACCTCCCTGGCTTCCATAAATACATATGCAGTGATGGAGGTCATTCCCCTTGACCCAGAGACAACACAAGGGATACCTCAAACACATTTGTTTTCGAGCCACTGGGTCACCTTGACCCACAGAAGGGTAAACTGGTGGTACAAATAGACACATTTATTGAGTCAAACTTAGATCGCACAGTTACAAAAAATCCTTTGGAATCAAGAGTCAACACCCTGGGTTGCTTCTTAGAAACAGGAAACAGTTGTTGCACGTGCTCATCAGGATACTGGACCATGTCAAAAATCCCGATATTAGTTTGTGGTGAGATACATATGGAGATTCTACCCATAGTCTGATCTGAATACATCCATGATGTATTCACTTAGTCGCGTTGTTTCCATGGCAAAACTACAGGCAACTATGATGACTACCTTAAAATGAAGTGGCACATACTCTCCCTTGAGGACTCCCTCTTGAGGAATGAAGTCATTATGACGCCAAACAAACGGACATGTCCTTTCTTATCGCGAAACACGTGTAAACTAATATGTTCTGATTTATACGTCCTCCAGCAGAGGTAACTTTCATGTAGTCCGCTGATGTGCTTCATTCATTTGGATAATTTACACCAAGGTATGTGTCCTAATTACACTGCAATTTGTATGCGCATGTGTGTGTTGGTGTCATAAAAAAAAAAAAAACGTAGAGACAGATTTCATCCATTACGTCAATTACGAATTAGCACCTCTCTGCCATCTTTCAGCTCTCCCTTTGTCAGCTGCTGTCTTAATTAGCCAAACGAAAGCCATCAACTCATTCCTCCATCTGCAGATGTCCATACAAACACACCCACACTACACGTCGACGTGTACACAAAATGCAAATTGTCAGGAAATATGATAAGACTACACACACACTCTCGGAAAGAAAAAAAAAAAAAGCAGTGGTTTTAATGGGGTGCGGGGACAAATAATGAGACAGTCTTTCACATGGTGTGACGATCTGTTCGCAGTCTCCTCTCCGGCCTGTTTGGAGTGCAATATGAATCAGGAGTGTGACAGGCCTTTAGCACATCTATCTGTCACGTCTCAAAATGAAGTTGACGGAAACAGAAGTGGAGCTGAAACATGGGCTGTACAGCCAAATGGTTCTTTCCTGGCAAATATGACGGAAAATATTTTGAAAATAAAAAACAGTATTTGCTTTAACCACTAGTTTAATGAACAGACCTTTGACTTATTAATGATTAAGGTCAGCAACAACAAAACGTATAATAGCGTTTATGTGTATTAATGTATATCTATTTTAGGTTTTTTATTGCTTCAAATAAATAACACATTTCGTTTCATTACACACCGTAAAATTTGTGACTGTGTATGTGACCAATAATTATTATCTTAAATTTAGTATCTTTATGTATCTTAGAGCTTAAAATGTATTGTTTATAATTAAGCGACATGGAATATTTATATGTATTGCACTTATTTTATTATTTATATTTAAATACAATTAATATAGAAATTAATAATAATCAATATAACTCCACACAATTACGCTGTAATAATCTTTTTTCTTTTCTTTTTTAACAGCGTTCGGTTATTAAAGGCTTAAATAATAATGTATTCTTAACCATTTTTTTCTTTACACAATATACTGTATAATGTGGCCATGCTTTATGACATGCTTTTCACTAACTGGAACTCAAAAATGTAATTCACACACTAGCTCCAGTCTTTTGGACCAGAGTGAAACAACTTGAATGTCCTTTCAATATGTCATAAGTTTCGTCATCTTTTATCATAATATTTGGAATTATTTGTGCAATTGTATGAGTTGAGTGATGAGCGAAACAGACAGGAGAGTAAAGTCAACAAAGAACACATACAATGCAAAAATACAAACACAAACAATCATAGGAGTCCAAAAATTCAAAAATATTGTCGAATTTAGGGAAAAAAACACAAATACAAAGTGTAAACCTGAAACAAAAGGTGGTCAATACACACACACGGTGAAAAGAAAACAACCAAATAGGGCATGAGAAATCAAACAAGGAGGTCCACTCTGAGAGACTATAGAAAGAAAAGGACAGGATTCAAAAACATGCAGATGTCGATAATTATGTTCACAGGAGGTAAAAACTGAACATAATACAAGAGCAGGAAGTGACATCAATGCTACCAAAGGATGAGTAAACATGATCTGGCAATCAAGACTGAAACTTCCGAGCTTAAGAATCAGGTGGAGGGAGGTTTGATGCAGATCAGTACCAGGTGTGTGAGGGGGAAGGAACAGGAAAGGAACAGGAAAAGACTCAACAAAAACAAAATAAAAGCGGAACACAACAACATCAGTGCGTCTTACTATGAAACTTTGTCCCCTGGTAAAATACACAAGGACTCAAACTGAACTAGAAGCATAGTTAGAAGCAAGAATATAATTGAATATATAAGATTATGGTTTGTATCTGTATTATATTGTATTTTATATGAATATGAAACTACTAATGAATTACAATTTTCACTGAAACAAACTCAGCTCCAGCCATTGATGTTTTAGCTTCATACGTTTTATCCCTGACCCGCTTCAACAATTGGACCCACAGCTTAAGATTTTGTGGTTTCAA
Organism: Callionymus lyra; assembly: GCF_982586985.1. Classification (NCBI taxonomy): domain Eukaryota; kingdom Metazoa; phylum Chordata; class Actinopteri; order Syngnathiformes; family Callionymidae; genus Callionymus; species Callionymus lyra. Next base: position 33,585,063 of record NC_141819.1, on the reverse strand, counting down.
TAGAATAATAATAATTTCATCGTCAAATACATATATTGTGATCCACTACTGTTCTATAATCAGGAAAATTCATCTTTTTTGTGATGTATTGCATGTAAAACTATAATTGTGCATGACCCTAAACTTTATGAAATATATTTTTTAAGATTCAAGTTGACCTGGCGGACCGATGGCCAACATAGAGAAAGAAAGCTGATAATGTTGCTAATGGCTTCACTAAATTCAGCATTTTCTTTCCTTCTTTTTAGTATGCATTGATCATTTAAACACACGTTTTTTAACTTGATAAACAATTGAAAAAATGGATTGATCCACTTACATTCTAAATGGCCGCTTTCTTCCCAACAATACAATACTTGACCTGAAAAACTCCCCTAATGCTTTGCCGCCCAGCCAACAAATCGCAGCTGTTGATAACTTTTGACTTACATGTTGTAGCATGCCAGCAAATAGAGCCGTTTGAAGAAAGGCATCATGGGAGTTCACTATTTTGTTATACATTTGTATATTTTTAAAATAGTGTGAATACATAAATGTTTGATTGTATTTGTTGCTCAAAAGTGAGAGAATTGTGTTGCTAATTTTGATGTAAATATTATTTAGTTAACTATATTGTACAAAATAAGACAGAAACCCGAAGGACATAGAGCGCTTTAACGTCTGATATGTGACTAAAACCTTTGAATCCCGGACCAAAAACCAGGTTGAGTTCATTCTTTATAGCAGCCTCGATAATAAGTTAGACGGTAAGCTGTGAGAAGAAGTGTCGTCTCCAGCATTAGGCAGCTGAGAAGGACAAATAAATGAGGGTGGGAGGGAAGACACGTAGCGAGAGCTAGTCAGGATTCAGTAAAATACAGGCACGTTGCATCTGGAAGCGTGACAAAAATGTGTCCAGCCTAATGATGTCAACTAGTGTTTCCATCGCCCCTCCACAGTGTGTGAACGTGGGTCCCTCCTTCCTTTGTGTTGCCTGATACTCTGGGTGTCAGCGAGAGACTGGAGACGTGAGAAGCTATGAAGGAATAGAGTTTTATATTATTGTGATAAAACACTAGAGTTTAATTTGCCGTTTGTTTTGTTTTTCTCTTTATTAAGTGCAAAAGAGTCCCTGTTGGCGGTGAGGCTGTGCAAAAGGTCAGTCAGAGTTCAGAGCCTGCCGGGGAATGAGTGATGGCTGTGGAGATGGGGCTCTGTTGCCGGGCCTTGTTCTTTTCTGTGCTGCCTGTCGGCCTGCACGGCGGTAGACTGAGTCTTGATGGATTGGCAGCCAGTGAAAGGACATGTAACCCCTTCCTCCATGATCTCCCCCCCCCCCGACACCTTCCTCACGCAGGGCACAAAGGTGTTTGCACACACACACACACACACACACACACACACACACACACACACACACACACACACACACACACAGACACACACACACACACACACAAACACCAGCATAAGAAACACACATTTCATTTTCCTCTTATTAAGAAAAATAAATCACATATCCTGGTGGAATTTGTTGAAAAATTGTTTCTTATCATTTTCTGAAGACACTAAAGATGACGAAAATGCCATCAAGAATTTTAGAACCTAGACCAGGGTTGGAAGATTACATTCCCTTCACCACATTGTATAAAGTCAAACATAGAAAAATAATGTTTTAAAAATAAAAGAAGCTATATTTTAAAAAATATGAAATAAAATATTTTAAGGCAAAGAAAAAGACTCACTCATAATATGATAAATAATTAAAATAAATATAAAGTACAATTGTTATTAGAGGAATGTCTATGTGATCATACTTTGCCAACACTGGCCACATAACTGCAGTCAAGAGACCGCCATCTAGTGGACTCTGATCATAAGGACAGTGTTTTATGAAGCTTCATCAGCATAGCACTACACCTGCCAGCCAGTTAAATATAAAATATATTTATTGTTTTTATGATATGGATGTTGCTCCTGAAACGATTCTTGACCACAAATGAATGTTGAATTTGTTTTTATATTATTGTAAAAAAATAAACACACAAATAAACTTCTCCTAATGAACCATAAGCTTCAAATCAGTTTAGAGTAACATATTTATATAAATTAGTAACACAATTAACATGGCAGCCAAAGGAACTATTAAATCCTGCAAGGTCCCATGGATGACTGAGGATAAGAGGATACCTTTGACTTCAGCAGCTTTTAAAGCGGATTTTTGGACATGATTTGGGTTTTAAAACGATGATAACATTTATGACTTTGTCAAGAGTCATATGGTCTGCAACACCAGAGTCAAGTACTCAACAATACTACAACTATCACTTATCGTAATATATCACATTGTTGCCCTTGTATCAAGATACAATTCATCAGATTCTTGCCAAAACACAACCCTCATTTCAAAGCGATACATTTCTGTCTTAATCTAACTGAGTTTCGGTGACACAGTGGAAAGGCGGGGGTTTCGAGCACTAAGGGTGTCGATGGGTTTAAGTGCAGGACATCCCGTGACCCCGGGTCAAGCGCAGAGGATGCCCCAGGCAGCTGGTTTTCTAAGAAGCAACCCAGAGTCGGGGGGGTGCACGGGGAGCTTGTTGTACCTGGACGGACACAAAAGACGGCCGAGCAGCGGGAGGGAAGGAGGCTTTGTTAAAATAAACATCAAAGCCTGCGGGACATGTCCCGCTTTTGTTGCCTGGAAATGAAGAACCTCCCTCACAAGTGCCCTCCCCGCCCACAGGCTGAGGAGGTGAGCTGAAAAAAAAAGAGAATTAGAAGAGCGCAGAATCAAAACTGATCATACATTGAATAAGAAAATGCCTTAACATAGTTAATTCTATTATTATTATTTTAGCTGAAGCTTTTTGAATTTGTTTTGCACTTGTTAGAGACAGAGTGGTCAATACCAAACACAGCAGTACAACTACTATTTATTTTACTACTACTTCTAGTTCTACCACTATGACCACTACTACTTCTACTACTTCAGCTACTACTTATAGTTTTCAGACAGACGGGGGAGCCAAAAACAAATTTTTAGAAGTTACATATTGTCGCTTTAATACAGAAGTACATACATATCCATGAAAGTAATAGTAACAATATCATACATTTTGCTGATCAATCGATTTATAATCTGGTCACTGATTCATCAGCAAGGTCAAAGTTCATATGAACGGGTAAAAACTTTTATACTAAAAAGTTAAATCCGTTAAACATGCGTGGAACTGACTCACTCCGATTCCTGACGTCTTTAATTGATATTTTCATCCCTTGAGAGAAAACTGTGTCAATGATACGACTCTAGTTTTCACAAAACGACGCCTTTCCCGTCAATAGAGCCAGATTCGCAACAGAAGAAACAAACCAAACATGAGTGATTTGAATTCCAATGGATGATAATTGCTTGTGTCAGCTGGACTGATCCAGACAATCTAACTGTGGCGTGACGACTGCGCAAATCAGGAAGCTTTGCCGCACGAGTGACTGTGTTTCCCTCTGTGTGTGTGTGCGTGTGTGTGTGTGAATACCTTTGCTTGTGTGTGTTTGGATACTGATGGTGGGGGAGGGTGAGCATGGAGAGCGATGATTATGCCCATCTGTGGCGGATGCCAGGTGTGCATCCCTCCTTCCCCCCTCCTTTTTCTCACATACACACACATGGCAGACACACATAAACAATCAAACTCCATCAGCACTTTCCAGCTGGTGGACAAAATCACTAGCTACAGACAAAGTCACTGGCACTCTGTGTGGCATGAAGCGGTATTGACAATATGGTGGGGGAAATGGAAAAGGAAAATGACAAGAATATATTGTAGTCTGTAATAACTGCTGGGACATAATGTACGACATTGTCCTGAAGCTTCTGATAATCTGATGAGACCCTTGATCAGATAACTTGAATTAGAACTGCAACAACTACTGCCATGGATGGATCTGTATGTTCTACCCTTGCTTTCATGGTTTCCTCCTAGAGTCCAAAATCATATAGCTGTTGTTTGAGTACTACATTCTCTGTTGGTGTGAGTGGTTGTTTGTCTTTTTGTGGCCTGTGACGTGCTGGCAACATGTTCAGGGTGTCTCCTGCCTCACACCCTGAGCAGCTGGGATGGCCTCTAGCTCTTGAAAACCCAATAATGGAAGTAAGTAAGTAAGTAATATTTATTTATATAGCGCTTTTCGAGACCAGGGTCACAAAGCGCTTAAACAATCAAAACAATACCAAAAAAAAGATGTACATACTTAGCTTACGTTCAAGCAGCCGATCAAAGGCTCACCGGAAGCGTGTGTAAGCGGTATAGATGAAGGAGTCAACACAGGAGATGTCTTGTCCAATAACTCTTTAACATAAGGTGTAAGAAATGGGAAATGGGTCATATGTAGGTATCTAGAGTAAGCCTAGGTATTGAACTGCAGTTCTTCTGAGGCTCCGACTGAATTGCTTTGCTAATACCGTAAACATGCTTCTGCTCTAGGCGCCAAGTTTCAGTACCCACGCATATAAAAACTTAATTATGTTTGGATTATCATAAATATTATTAACTTTAACAACTTTAACAATTATTATTAACTAATAAGTGTCAAATGTGGTGGTCATCAGATTATTTGTTCCTTTTTAGTACGATTTTTTTGCTTTTACTGTATAAAATCTCATTGACTTTTTGGAAGAATTGATCTTATAATATCGGTATCTAAACAAGTATCATTCAAAGATCATGTATCGAAATTGATGTATCATTATCAGTCCTAATCAGAGGACCCAGGAAGATGAAGAACTAGTGCCTTAGAGTAAGAGGTTCACCCTTTTTTTGCACCACAGAAAGGTATAATGTCTGCATTATATTCACGGACCAACCTTTAGATAAAAAATAATTCATATTGAGTTCACGTTTCACTAATTTCCTCTAATTTAAAGGTTTGTTTTTCAAGTAAACTTGAGTAAATGAAACACCTTTCAGTCAGTAATAATCAAAAAATGAATTTTCCTGTTGTGTGGTCAGTACTAGTACTAGTATTACTAGTACTGACCACAAAATGTTGATAGCAGACACATCCAAAGTTTAGCATGGGGGGGGCAATGTGGACCTTGAGAATATTGAGCATAAAATGAAACTATTGTGTGACGTTTAAAAAGTTTAAGGATTGTATGAGTAAAAAGACAATACAAGAAAGGGAAGCGGATGCTAGTACCTAAATGCTGAAAATGTCCTGTTACTCTGTGACGCATTTCTCAATTCTGTGCTGAAATTGTTAAAGATACAAGAGCTTTTATTTTGAAGGGGCAAGGAGATAACCATTTGTATTATGTACACACAGTTCACATCTGGCCTCTGCTTGTTGATGTATACTTGAATGATAGAGCTATCACGCTACAGACTCTGTCCTTGGTCAAAGCCTGTTTTGCTCAAACATCTGTGACGTTAACACAAACTAATCAGACTCGAGAAGAGCATGTTGTCCTCGACCTGTGCAGCGTGTTGTCCCAGTGGTGAGGTTTTCATCCAAAGTTTCGCAGAATTTCATTGAACAGCGATCATTTCTGTGAGTGATTAGCTTTGAATTTGACTGGTTCAACATTTGTTAATATTGGACCACATCAATATGTGTCTGTATTGTCTGTGCCTCGATTGCCAAATACCTCCTTAAGAACGGTTCTTCTTGTTGAAAAAAATACATTTAAAAAACCTAATTTTTTAACTTGGGCTGCGAAATCTGTGGAAGACAAGTTTATTACTTTGTCCAAACCATGTTGAAAGTCCGCTTAGAACTTCATATCTAGAGTATACAGCGTGGCTCTTGATGAACCGACAGCTATTATATTGAAGATGTTATTCTCGCCCTGAGGCTGTTGTGGACTCTTGTTTGATGTAGACAGATCAATAAGATGTACAAGAATATTCGGTAAAATGTGTTCAGGATATGAACAGCAGCTCCGCCTGGCTGATGACGATTTTATTGATACATCATTCTTTTTTGGAGGATCTAGACCAGGTATTCATTGCCCCCAGCTGGGTGACAAAAAGATAAAAAAGCCAAAAAGCAGCAAAGAAAGAGAAATATAGAGCAGGGGGTGAAATGGACGTAGATCCCACCAGGCCATAGTTTGCCGTGTGAAGCACACAAAGTAATTTTGTCAGCGTATAGACAAGTACAAAGCTAATGGCAATGAACAATAACAATAACTCATTTGTAACATGACTCTTACCTTTACTCTTACACAACAACGTATGATTGTATCAATTTAACAAATGATTTTCCAATTTTTTGAAGTCAATTTTTATGCTTTTTTTTTTTTTTTTAATCACAAAAGCCATTTAAAAAAAAAAAAATCACAATACACAACAACAGTAACTAAATCAGGAAATTCTATGTGAATGTGTTGAGCTTGCTACATGCGTCAATCTAGCATCAATGTCATAAACACTGTTGAATCAGTTCCTGCGTTACCATCCATGGGATGTCAATGATGCAGAATTTGGCCAAATTGATAACAATAGTGAAAAAAACAACATTGTCATCAAGACTTTTTTAAATTAAACTATCATTTCAAATGATGTCCAGGAGAAAATATAGGCCTACTCTACGCCTAAAAGTTGTGACAAAGTAGGCTACTCCAAGCTACGGATATGACTTAAGATTTTTTTCTCCTGATGGTGGCTGCGTTGCAGCCTACTCCCATCAGTGTGTGATTGTGTGTGAGAATGGATGTCATACTGTATAAAGTTCTAGTATGGTTTACAGAAGTTAAACATTTTTTAAAGGATAATACTTAACAAGGAAGCAACCCTGTGGTCCATCGTGTAGAGCAAGAGGTCAACAACTTTTGCAACAATGGAAAAAGTCATACTAGTGACTAGGGTTTCTTCCTCCAAGAGGCAGCTTTTTCTATCCACAGCCCTGTTATCACGAGCTCTTGGCAGGGAACTAGAGCTGCATCGGTATTATAGAGCAAGGTTAAACTAACAAAGTAAATAATAAACCATGAATCCCAGATTAAAAAAAAAAAAAAAAAAAGGATGATTGTGAGCATTTGGACATCATAGTCAACAAGAAAATATTGAAATCAAATAAATTATTTAGGGAAAATGCCATTAATGATAAGAAACTTTAGGCTTGTGGCAGGATCGGGACAGCAGAAGACACAGCAGAAGACACAGCAGGAGTAAATGGACTTACTTAGTTTGCCAACAGAGGCTGAACTAAATTCTTGTGATGGTCTGATGAAGCTTTATGATGCAGAGTTGTTCTTTGCAGAACCCACTAGATGGCGGTCTGTGCTCTATTTGAACCACCAGACGAATGAAACATCCCCTTATTTTTAAACTTATGGCACCACCTACTGACCTCCAAACAACATGAAGCTTCATCAGCTCATCATTATCTTCACTTGATCTTCTTGTTTACAGATCATTCTGAAACTACTTTGACAAAGTGAAACTGAACTAAATCGCTATTATTGCACCATTTAAGAGCAACAAAGTAACTTCTTATCTGTGTTTTTATTTTTTATTTTTACACCAACAGGTGGAGCCATAACAACAAACTAGTCCACGTATAAACCTGGTCGAAAACATCTAAACCTGATACAGTTGTTAACTTATTCTTAAACCTGTCACTGCCAATATTTATACTGTCATTGGGATATTGCCTATTAAATCAAAGAAATAACATCATAAGTCTGAAGGAAAACCTTCTTCTACTCGATGCAAGGGTCATCACTTGTCCTCCTTTATTCAAAGGACTATAAAGCTTTTAACTTTTGTGCTTAACCCAAATTACCGGAATGTGATATATCTAATTCTGTAATTGAATTACAGAGTGGCCACTCAGCCCCGCGGATAAGGAAGGAAGCTCATCAAATAGAAAAAAAATGACGTGCTCGGGGTTTGCTATAAATTATGACATTTCCTTTGAGTGAGGGATCTTATTGTCATGCTGCAGGAGAGACTCATACCCTGAATCCATCCATCCATTTGTCTTTTTCTGATGAACTGCAGAAGAAAGCCGGAGAGAGACTGACAGACAAACACACAGTGTGCGGCCCAATAGCAGGGAAGCTGCAGCTCGTAAAGCAAGCGGTGACGGGCTGATTGATCCCCTGGTGAAAATGGGCGATATTCCCCCAACATCGATATCAATAAAGCCTCTTAGGCTGGAGGCTTCTCCGGGCCAGCCTTTGTTTCTCTTCTGAGGAAAGCTAAGAAAAATCTATAGACAATTGATGGCGTCTGGAAGAAAGGCTCTATTGGAGTATATCAAATCAACGTATCGGGGAAGAGAAAGTTTGCCTTGAGAATTAGACTGTTTTTGCTCTAAGTTCAGAGGCAGAGCAACAACAAAAAAAAAGCCACCAATGTGTAGCCATGAAAAAAAGGAAATTTGGACAAAATAAAAAGAGGAAAAACTGATAGTGAGATGTATTTTGGGGAATTTGACAGAAGGATTTAAAGCCGATCGTGATGCATGCACTGGGAGAAAGCTGTATATATCGTGCATTGCTATGGTGGCAAATGTAGTCATAGGATATTGTTTATGTTTCTTTGCTACGATATTGACTAACTTTAAACACACTGAAAAGTGCATCCCCTTGCCTTGGTGATAATTTCACATTCCATTACATAAAACAACTTATGATCAAATATGTACAATGACCAACAAATATTAACACATGTTTTTTAAAGTCTCAGTTTCATTGTTTTATTTTATGTACTAATTTTATTTTCTATACTTATAACATTACTTTATTATTCAACCATTGGAATTCAATTGAAACATAAAAGGTAAATGGTGAATAAAAAGGCAAGGTAACTGAATAAAATTGACCAGATTAATTAAACGAGAAAATTATAACCAAACATTTTCTCTATTAACATGAACAGGTTTTATTGTTATTCCACTGGTCCCTTCTTATTATTCATCCTCTTTCCGTTTTTGGCACTTTTCACGCCCCGCAACGTTGAGCACATGCAAACAAAAAAAACCTGCTGCTCGTTCAGACTCACACTGCTATTATTTTTCCTACCAGAATATACAGTTTTCACAAATTTAAAGGGACAAGGTCAAAGATGTTGTAAATCTGCAACCAATCATGCCAGCTTAAAAATGTAAGCACAAGTCCTGAGTATTTTAGTTGCATTTCAACTTTTTTTCCTATGATATTTAGTTTTTGAACTGTGTCCCCTGAATGACAGTTAGTGTTTTTAGAAAAATTCAGCGTTTTCAATGATTGTGTATGGCTTACTGCCGTGCTGAAGAGTGGAGGGGACCAACTAGATGATATATATAGCATTTTAGTTTGAATGTTGGGGGGAATTGAATCTTTAATTTTTAAAGGTCGAAATCTCTGAAAAAAATCTTTGACCGAGACACACCATTCAAACTTATCTGTTGTAGATAAAATTCTAAATTATCAACTTGGGATTTGACTCTTTTGTAGCTTTTATAATTTTTTCGTCACGGGGAAGAGCGCACAGCCCACTTTCGCGATTTCCTGGCGGAGAAGGAATATAATTCATCATGCTTAGTAATACAGTATATTTTAAGAAATTTCATCAGTTCCTACCAAACTGTTGGTAGCCCTTTGGGTCACATTGTGCCTGGAGTAGCTCACAGTAATAAAAAAGTTGGTGACCCCTGGTCTAGACCAAGACAACCCGAGACCACGACAGACCCAGAGCGAGACCAAGAGATATTCAAAAGTTCACAAATAATATCCACAATAACTAGCTGGAGTTGAAGAATTAGCATTTTGATGACTTTATGTTTATTGTTCTCTGTGGACTGTAAGGAAGCCTCACAAAATATCAAGACCACTATAACAAAGCAAGCGCCGAGACCAGGACGAGACAAAGACCATGAAAAATAATTCACAATACTTCAACTATTCTTAAAACTTAAGTCACCAGGCAACCCTAAAACAAGCCTTATTGTACAATATCATTGTCACAGGGAGTGAGGCAGACAGACGAAGAACCTTTGGTTGGTAGTTAATATTGATATAAATCAGCAACTCCTGATTCCAAAAAAGTAATATTTATATGCGTGGCCTCTTTTTTTAAATGCATGTTGTTCTCGCTGTTAGCTATTCCGGACGTCTGAGTGGCTTAAGAGGACCCGAGTCGGGCCGGCCTATGGATAATTATTCTCTTCCAATCACCGCGACTGTCTAATTGCAATACTGTCTGCTAATTTATGCACAGCTTTGTTTTCATCAAGGAGCCCATTTGGAATAAGAAAACAACACATCAAACGTTCCCTGATATACAGGGAGTATAGAAATAACAGGCAGCTTTAAAAATACATTCTTGATGATTTTCATATGATAATAAGTCAGAGAGAAATGAGGGAATCAAAAGAGGAGTCATATAATGATGTATGGGTATGAATATGGCACTTATCGCCCCCCCCCCTCTCCCATTGCCGTGTTGCATACATTAGCATATTTTCACTGTTTTTATTTGCCTTAAGCTGGAGTTATGTAGGACAGCCTGCTGACCATCATTCACAGGCTGTTCGGCACATCGTCTGTCACACCGTAGATCCTCCTTTTTTTTTCTTTTTTTTCAGCGTAAATGATGTTTCTGTGATGAGAAGCCATTTAATGAGGCCCTCAGACGTAAATACACTGACGGTGTGTGTTTTAACCAGCCGATTCCACCCCCTCACGCTGACACCAGCGCACATGGGAATGCTGGTATTTACTTTATGCATGAGGACAGGTAAAAACACACAAATCCGCGGCGGACAACGGCTGTAATTGAAAGTGACTCCCTATGAATACGATGCATGGCGGCAGGATTGCCGGCGTCTAATTGGAATATACAGCTCCCTAAATCGCTGGTGAACTCCGCGGAGATGCTGGGTTGTCAGACGCCGGCAGTCCGTCGTGAGTTTGGATATGTTAAGGTGGCGTGGGACTCTGGCGCGGTGTATATATCGAAGATGAGAGCTGGAATGGAAGGGAAATTGGAGAGCGCGATTGAGAGTGACAGGTTGTGTTGGTGTGCACATGTGTGTTCGCGGACAGGTGTGTTTGTGTGTCTTCTGGGTTCTAATGGGTGATAAGCAGAAATGCCAGCGTTGCTCTGATTTATGTGTTTTACACTTGAGGAGACAGCGAACACACGGTTGAGCGTCGGTTGCATCAGATACTTTAACAGTGTTTTAAAAAATTTCGTTCTTTTCAAACAGTGGCTGTTGATCAATAAATATTCTTTCCATCTTTGGCAACTTTTTATTTGCACGGGCGGCAATATTCCTACACTTATAATAAAAGCAACATTCTGCATCATAATCACGTTTCTGAAACTCCTCTGGCTAAGAGAGCAATTTAAAATCTGAATATGCTATAAAGGAGCACTTTATTTAAATGAAGAGCATGACATAAAACCCATTTTTTATTTTTTATTTTAATTTGTACTTCACTACGCCTTTGTGAGGGTGTATCAGGGTACTGAGGGATGAACTCAATAAACGTTTATCATGAATCAGGATGATATTCTGCATCATAATGGCACTGGTTCTGATAAAAAGATAGAAACTTTACTGGAAAGGAACGCAGATTTTAAAGTGTTATTTCGGTTTTGGTACCAGGAAAATGTCTTTTTTTTTGTAAAATACAAACATTCAAGGTTTATTTTAAAACAGACAGTGATTGACAGCACTGCCAAAGTCATCTCAGGCACATTCATTTAGGCACTGGCATCATTTCAGAAGTAACAAGTTGACAAAGGTATAGGATACAACCTATGAAAACATCCCTAACCTTTGACCCAGAGGCAACAAAAGGGATACCCCAAACACAACTGTTTCAGGGCCTAAGGGTCACTTTGACCCTAAGCTTACACAAGGGTTAAACATGAATGATGAATACATTTATGATTTTCATTAAAACAATAGGTAGATGATATAATTATGTATTTATTACACAAATAGTAAAGAAAAAAACATCAAATAAATCACAAATTTTGATTGGAAAAATTGTTTTCCCCTAAGTGGTTCTTTGTGTGTAGTTGTATGATAACACAATATAATATATATGATGATGTGAGGTTTTATTAGAATAGCTGTTCAAAGTATAAGTTTAGCAACAGTTGTCTCTGACAAAAGGTACTGCTTTATGAAGCTTTATCAGCCCATTCTTCTATTCGTCCGAAAATATACATATGATAAAGGACTCAAGGACTCATTTGTCAAAGTTGTCCAATGACACTTCAGTAATACAAATATTTTAGAATGTATTCCGGTTTTAACTTTTATTTTTTGGTAGCAAGAAGTTGTGGTGGATGTGTTTTCGCTTGCATTCATTTGTTGAATTATGTTTTTTCTTATGTACCAATTAACTGTAACAGAGAATAAAAACAAAAAGAAAACCAATATATCACTGAAATACTTCTTCTTTAATCTTACTCTTTATCGGAACTAGTCTAACTCTTTTTTTGCTATTGGCATTAACACATTTACTTGTGTTGTAGTTCCGGAAAAAACTTGTACTATCTGACCCTATCTTAGACTGTAATAGTGGTCTTGACCAAGTAGATTTTACTGCTTTTATATATTAGAATTATGGTAAAATGGCCAGCGTTGCCCGGTTACAAAACATTAATTTGAAAAAAATACAACTAGATGAAATTTGGAAATTGCTTTAATATGTATTAATTCTGGTTTAAATTTTAATGAAACTAGACATATTTAAATGTTTATGGGGTCTTTTAACTAGTGATGGTCTGATGAAGCTTCATGAAGCAGTGTCATGTTGTTTAGAGGTCAGAAGGTGGCACCATCAGTTTAAAAATGAAGTAATGTTTCATTAGGACAGTGGGCCAAAACAAAGGAAAATATTGTCGGGACCGCCATCTAGTGGACTCTGAAAATAATGACACTGCTTCATGAAACTACATCAGACCATCACTACTTTTGACTCCTTACAATTAATAATAGGAGCTAAAATATGGAAATATCTTGTATGTAGTATAATGCAAAAAATGTTTGACATATTTTGTAGCCAATCCCCTTGACCTGATGGATTGTCCTCCTCACTCAAATCTTCATTGAGAGGTCAGTAGTCTAGATCACATGATATCTGATGGGCTGTTGTTTTGGTGTCATTTCCAGGGCTCAAAGAGAATTGTCTTTAAGCCTTTACCATGTGATACAAATGAGACATGAAACAAGGCAAATGCTTGTAATGTAGGTAAAACAATTTACTTTATAATAAAACATTGGTGACTAATAAAAAACTCACTTAATGTGTTGCACCAAATATAAACTATGTCGAAATGCTCATGGATAACGTTGACTAAAATAAGACTAATCATCTCATCATTTAGTTGTAATGATATAATATGTATCATCTGCAGCATTACTGTTTACTGAATTATATTTGAGAAACAAATAAAATGAATAGGCTGAAAAAAAGGTTTCTTTTCAAATGGGGGAAATATGTTTGCTGACATTTATTGCAGCCGAGAGATGCGAGCAGTAGCATTTGTTGTGCAGATAATAGCAGCGAGGTGTTTGTGTTGAGATTGTTCTGTACTTTTACACCAGCCTGAAGGCTTTTTGTCCGCCTTCCTCTCGCTTTCATAATCCATTGTGCCTCTTTACTTTTCTTTTCACCGGCATTAACAGCCAAAAGCCTTGTATCTGTCCATCCCACGTAAATAATGAAACACGTAATTATCATATCATAATTGCTGTAAAGATGGCTTTGACAGAAATCATTTCCCGTATCTAATACAGCACTAATCGAATCTGTTCCCCCCCCCCTCTCGCAATCACAACCTCTGGTGATTATGATTTGGACATTTTGTTTGTGTACATGTGTAGGAAAGTGTACGGTGGTTGACGTGAATCTATTCATGAAGCCAAAACTCATTTGTTTTATTTCGCTTGTTTGTTACGAGGTTGGTGCTAGAGGTATCTATTTTATCATCTCTTTGTTTTCAAGCCTTTGATTGTTTGTTGTGATGTCAGGTTTCATGCGGAGGTTGATTTTAGAATACGCACTTGATGTTCAACTCTTAACACTAAGCAAGCAAGTAAAATTTAATTCTTTTTTTTTCTCTCCGTCCTTCTGTTTCCTTATTTAATTTATTTAAAGATAATTCAATAACAAACTAGTTATACAACAAGTCTGATTCAGACAGCATGTTTTAGAAGTGATTTTTGTCTTGTCAAATTCCGATAACATCACATTTTAAAGGATTCTTATTTGAATGAAGCAGAATTCGTTTCTGAGGCCTTGAAATTATCTGAACAAAGAGTTGTTGTTTTGTTTTTTTTTGGTGATTGTTTTACCTCTCATGCCCTGTTGGCAAAGTAGGCCATGTACTTTAATTGTTTTTTTCCTAGCCTTTGTTTGGGACTGTAAGTGACTGTGACACCTGCCATGGATTGGACTTAAGTAAGGCATGTGTTGTGGTGTGACATCCACCTTATAAATCTATATATCGTATAAAGTGACATCATAGCAGGGTTCATAAGAATCTCTCTCTGCTGCTGATGATCTGGAGGAGTCGCTGGTGCTACCCTCATGATTGAAACCAATGGTGGTGTTTCCTTAGATCACCACAGTGTGGAACCCTGCTTTCAGGTGAGGTGTAGGTATTGTTGCTGTGTTTCAACTTTGATGGACACTGTGGGACTTTTGTCCCTTCTGTAGATGGACTATTGGACTGATGGGCCTCGAACACTTTTACCAGTTATATAGACTTTCTAATTTTAGGGAAAACTTCACTCTTGGGGCTAGGTACTGGTGATGATTAAACATCCTTACTTTACCAACGATTACCCTACGTTTTTGTCAAGGACATGGACACAATGAACAAGCATTTTGCAAATATTTATCTGGTAAATGTATGTAACATTGATCAGCCCTTATGGAGGAGGCTCCTACTAGCTTGTGCCATCAGTCAGGATATGAATACCACTGTTTCCCCTCTACACTCCTAACCAGACTTTTCATCGTAAAAAAAAGGTAGTCAGTGAAAAAAACACTTCCAATTGTCAATCGATCATCCAAACTAGGCAAAATCTATTGTTTGTTTGTTTTTTATATTTTGTCCAAATCATTCCCCAATTTCAGGATTAACTTTACGGCCCGACATTCAAAAAGAAAAAAGTAAAAATATAATAGCATGACCAGCAAAATCACTACAATAAAGTGCATAAAAAAGCTGAATCAGCAAGATCTATGGGCTGGTTTCAACAAGATGTTTGTGTATTTGTATCTATGTATATTTGATTGTATGCCGACGATACTGTTCTGTATGTTTGTGTCTCCGAGCTTTTAGAGACCAATGTGTGAGTTTGTGTTTTTTCATTATTTATATGGAATGAAGACTCAAGAAGAGAAACAGAAGTTTAGTTTAGTTTCCCTCTTTCACACTCTTTCAACCGATTTATTCAATATCAACTACAACATCTGATGAATCCTTCTCCACACTCCCTCCTTCTTTTTCCTGTCTCCAGATTGTTTTCTTATTGTGTGTTCCACAGCATCTCTTTCTGTATGTGTGTAATCTTTATTTTGGTTTATGTGTACTTTGAAAAGAACTATAGAAAACCTATGTATTATTATCATTATTATCTTTTACTCCTCTTTGAGAGTCACATGCTTATGTTATTCCAGAGAGAATTGTGTCTTTTTTTAAATTAAAGCCTTATAATCAATAGAACAGATTTTTTTTCTTTCTGTGCGGCCCAGTAACAAATGTCTGACAGACCGGTACCAGTCTCCGGACCAGGGGTTGGGGACCTCTGGTCTAAATGACTCAGAATATTGCAGAATTCTTTTTATTTTAACTTAAAAATGCCAGGGTTGACTAACTGTCAACTTTCATCTAACCTGACCTTGTCCCTCATATTTTTCTCACATCCTTTTATTGTATTATTCAATAAGCAAAATGAATTTCCATAAGTTAACCAAAATCAGTTCTCCATCACCAAATACGACGTCCTCTGCATTATGTTGATTGATGAAAAAACGTGTGGTTCCGGGGGGATGCGGGGAGGTTTGGGGGACACGTTTGTCTTTATATCGATAACAATAAATGATCATCACGCTAAGACAGCAGGCCAGAGGGCAGGCGTGTAATGCAACTGGCGCTGGATTTTATTTATCTTTTCGAGCAGACAAGTGACCTGGCGATGCCCCTCACCCACAGCCCCCCATCTCAATCAGGTCAATCAGAGTTCACCAAAGTCAGGATGAACAGATGAGCGCTTGCTTTCGAAAGGGAAAGTCATGTGTCAAGCCCTTCTTTTTTTTTTTCCTTCCTGACAGTATTTAAGATTGAGCTCTGATGTGTCATGTGACCAACCTTGAAGCAGAGAAAAACATGTTCAACAACTTGCTTTATATCACAATTAAGTCCAAGTCTAATTCTACAATCTTTATTTATTTATTTTTAACTGTGAAATCAAATACTGTTCCCTATGTTAATATATATATTTTTTTTTTAAGCCGTGACAATGAGTGCTGTGTGTGTGCTACCACCTAGAGGTAGAAATTGAATTTCCTGAAACAACCCATTGGAAAATAAGTGTCAGTTTTGGGTTCAAAACTCAATGAACTTGAAGATCATTCATCATAGTTTTAATGAACCTGTTTGGATCAGTTGGAGTCAACAAACTAAAATATTAGAGATTTTTTTACGACTATTAATTTTGGTAGAGACAAAAATATAAATGTATAATTGAAAATAACCTGTTTCTTAAACCCTCATGTTATCTCAAGTTGACCCAAAGACCCGAATACAAATGTGTTTATTTTATCCCTTGTGTTATCTCTGGGTCAAGGTGATCGACCTCCACCAATGCATATGTATTTCTTGAAGACAGGGAGGCTGTTCACCTTGACCCAGGGACAACACAGGGGATACCTCAAACACATTTGTTTTTGGCCTTTTGGATGACTTTGACCCTGAGATGAAACACAGGTTAAATCTTAATCAAAAGGATGTGAAATAAATCCTATGAAAAAGACAAAATTATAATGAAAATAACAATAATTAACATTGTTACACTATACAAAAACGTTTGAGGAAATATCTTGGCTATATATCATCATATTAATATTGTTGATATCACGTCAGACAGCCTTCTCTGCTTTGCTTTTTTTTTTATGGTAAAACAGCAGCTGGTGTGACTATCACAAGGGGGAGGGGGCGGTTGTTTCTGCTTGTGTGTCTCAGAGACATTCTCAAAAAATGGTCCAATAAAATGGAATAATGATCATTTTGTACCTCAAGTGGGGAGTCATCGTTTAGTAATTGTTGCTTTATTGTTTCGTCATAATGAAACCAACCAGTCTTACAAAGGTGTCAACCATATTTTGTTGAAAAAAACATAATAATAATAATAATTTGAATAAAAGTATGGATCTAAGGAAATGTAAAATAAAATAAATACCATTCATTCATTTGTTATATGTAGCTACACTGTCTAAAAAGAGCAGTGTTTTGACTCATTTAAAGTGGACATCATGTCACGAGTCGTAACTAATCAGATGCTTGTGTAGTTTGCAGATAGCGATGAGTTACGAGCGTTGTTGCTCCCCGAACAATCACGGTCTCCGTTCTCTCCATGTTCGTACCTGATGTATCGTAGCAGCTCTGGGAGCTGATGTAACAAGACCATCCCGGGCCTCTCATTGGCGCGCATTAGCAGCAAATGTCTTCCACCGCCCGCAGGTAGAAAGATACGGCCGTGTTTGCTGTGCGGACGATTTTCTAGAAGAGGGAGCTGAGAAACCTATGTTTTTTGGCCTGTGACCTCTCCACTGGCTTGTCATCGTCAAATATGAGCTGCTTTAATATCTTCTCCCGCGAGGAAACATGTGTCTGACACCATGACATGATGAACAAATGAGTACACCACTGTAGATCTGCATGACGATGGTTTCGTACATTGTAACTTGTACATGGTTATATTACAGATCTTATTGGTTTGTGACACATGTACATGCGATTGTAAAGGCTTTTTTATATGACTTCTCTGTACTGTGTCATGCAAACGACACAGCGTCGTAATTGTTGCCAGTATCCTGGTGATTTATGACCCAAAATATTATTTCTATCGGGACAAAAAGTGGTAGGGATCTTGCCCGGCGGCAAGTCAGTGAGGCGGTGTGTGTTCCTACTGAGTTTTGACCTTCAAATATTTTTTTCCTTAGTGTAATATTAGTATATATTTTTGTTTTACTTTATTGTAATATGTGGTTACTCTGATGAATAAAAGTAGTTTTTAATTTTAAAAATTGAACTCTCAGTGACACCTAAAGGAGAACAGGAGACAAACAAAGACTGCCCCGAGCAGATTAAGTAATGCAGTGTCTTTCACGGTAAGAAAAGGCGAACGCTGAAAATAACCCGACAAACACAAGGAGTGGGGGGGGGGGCAGTTTAATAGGGCGACCATCCAATCTGCGTTTTCTTAAGACATAAAGTTTTCAAAATAAGAGTAAGGAGTGTGTGCTTACATTCAAAATGTTAATGGTATTGTCAATATTCATGTGTTATTTAATGTTTTACATAATACACTATTAATACCTTTTATAATAAAATTAAAAAAGACAATTCAAGAGCCACACCCATACTTCACATATCTCACAGCCTAGTCCTTTAACTTAAACTAAACCTTTTAAGAAAGCAGTGAATGTGCATCGTAACCAAATGTATTTAAAACACCGCTTTCAAATGATATGGAAATGTGTCAAATTATACTTTGTTTAAGATCTCGGAAAACATTCGCACCTACGAAGGAAAACATCAGGTAATCCTGTTGTGTTGACACCGCTGATGTTTCCGTCTATTAGATGCAAATGAAGGGCAACTTGCTTTGTGCTCAGGTGTGTTTCATAATAACAAAACCTGTCACAGAAACCAGATGGACGGAAAAATAGAAAGAGACAGTCATACGTTAGATTTCCTCCTGAAATAGTGAAATTGAACGCTGTAGAAAACACGTTCTATTTACAGGCCAATCAAACCAAATACTCTTTTTTTTTTTTTTGGAATATATTCGCCAAGCTTGGGCTCTTGACTCATGTGACAAGTGATGAGCCATTTTCCGTGGGCTTCTTTAAGTGTCAGGACAAATAATTTGAATTCGGCCCCACTTCAACATCTGAAAAGTGATTTAAATATAGACCATATTCTCGCAAGACTCGCACAATCAGCATTTCAAAAGGATGTTCGATTGTAAGAGCGACCCGAAAAACATGGCTGATTTTTGAGATGCTAAATGAAAAAAAGCTGTTTTTCCCCTCATTTTTTGGGTGAAATCTAGGGCTTGATACTCTAGGTAGTTAGATCACAATTAAACTATGAGTTTTGGATTCATAAGACTGAGTAATGGGATTATGAAGCTTCATGAAACTGTCTGTGTTTTTAGATTCCACTAGATGGAGCTTCCTGCTCTAAAATATTTTATCTTTTAACATATTCTATCACAACATTGTTTGACTGAGGGCGCCACCTACTGACCTCTAAAAGATATAACACTGCTTCATGAAGCTTCACCAGCATACAACTACTGTATTATTAAACAGGCAGAAGAGAGAAACAAACAGTAGATGCTTCTTCAGCCCAAATAGTAGTATGACATACGAGTTTCTTTTATTTTAGAATTCATGCTAGTCTTGATAGCAACAGCTAAAGTACATTTGTTACTGGTTTTTCACCTTCTCGACTCTGACCTTCACCTCTTTTGAAGAGGAACAACAGTTGGTCTGTGTGGAGTCACTTTGAGAGTTTGACATAGAAAAAAGCCCAGTATGCATGAATGACAAATGACTATAGAAGGAGTTACAGGTTAACAACTTCTGGCCATTAATACTTGGTAGTGATGGTCTGATAAAGCTTCATGAAGCAGTGTCATTATTTTCAGAGTCCACTAGATGGCGGTCTCTGCACTATTTTCCTTTTTTTTGATAAATTATTCTGACACATCACCTCATGTTTAAACTGATGGCACCTCCTACTGACCTTTAAGCAATATATATGGACCGGGGAGGTCGTTCATCTCGGCCAAGAGACAACACAAGGGATACCACATGGGTCACCTTGACCCTGAGATAACCCAATGGTTAAAAAAACTACTTCAAATCCAAATATTCCGGAGCAAAGTGTGTCACCTACTGTCATTTTACAGTGAGCTTCATGGTGTCCTATTTTTCAGAAGTCAGTATGTGGCGCTTTTTCCCAAATAAAAAAATAAAAAAATCCTTATCTTCTGTTATACCAGGGTCAAAGTGACCCGAAGGCTCGATAAAAAAATATTTTTATCCCTTCTGTTGCTTTTGCGTCGAAGTGAACGACCTCCCTGGCTTCCATAAATACATATGCAGTGATGGAGGTCGTTCATCCTGACCCAGATAAACACAAGGGATACTGCTAACACAATTATTTTCAGACCTCTGGGTCACCTTGACCCTGAGATAACACAAGGGTTACCTAAACTAGCTGGTTTATTCACATTTGTTTGTGCATATTATGAATCTTAACACAGGGATGGTTTCAAGCCTGTCAACTGTCCTTCTACATTATATTTATTGTTTAATATTCTCTCTCAAAAAAAAGTATTTTATATTTATATAAATGTGGTGGAAAAACCAATATTGTCATCAACGCACTTACATCCTGTGTTACACGCTTATTCCCGCTCCGAGCCCCCTTTATCCAATTGCACTTTCATTGTCAGACTATTTATTCCGCCGTGCGAGGAAACGAATGTACAGACGTGTCTATGTGCTTGATGGCTGCCGGGTGTCTGGAGGGAGGAGGGGGACCGGAGGGAGAGCGAGTGGAAGACGATAAAGACTCTGTGAGTGGCAAGTGTACATGGATAGCCTCACATCAACTGCCAATATGTTGTGAGGCGGCGGTAACAGGCGAGGGTCTCGAGGGAGGGCTGCGGCAGAGCAGGCCGGCAGCAGACAGAGAGGAAAACAATTTCTGGTGCCAATAACCCCGAGCTGCACAGATGAAAAATGTTTTAATATTTGCAGCTGCTTTATGGCAGCCGGGGTGACAGTGATGGAGTCAATGTCAGCTTTTTCCTTTTAAATGTCATGCTCTGTCTCAGGCTGTCAGCGAGGCTGTGTGTGTGTGTGTGTGTATGTGTGTGTGTGTGAACAAAATTGATCTTTTCCTCCTGTAAATGCCCAAATGTGCGGGCGCCCCCCCGCCCTTATCCCCTCCATCATTTTGCCCTGAAACCACCCTTTTGTGCCCGTCGCTCCTCCCTCTTCCCCCCGTCTCTAACCTCCAGTTGTCCATAAAGACGCTCAGCTGTTAGATGAGACTCCCCGACCCAGCAGCCATCATTGAGATAATCACTTCCTCCTCTTTGCATTTGATTTGGATTTGATTATTTTCCGTTGCGCGGCAAGATGGAAGGCATAAATTACGTTGTGTACATCGCTCATGTCGGAGCGAGGAATCACACGTGCGGGAGGAACCATGGAATCAGCAAATGGCGAGAGGATGTAACACGATTTTTTTCGACGATGTATGAGCGAGAGAGTGAGAGACGTTTGTGCGGATAAAGATGTATGAACGTTCTGAACAATGTCACGTGCAGTTTACACAGATGAAGCTCAGGAAGAAACTTTCAGATTCAGGCGAGTATAGCCTGAGTGTTGAGTGACTCACTGGGTTGGTTATGCTTAAAACAAGGTGTAAATATATATATATAAACATATATAAATATATATATTAGTGATGGTCTGATGAGGCTTCATGAAGCAGTGTCATTATTTTCAGAGACCACTAGATGGTGGTCTCTGCACTATTTTCCTTTGTTTTGTTCAACTGTTATAACATAATTTTAAAAATTGATGGCGCCACCTAATGACCTCTAAACAACATGGCACTGCTACATGATATATATATTTATTAATTTTTCCTTACTATTGTTTTTATTTTCATTGAAAAAAATTCACGAGAGACCATTTTAATAAATATTATTTCGAATATTTTTATTCGTTTTACCCAAAATACATTTATAACGTTATAGCATGTATGATATACATAACAAATACTTATTAAACAGAGGACAGAAAAAAGTACTCAATACACAATCCCAGTACAATGATTGTCATCAAAAACGAAAGAATATAAGTAAATAGAACAATGACAAAAAAATAAATAGTAAATAAACAAATAAAATTAAGTGAATAATAATAATAATAATAATTACCTACACTTTATTTCCAACCCAAAGTCTGTGTAACCAGGAAACCGATGAACAAAAGCTAGAAGATACCATTGTTAAAGTAAAGAAAATAATTTATGGATAGTTATATGTAATCAAAATATAAATTTGGCGTCAAACGTTGCTGGACTCAAAAGACATGAAATAGGTATATTAGTTGTTTAGATAATAGGCAGGTCAGAAATGTTCTTTATAATGATTTTATTTTCTCAAGGTGCCCTCCAAATCAAATGTATGTGCTTGTTTGAGTAGCAGATCTATTCAAAGGCTTCGACATAGTTTGTTTTGTTTTTTTGTTTGTCAAAAGATATCCAACATATTTGCATGGATTTAAAAAAAATCCACAACATTTGGCCTGGAATGATTTCTAAATATAGACTCCTGTGAGTGGCGGCCAAAATATCTCCTCGCAGTATACGCTGAGTGTATCCGATCGTGGCCTGACCTGCATTGGATCCTCTTGACCCAGACTTGCTCCCACTTTAGGGGTCAGAGGTTATACCAGCTACTTTAGCTACCAGACCCCCACAGCAGGGTTGAATGGTGCTACTGATCATGATTAGTAGGATAGAAGCAAAGCAGTGGTAATCATTCACAAACTGCTCAAAAAGAGCACATTCCATTTTTTTTATTGTTTGCTTTTTTTTTCTTTTTTTTTTTTAAGGTGCACTGTTATGCAACTTCATAGTATACTTCCAAAGGGAGCGTTGAACTAAGAAGCTTTTGTGGTTTGCCTCGTGGAGTAGTACTAAAGAACCTTTCATAGCATTACTACAGAGCCTCATGAGGTAATACTACAGAGCCTCTCGGAGTTATACTACAGAGCCTTATGAGGTAATACTACAGAGCCTCTCAGAGTTATACTTCAAAGCCTCATTGAGTAGTACTACAGAGCCTCTCAGAGTTATACTACAGAGCCTTATGTAGTAGTACTACAGAGCCTCTCAGAGTTATACTTCAAAGCCTCATGGAGTAGTACTACAGAGCCTCTCAGAGTTATACTACAGAGCCTTATGGAGTAGTACTACAGAGCCTCTCAGAGTTATACTACAGAGCCTTATGAAGTAATACTACAGAGCCTCTCAGAGTTATACTACAGAGCCTTATGGAGTAGTACTACAGAGCCTCTCAGAGTTATACTTCAAAGCCTCATGGAGTAGTACTACAGAGCCTCTCAGAGTTATACTACAGAGCCTTATGGAGTAGTACTACAGAGCCTCTCAGAGTTATACTACAGAGCCTTATGAAGTAATACTACAGAGCCTCTCAGAGTTATACTACAGAGCCTTATGGAGTAGTACTACAGAGCCTCACAGAGTTATACTACAGAGCCTTATGGAGTAATACTACAGAGCCTCTCAGAGTTATACTACAGAGCCTTATGGAGTAGTACTACAGAGCCTCTCAGAGTTATACTACAGAGCCTTATGAAGTAATACTACAGAGCCTCTCAGAGTTATACTACAGAGCCTTATGGAGTAGTACTACAGAGCCTCTCAGAGTTATACTACAGAGCCTTATGAAGTAATACTACAGAGCCTCTCAGAGTTATACTACAGAGCCTTATGGAGTAGTACTACAGAGCCTCTCAGAGTTATACTACAGAGCTTTGCGGAGTAGTACTCAAAGCCACACGGAGTAATGCTATGGTAAGTATTAATCGATCTTTGAGATAACTAAAGGATTTTAAAACGTGTGCTATAGTCTCAAATATATACCTAGCAATTTCTTTAGAAAGAACATGAATAATTTATCCAGGGAACGGCTTATGTTCAGTCTAGGGTCCATAATATTATGTTTTATCAATAACGTACAGAAAAGACATCTGCTGAATTGGAGCTTGATTTTGATATAAATGTGCCAATGAATCTGTATGAAGCATTTTGATTTTTGGAGGTCAGTAGGTGGCGCTCTTACTTAAAATGTGAAGTTTCATTGGCATTACTGTTCAAAGCATTACATTATAGGGTAGCAGACAGAGCCATCTAGACTCAAACAAGAATGACACTGGTTCATGAAGCTTTATCAGCCCATCAGTAGTCAAAAAGGCTCATACTTCAATGACAACATTTATTTAAGGCATTTGAATCACCTGGAAATGTTATTACCACACAGATATGATCAAGTGATATATCAATATATGTTACCGTAATAAAAACTCAAGTTACTATTATCATCTTTCGTGGTTTCTCCAGCATTTATCTAACAAATAAATACTGTAGATTTGTATAATAATATAATGTAACCTCACCGACATTCGAATGAAAATCGATCGCACTCCTAGACACAAACACTATCCTGACTAAAATAAACAAAGATAAGGATCACTACAGACTTTATTATAATTCTAGACTGAAATATATACAGTATTTAAACTTGGTTTTGTTTAGCCTTGTCTACCCAAAAATGTTTATTTTTGTTGTGTGTATGTTTTGTTCCTGGCATGATCCTTCTTGTGATGTTTCCTTGTACATATCAGCAAACAACATTTGTTTTGCTTTGGTTTTTTGGGGGGGAAACGTTGCAAGTGGCTTGTACTTCTGAGAGAAATGTGTTTCCAGCATGAGGTACCTCGCTGCAATTAAAGCTGTTTGATCCAAATTCACAGCAAGGATGACTGGCTGGTGGGAGACTTTGCTGCTTGTTTGCCCCCCCGCCTGGCATCTCCACGGGAGACTGATGTGTGATCTTTTTCCAGGCTTGTGGGCACAGGCAGGAGATCTCACCTATAATAGGTGACTGATCCTACAGGCCAGGCCCCCACTGGAGGTGCGAGGCCCAGCAGTCGTGTGGTACTGTAAACTCAGTTAGCCCTCCATGAGTCTACACTGTAGGTGCTGCCAGGAATTATAGATACCAAACTTCCTGTATAATGAGGTAGAGACGGTCTATAGAAGTTCGTTGAACAACCAAAACAAATGCAGTACTTTTGTAATGCAAAATACATATGAAATACACTGCAGGTAACTATGTTTACTGACAGTTTTACCCTAAATAATAACCTTGCATGCATCTTGACTGAATTTGAGTCTAAAGAGAGATTATTTTCTATGAAGGACTGAACTACAAACTTAGTCGTCCAATGCTCTCATGTTATCTTAACAGTTTACATTAGTCCAAACTGACACTGAACACAACATACGCAATTTATGGTTAGCATACGTCCTACGCGTAATAATCTTCCAATTTTCAACTGAAATCTAACATTTATATATTGTATTCCAAAATTATTATCAAGTAAAATTAAACAATTATCAACGATAATCAAACAATTGAATGCAATTTACAAATGTATTTAAACCATTTTCAACTATAATCAAACAATAATCAACTGTTTTCCAAAAAATCAACTATAGTCAAATTATTGTTATAGTAAAACTGATAAAAACCATTTTCAACTGCTATCAACAAATTTCAAATGTAATCAAATACCTGCTCAAATAATATTTTTCAGATATTGAAAATTAAGAGAGTAAAATAAAATTATTTTCACTATTTCTTGATGGTTATTTTAATTATATTTCACTGAACATAATATTAACTACTTGATGTAAATGTTACTGACTGTCTTTTGTCATTTGATCAATAATACCATGGTTTTAGATGATATTATTGATATCATGATATGCTACTGTGCTAAAGTTGTTAACTGTTTCATCCAAAACCATCAGTGTTATGCCTTATGTTATGTTAGTGTCTTATTGTTTAAGTATCGCTTTTTGTATTGTGACTTTTAGCTTAGTTATGTTAATATTGTTTTATGCTGAGTTAACACATTCTACCTTACTAGTGATGGTCTGAGCTTCATGAAGCAGGGTCATGTTTTTAAGAGGTCAGTAGGTGGCGCCATCTTTTAGGTAATAATCAATTAGGTAATAGTTCATTAGAACAAAAAAAACAAAGAAATGTTGGTTACTTTTTGCTTATCCATTGGCTTTAGTATACAAATACATGTAAATACATAATCTAGGAAAAAATATAAACCATAGCTTCACAGAAGTTGCTCAAACAACATACATAAACAAAGCCATGCATTTTTTTAATTTCTACTCTTGTATTTATTAGTCCACACATATTATACTGATTTGCTATTTTAGTGTGCTCTGACTTTTAGAGCAACATTTTCTGAGGACAAACAACTTTTGTTTGATTCTTTAGCTGTCATTCAGAACTATTTGAGCTACAAAAATGATAACAACCTTTTGCAAAGACACATTTTAATAATTATATAAAATAGGAATATGATCACAAAATAGTATAAAATGCAACTTGGTTTTGAAATAACTGAATATCTTAAATATCCAGACTTTTTTGTGTGTGTGTAGCTGACTAGTGGAGCAACATTTTATTGAGGACAAAGAAGTAACCACATTTGTCAGATTCTCCAGTTGTCATTCAGAACTTAGTGAGCTACAACAAATGTTAAAAACGTTTTGCAAAGACACATTTAATTATAAAAAAATATATATATTTTTGATGATCAATGAAAAAAAACTTTTTTCTTGACATAAATATTAATCCTATTATTGGATTTATTTTCAAGATACTTACAACAATAGGAATATGATCACAAAATAGTTTAAAATGCAACTTGGTTTGGAAATAATTGAATAGCTTAAATATCCAGACTCTTTTTTGTGTGTGTGTGTAGCTGACTAGTGGAGCAACATTTTATTGAGGACAAAGAAGTAACCACATTCTCCAGTTGTCATTCAGAACTTAGTGAGCTACAAAAAATGTTAAAAACGTTTTGCAAAGACACATTCAATTTAAGAATTATATTTTAAATATGTTGTTGCAGCGTCGGCACGCTCTCAAGGCCCCATAATAACAAAGCTTTATTCAATGAGAGCAGATTATTTTTGAAGATACATCCAGGTGCCAACTTTGGAAAGATTTTTTAAATGTTTCTATTGACGAGCGACTTTTTAAGCGTGCCTCACTAAAAATACTTTTAATTATATAACACTAATGTAACAAGATGCCAGAGCTAATTTAGAAGCAAATTGGAACATTTTATATTTGACGCTCTATCCATCCTCTTTGTGATTTTAATTGTTTTCTAACTTCTGCTCTCAGTCCGGCCGTTCGGATGTACTTTTATTTGCGACGCACCGCGGTTTGTGTCTCCAATGCGTGGCCTAATTAAACCGCTTAATCAGTTAACGACTCCAGCGAACACAGTTAAAGGGGAATTAAGCGCGGAGAGATTGAGGAGGGGAGTGCGGGAAATGCTGAGGAGACGTTTTGTTTGTCTCCTGTGTGAAATAAAATCGTGGATGGAGCAGAGGAGAGGAGGCCATTAAAGAGGGAGCAGAGGGTGTCGAACTGTTTGCTCCCCGTCTGCCGAGGGCGAGCGAGCCAATCAAGGCGCTGGTTTAAATGGGCAAAGGGACGTCTTCGCAAAGGAGCAAATTAAAAGCACTTTGCTCTGTTAGGCTGAGTGGAGGCGAGGGAACGCGGGAAAAAAAGGAGAAGAAAAAAGAAAGCCATTGTGAGATGCATCTTCGAGGAGTTGTAGTCCTTCACCGTGTCATTATGGTCCTCAGGTGATTTCAGATCACTTGCAGAACTCATTGCCAAATTTACACACATTTGGTAAACAAAGCTGCAAGATACCTGGAAAACCTAGGATATTGGAAAGTGTAGAGTGTATAAAGTTTCAAATGACGTTTTTTTAAATTAACATAACCTTTTTTTGGTTTAAACTTTGATAATGGGTGCCAACTTTAAAACATGAAAATAAATAGAAATGATTGACCTAATGTCTCTTCACACAGGTGACTGAAACAGAAACTTTTGTAGCATAAGGTGATGGATGATCACATTAATACAAAGTACTACTTGATAGTGATGAGCTGATGAAGCTTCATGAAGCAGTGTCTTTATTTTCAGACACCTCTAGAGGGCATTCTTCTTCTGCTTCTTTGTTTGAACAGCTATTCTATTTAACCCCCTTATTTTCTACTACTTGTCAGAGAGTAAAGGATTGGTAGGGTAAATACCATTTCTGTTTTATCAGGGTCAAGGTGACACGAGGACCCGGAAACAAATGTGTTTGAGATACCTTTTGTGTTGCTTCTGGGTAAAGGTAAACAACCTCCCTGGCTTCCAGGAATACATGTGCAGTGGTACAGGTTGTTCGCCTTAAACAAAAGGCAACACAAGGGATACCAAAACAAATTTGTTTTGGGGCCTTCGGGTCACCTTGAACCTGAAATAACACTAGGGTTAAGAACTAGGGTTTTTTTTATTGGCAAGAATCTAGCGCTACGATACATGAAATAAAATTGGTGACGGTGTGATATACCACAATACTGATATGATATATTCATAGTATTGTCCGAGTACTCTAGTGTTGCGGAATATATAGGCCATGTGACTCTTGACAATGTCGTAACTTCTTGAATTGTAATGTCCACATATGTATCAGCTTACAATGCTGCTGGAGTACACTGTATCCTCTTGTTCTCAGTCATCGCTGGGATCTTGCGGGATTTCTAATCTTCCTTCAGATGTGGAGGACGTAACGACTGCTGCCATCTAGTGACCGGAAGTTTTATTGCAAACAATGTGAATGTTGCATGTTAATTGTAAATATAAAATCGTATTATTGTACTTTGTTGACCTGTAAAAATAATAAAATAAAATGTGATTTATAAATAAAAAAAAGTTTTGTTGAATATCGATCTGGATATATCAGATATGAATATTTTCTCACTGGGCTTTTAAAACTACTTCACTCCTCTGTGTCTTTCTGTGTGTCGGCCAAGATATGTTTAACTTAACCCTTGGGTTGCCTCCGGGCCAGAATGCAGTGATGATGCAATGCTTTACTCTGCGTGGTCCATTTTGACCCGATGCAAAGAAACTGGGGGCTCCCCGGAAAATAAAAGGTTAAAGACTTCAAAAGCTTTTCTAAAATAAAGTGGTCGAACATTTAATTTTTGTTTTTTTCCTGTTAAAAGACAATCAAACCAGTAAATATTCACAAGACATTGTACAACATCTAGCAAATTCCCATAATTCCCTTTTTTCATCGGCAGATAAGACTTCCTGAAGCAGTCCTTATTTTTAGAGTTCAGTATGTGGAAGTTAAAAAATATGCAAGGCTTCAATAGATCAGCTGTTTAAAGTAATAGATTACAGAGCAGAGAGTGACATCTAGTGGTCCCTGCAACGTAGGACACTAATACATGAAACTTCATTAGACAATTCAGTTGTCGGACAATACCTTCAACTGGGTCAGCGTTTAAACGCTAGCAGGGTTTTTACATCTTCCTTAGAGAAAATATTCTTCATTATCGTCACAAATCCAGGCGAATATAAGCCAAGTAACACAATGTCGTTAAATACAATAACTTAATTCATGTCAGTCATGCCTCCTTTAGTGGATAATACTGCTTCATACCAAGCAAGAACCGACAACCGAAGATAAGGGGATACCGATTGTGCACAACTATTTTTAATTTGTATAAAGCATGTATTCATATTTACTTAAACACACTACTAACACTGAGAGCATAGTGTGTGTGTGTATGAGTGTGCATGTGTGTGTGTGTGCATTTCTGTGAAGAAGAAGAAGAAGTGCAATAGTAAAATGAATAATCCAGCTCTATGAAATCCATTACCAAACTAATCCTTGGCCTTAATTCACGCTTTTGGACGATTCGTCTTCATGACAATTACACTGCGTGGAAACGCTAATGCTTAACTACGCCATCTTAGCCAAAAAGCCTTTTGTGCCGCAAACATTTCTACTCATTTCAACAAGGGCTGACGTTTTCTAATGGAAAACCCCAATTTTGTTGTTGCCTTTACGTGATAAGGAAGCTAATTGCTATCCTGCGTTTGTGCTAAAGAAAGACAGAAGAAGCTATTGAGAGAGGAGGTAAACATAATTACTGTGATTATTGTACACATCAGTTAGAAACATTCCATTGAAGTTTAACATTAATATCAGCAGTGATAGAGTCTCGGTCATTGTTATCACTATAACTTATGTTACAAACTATGAGCTAGCATTCAATGATCAAACATTATGACCATCCATGTGGGTTTCTTTTTTCCACTGCTATGTTTAGAACTATGTCGTACAAATTGATTTGCTTATGTAGACTAGTGTGTCTCCTAATTTAAAAAGCTATTCTAATGAAACGTCTAATTATTTTTGAACTGAATGCACCACCTACTGAACAAAAAACTAAGTCACATGTTTATGAAGCATCATCAGTTCAACACTTGTCTAACATTTTCAGCTTATCATTGATTAAACCCCCAAAAAAGAAGAATACATTTAGTATAAATCGCCATCATCCCAACATATTAAAGTATTGTAAATAGAAAATGTTCTAATAATTACCTTACCTTTTGACAATTTTCTCTACCATGGCCAATCCTTTGATTGTACTTGACACAATACTATTCCTATTCTAACTGTAACTAGTTAAATGTTCTTTTAAGGCCTTAATTTTTAATATGTTATGATTAATGTTATACCATAATTCACAGACAAAAGATAAATAATTTCTACATATATAGGCCACACCAGTCTATATGCCCCGTTGCCATAGAAAACAGAAACATTTTTCCTGAACAGTGCTTGTAAATAGTAATGTGCTGATGAAACTTCACAAAGCAGTGTCATGTTGTTTAGAGGTCAGTAGGTGGCACCATCTGTTTAAAAATTAGGTTATGTTCCATTAAAGGAGTTGTTAAAAACAAAAGGAAACAGATCAGAGACCGCCATCTAGTGGACTCCGGAAATAATGACACTGCTTCATGAAGCTTCATCAGACTACACTACTTGTAACACAGCAATACAACTATAAATATAGGAGGCTCTTTCAAGAGTTAATCAATTGTCCCTCACAACATTCACATTCAATAGTGGCACCTAAATAAACTAGTCTGGCCTCCCCTGAACTAGAGGTTTGTGCAGTTTTACTAGAAGCACAAATCGATTTAGATTTAGAAAACTACAATTTATATTTCAATGCTCTTATTTTCCATTATATTTTCCCTTGAGAAATAAATTAATATTTTGATATCCCAGTCTCGATAAAAAAAAAAAAAATCCTTCATTTATTTTCTGCTATCCCAGCTTCTTCGGGCGAGAGGCAGTGCACACCCTGAACAGGAGGCCAGCCTGTCGCAGGACACACAAAGACACACAACCATTCAAAACTGAAACTCTGGTGATTGCTCCTGATGATAAGATTCCAGGGTTGAGTCAGTACTTGGGTGACTTAGGTCAGTCTGTCAAACTGAGCCTGAGAAACCTGGGTGTTGTATTTGATAAAGACATGCCTCTTGTTCGACACTGCAGAAAACTGACCAGAAACTGTTTCCTTCAACTGAGAAAAATCTCTAAACTTAGGAAAATGTTGTCGGAACATGATCTGGAGCTTGTAATCCATGCGTTTGTTTCTTCTTGTCTGGACTATTGTAACAGTTTGTTTTCATGTCTTAACAAGAAGGAGCTGTCTCGTCTGCAGTTGATTCAGAACTCTGCAGCGAGAATTCTGACCCGCTCAAGTAGAAGAACTCACATTTCTCCGATACTTAAAACTCTTCACTGGCTTCCAGTTTCTTTCAGGATCAACTTTAAAATTCTGGTTCTTACTTTCAGAGCTATTCATGGTCAGGCTCCTCCTTACATCACTGATCTGATCCAGCCTTACACCCCAGCTCGGGCTCTGAGGTCTGTGGATCAGCATCTACTTATGGTTCCTCGCACACGGCTCAGGACCAGAGGAGAGAAATCTTTTCAGGCTGTTGCTCCTAAGCTTTGGAACAATCTTCCTCTCTCTTTGCGCTTGATGGAATCTACTGACTCCTTTAAGAAACACCTTAAGACGTTTCTATTTGTTCAGGCTTTTCCTTGAATTTCTCGAACTCCTGTGTTGTTCTCAGTATTATCTTGATCTTTAAAGTATGTACTTTTTTGAGTATTGTTTTGATTTTCTAAGCGCTTTGTGACCCTGGTCTCGAAAAGCGCTATATAAATAAATATTACTTACTTACTTACTTACTTACTTACTTACAAACACACAGCATACCTATAGACAAATTTCCCAAGTTCACAATTAACCTCTGTATGTTTTTGGACTGTGGGAGGAAATGTTAAATGGTGGTGGCACAGGTGGCACTGATCTACTTCCAAATCTCTTCCTTACTCCTTTTCCGACGCTCCATTTACAGCTGGTTCATTTAGTGGAAAAATGAAGATCCCAGATTTAATTAAAAACACCACAAAACAGTGAACAGCATTGAAATTTCCCACTTCAATGTAGATGAGTCAGTCAAGTAATGAAAGCATCAATCTAACATTTAGGAATTCATGAGAGACGTTAGTGCATCAAACAGGGTTTTGATCAGCACTTTCTGTGTGAATACTCAGAAGCTTTTGTTTGTGAGAGCTCTCAAACTACAAAGACGACGACAATAAAACTGTCGTTTCAGCCTCAAATGTTCCCCATTGAAGCGCAGGATCGGAGAAGTAATTGATCTGGGAATCATAGCTGTCATTTGCACAATTTACAGGCAAAAAAAAGTACAATTTAAGATTTGTTAACAGTTGACATTTGCATAAAATAATACTTTAATGTATTATTCATGAGTTATTATTTCATGAGCCGTGAGTAGCATAACATCAAGTCCCTATACATAATGATTATTGCAAAAACTGCAGATTTAATAGATGTTGCCGGTGTTATTTTTGATATTGGACAAGGGTTTACATGAGTTTCTTTATAACTATGCTATTTTAATTTACTTATGTATTTTTTTTTTACAAAATTTCTGTTTTGTTCTTAAATGGCTGGTAATAAGTTTTTGTTTTTGATTTATTTATTTATGTCCTCAAGAAAATCACATTATCACAAGAAAGGTTTAATTTAGACTTATAATCTACAAAGAGCGTATTTATATATCCTAATTTATGTGTTTCAACTTTAAGTTAAAACAATATACGTATGTAAAGCATCTTATTATTTATGGTTGTCAAATCAGAGGGAAAACAGTCACAATAGATTATTATTATTATTATTAATATATCAAAAACACCTTACATTAGTAAAAAAATAAATATTTCGCAGCTTTCATTTTTAATAATAATTAAATGCTTAAAAAGGTTCATATTATTTTGTTTATACTATTTCATGACAAATAGATATACCTGGCAGAATTTATATATTTTTTCACTATTTCATGAGATAACATTCACTAATTAAAATATACTGGAGAGAAAGAAGACGTTCTAACTTATTAAATTATAGCCACAGCTTCATGGTACAAATGTACACATTGATCATGTGTGTTTATTTACTTAATCTTTCGAACAAGCGTATACTATTGGCAGTATCCACCAGTCAGCCTCCTATACTTCATGTGTGGGCACTGATTCATTTGTTTTGGAAACAAAAGTAATGAACACATATGACAGTTCCCTGTTGAGATAAAGAGTTTCCATAATACATTCCCAGTCGAGCATGTACTTTGTTGAAAATATCACTTTTATTTTGGGTAAAACTGTATTGGAAACACCAGCTTCTATATTAATGGCACATGAATCGTATCATCTGGCACAGAGAGAAAAGAAGATGGAGACTTAACACCGGGTGAAGAGGAACAGGTGGAGGGACGGGTTCATTATTATCAGACCAGGGGGCTACATTGTTATCTTTAAAATGCACATCTAAAGTGTGTAGAGATCACCACGTATACCAACAAATCCAATAAAAGAGAGGAGTTATGCGTAGCTTATATTAAGTTAAGTGGGTAGAAAATCAAACAATGACCATGTTTATGTGCAAGCTGAAGTCGGATTAAATCATTTGTTGGTAAAGTTTTCTATTTCCTGTATGACTCAATATACATGCATGCAGATAATTTCAAATATATATGTATATTATTTCTTCTTCTTCTAAGGTTGCCCTAAAAAAAGACGCTGAAAGTTGTTCGGTACATTAAACTTGAGCCAGTGAACTCCTCAGTCAATTCCAGTTAACAGTTTCGCACAAAAAACTTTGACGCTGTATTATTTCGCGGATAAAATAAGCTACATCTTAGAGAACTTTCATCCAGGGCGTCACTTTTCTAAAAGGACAGGACTCGTCTGGTGAAGCGTTTCAACAAAGATCATGTATATGCCAACTCTTCCGTAGCCTTTTCGTTGCTATATCCTTGTCATGTCTGAAAGTTTTGCTGTTCCTTTTTAGTTTCGTAAAATCAATTAATAAGATGAGATAGCTTTTAGGGAACATCTAAAGTGATCGATTCTGACATATGAACCCTGGCTTATATGAACTAATGACCTAAAACTATGCGTTTTAATGCTGCTAGGAGCCAAATCCACACATCTGCAGATCGACGTCATCATGAGCCACAACACAACTGATTGTTACGTTTAACACAGAGACTAGAATAAAGTTCTAGGTATCCTATTGTTCTATCAAGTTCTTAATCATTCTGTTCCAAAATATACAGAGAACAGGCTAAAAACGTAACATTCCGGTTATGGAACATCCCATCAAAGTGTTAATTCTCAGAGCCAATATAAGCAAGAAAGCAGAGGAAGTGAGAATAACCACACATAGCACTACACGGATGAGGATTATTGGGCCAAAGGGAGCCCTCAGGGCTTCACACCACCTCTCGTGATCATAAACTGCCGGAGACTGCAGATGTCTTCTGTCTTTCAATGAGTTTGGCAGGATGTCAGTTTTACACTTTCTTCGCTCCTCCTCAGCGCTCCACGCAGGGTTGTAATAGAGGCGCTCGGCCCTGGGTGGCAATGCAGTGTTCTCTCCTAGGACTGGAACAGACCTGGAAATATGGCTGCCAGGAGAGGAGGTGGCAGATGGCTGACAAGGCATTTTTACCCATAACGCCCCAGTAAAACTTTAACTCCAGAGATTTAGTGCTAGCGCTCTGCACTTAGCAAGCTGCAGCCGCCGGCATTTTATTTTTTCAAAAGTCCCAAACTGATGGTTTTGCAAGCTGCGCATAAACATGCTTTATTGATCGCGCTGTTAAAAGATTCAAAGGGTCAGTATCATTTAGGCAAAAAGACAGGTTTAGAGGACAAATAAAAGCTCAAATTTGCTCAAACATCGTGGCGGGCATCATTGATTTCTTTTTTTTTTTTTTTTTTTAGGGGCAAACACCAAAAGCGGAATTAAATTATTCATTGTGTCATAATATTGACTGATGAGGACGATGGGCAATAATTTAGAAATGTAAAGGTTCCTGGGCACAATGGCAATTAAGGCATTTAATCCATCCCGTGCAATCTCTGCGGGCTCGGCTACCGTCATATCTCTCAATTTGTGCGGGACAGAGCCGAATGAAAGTCACGCTCACTTACAAAAAGTGTCCGACGAGGAGGATTTCGACTCATAAACCATCCAGAGTTGGGCTGTTTTGTTTACGCCCGGCAATATTTTGTTAAACTGGCCAGTGGAGGCAACGAAATGAGCGTTATTGTGTTATTTTCCACAACTTATCACTTTAATTAATACTAAATTGCCTGCAGGAAATAAAGCTTTCTTGGCCAATCCTTCACTCTTGATAGCATCACAGTGTGGACAACATTACACAGGCGGAGTTATGCACAGTGTGCTGACTCCAGGGGTGTCGGGCGGGCTAATTGGACCCTGGGTGCATGTAAGGAAGGCAGGATGGACCTGGAGAAGTTTCAAATTGCCATTAAGGAATAAGAGGAGGAGAGAGAGCGAGTCCGGGCGAGAGGAGAGCGCCGGGCCTACCAGGCCGTATGGTGGCACTGAACGAGCAAACGTTATTAGGCTCAGGTGAGACATGCACACGCATCTGTGCTCACTTGCCAGCTTCGTGTGTGGGATTCAAAGTGTGTGTGGTGATAAAAAGTGTGTAGTCCTGTTTGCTGGATGTATGGATGTGATGTGACTTTTACTGCACACATCTGCATCAACCTGCTGGGGCTGTAAAATAAGGTTAAAAAAAACAACCGCAACCTAAACCACAGTGAGAGTTCGCTTAACCAAATAACAAATTTGGTATTTTTCATTCAGTGATAACAAATGATATTGGAAACATCTGATAGTAATAGTAGTACTTCTCTAACTATGCATCTCTACCTCGTAAGCTATTTCGGAGTTGCTGTTAAAGTGCATAACCTCAGGATATTTTCTCATTTTCCAAATAAATGAAGCCATTGTAAAAGGCAATTTTTAGGCCTCAGGATTATCAGCACCTCACACAGTTGACACTTAAACTTCAATATGTGTCTTAATCTATAGATCTATATCCTATTTTGTACTTAATTGATTTATTGTTTTTTGTTTGTCTCCAGCAAAGAACCTTAAATGGTTCTTTTTACAAATACATCATATCAATAGAGCAAGGAATGGTATGTTTTTATCAATGTAACAGTTGTTTTTGTGTACAATTCCAGTATGTTTAATCAAAATAACAATGTATGTCCTTTATTCTGATTATTTTTAGAAGGTTCAGCTCCTAAAACACCAAGCAAGGTAAGGCAAGTGTATTTTTCTGATCAACATCCTAACTATACTGATAGCATCTGAAACGAGAAACATATTGCTTGTAATATTACTGTTTGTTAAATGGATAGTTCACCACAAAATTCAAAGCTCACACATTTTCTACTCAAACACATGTTGACTAAGGGTTGGGAATATTTTCAGCGTAATCTGTTCCTTTTTAGAGTTGACAAAAATGTACAGTCATGTTCTATGTACAATCTATAGTTTAAGCTTGTTTTTGGCAGACTATTTATACATTTCTTTTTATCTATAATTCTAAAAAGGAACTAATTCCAACCTTAAGTCGACATGAGGCAGTGGAATTGTAATTTTGGGTGAACTGTCACTTGAAGCTTTTATTATTTCCATTATTATAATTTATTATAATTTGGCCAGATCATTTTTCTTAGAGATACTAATAATGTCTTAACCACCATCCTCACGTTTATTTGAGATGACACCTTATATATAAATAACCTGCTATTAATTTTCTCTCTTATCTACTAAGCTTACCCACCTGACTTTAGTTAGAAGGACCAATTTTGATGTATGATACAACAAATGCTATCCATTAAAATGGCAAACATTCCAGTCGGAAACTTTTGGCCGGAAAGAGACCCAAGCAGGCATTCAAGTACATGCAAATGCAAGACTGCATGTTTGGCGAGTCAGCACATCAAAATGATAAAAAAAAAATTAACGGTTTTCAACTTAACACCATATTTGTCAGCTTTGAAGACAGACCTCACTTTGAATTAATGAGTAATGAGATTTTTTATCCATTGAAGAGTATTTGAAATGTCCATAATTCGAATAAATACTAAATAAACCCACTGTAAGATAAAGGGTAAAAATTACATATTCCATAGTTTTAACAATATTCGTGTGGATCAGTTATATAAACATGGAGTTAACTAAAGAAGTAGTCAAGTAAAAATTGCACAGTTTTTTAAGTTTGAATCCACAACTTTCTCTTCTATTTAATTTTTGAACTCATGTCACTTTCTTTGTTCTTGTTTCAGTGGCTGCACGTCAATTTGACAGAAAGTTGACAGAGTTGCAGTACAGGAGAAACGTCATTATGCACCTGGAAGAAGTGCTAGGGTAGAAAGAAAAAGAAAGAAAAAGAGGAAAAAAGGTTTGAGCTAAGACTTGGGGTTTATTTTCTATACATTTAAATTGATCTATGATTATATAGAGCTTTTAATGAATACCTATTCAATTAATGAACAGTTTATTTTGTTAATAGTACAGAAAGTTATCCAGCTATAATCTGTGTCTGTACTACAAGGAGTTTTGGACACCAAATATTTTAACTGCCATTTTCTTCAGTCATCAAAATGATTAGAAGAACTCCAATGGATGAAATATGAAACATACATAACTGATGTTAACCAACTCCACATATGTGGCCGATAACAAGTAGCAACCAACAGAATTATTAGTGTAATGAAAATGAGGTATGTAGCCCTCATGAGGTCATGAGTTTAACCATAACATGGATCATGTTGAAATATTTTAGCTCTTTTTTAAATTACTATTGAAATATTCTTTACTCATTTAATTTCTATTTAAAACTAGAATATGTTTGTTTCTTTTTTTCTTTCTTTTGAGTAAATAGTTCTTGTCCCTTAAATACATTTAAAACATAGCCTTATCGCTTATGAGCTTTTCACACCTTTTTCACATGTCCTAGTATCCTAATAGACAAAACATTTCTACTATCCTTTTTTTTTTTAACTTCTTTCCATCGTATTTCAACTCTTTTTCTTGTGGCTTGTCAGCCCCTCACAACAGTCACAGTTACACTTTAGAAGTGCACTAGTATGACACACGCCTGTGTTAGAATCGTCAGGGAGTAGTAAGAGAAATTAGAAAGGATATTTGTATTCAGAAACCAAATTAAATTAGATCATTAATTCATTTTCTACCACTTAATTCCCATATCTGAGTTATTTCTGTCCCAGCTGCTTAGGGTGAGAGACAGGGGACACCCTTAGTAGGACATCACACACAGAGACAACTACAAGAAACTTCAATTTAATTTACCTCTCTATTTCTGTTTTTGTACCTGGTTAGGGTTTGCGTTAGGGTTAGAGAAAACATACTAACTCCACACAGAAAGGACACAGGTTGCTTCAAGCTGGGATCGAACCCGCAACCTTCTTGCTGCGGAAGCACTAACCACGACGCCACGTGCGCCTGTAGTCGGACCGATTGGATGTGACGAGTGATAAAGCTTTAGTCCTGCAGCCAACATGTGGCCACTCTGTGAGATACACAGCTTTATCACAGCACATTAATATGAGCGAAGAAATATGAGCACCTGAAGCTTATCTCAAACCTATGAAGAGCATTCATCACCAGCCACGTGAAATATTTATCGTGTCAGCAATACAGATGGTGTTGGGCCGGATCCTGTTCTTAGGTGCAATGGTCACTCCATGCTCTGCTTTATATTTGGATTTAACCTCAATTTCCTCCTAGGTATACGGAATTATCTCCTGCATTAAAAGATAGCAGATGGTTTTCTTCAGCTGAAGCTGCGGTTTAGCCGGGAATACTGTTTCCTCTCTCTTCTAATAACTCCATCAGCCTCTTCATTGACCACTATGGTATGAAAGTTTAGTTTTTTGAAACCAGTTTAGTGATAAGTCGTTATAATCATTCGATATATCTTTTGATTTCATCGTCCTCTCTTGTTTCTAAGCTGGTGTCAAGTTCTGGTTCTAGCGCTTTTTCATGAAAATATATTTCGCTGTCGCAAAGAGAAATTGCAGCGAGAGCCATGGGGGAAGTGGCCAGATAGGACGAGGCTGTGTACAAAAGCTAAAGGGCAGTTTACAAATAGACCACGTGCACATCATCAATCCATTACTTCCAGAATGTTCCAGAATCTAGATGTTTCTGCCCTTTGATGCATCGCTTTCCGTTACCAAGGGAGTTTATTATGCCGCCGTTTTAGTTATTATAGACTAGGTTTGTCACAAGAACCTATACTTTGGTGCCATTTCAGGACCAAGACGTCAAAAACACAATGATACCACCTTTTTTTGGTACCGTAAGTTCAGAGTACACAAGTGTTTGGTAGTACCGACAGGGGCAGTATACAGGTGTGCGCGATGAGTGCTGAAGAAGAACCTCTGCAGTCTTCAACAGTGGCTTCTGCTTTTTTGACAGAAAATATGACAAATGTCTTATTGATATCGATAGCTTCGAGTCTCAGTTACATTTAACTTAAAAGTAAATTATAACTTTAAACTTCAACAAAGACACTATTATTCGGTCGAGATAGACACCTCACTATAGCTACACTCATTACAGAAGTGTGCATTTTTATGGCTTTAAATTACATTTATAGTTAACCCAATTTTACATTTATTGTCATATAATATTAAATTATGAGATGCTTCCTTTTTCTTAAACCCTTGTGCAGTCTCTGGGTCAAGGTGACGGAGTGGCTAAAAACATGTGTCTTTCAGGTATCCTTTGTGTTCACTTTGACCGAGATGCAACACAAGGGATACCTCAAACACATTTGTTTCTTTTAGCCTCTGGGTCACTTTGACAAAAGAGATAATAATCAGTGAGATGAAACTGACCAAAAGCAGCACAGTGTCAGGGTTGAGGGTTGGACTTTTTGTTTTTGGTGCCCCTGATGGACCATTTGATCATTACGTGCCATGTGTTCCGTTTTTGTCTTTGGCCTGTCACATGATCTATCACATGACCTACCAGTGCTTCCTGTCAGCTAATCACCTCAGTTTGTTTCACCTGTGTCGTCTGTGTTCATTGAAGCCCCTGGTTTGTGTTCAGTCTTCGTCTGTTCGTGCCCGTTGTTAAGTAAGTGTACTTTAAGATTCTTAGCTTCGATTTTTGTGTTTTTGATAACCTGCTGTTTTTGATAAGACATTTCAGATTTTCTTGATTTTTGTTTATCCTTCTTGGGAATACATTTTTAAACTACATTTTTTTGACCTAGTGGTCACTATGAAGGTCAAGAAAACGGGGGAGGGGAAATAAAATGTAAAATACATAATCATTTTAGGTTAGGTTTTTCTTTTATCTATGATCAATAAATGTTACAAACAATTTTAACTTAAAATTATTTATTGTTATTGTGTTGTTGTTTTTTCATTTAAAACATTTTAAAAATTTTTGTTTTAAGTCTAGTATTGGTATTGACTACTGAAATGTTTGTATTGTGACAACCTAACTAAAGACTAAAACTATTTTTGGGTGAATCAAGATTCAGGAAGAGCCCAGTAGATGACACTTTCTTTATTTAAACTCATAATATTCTTCTTTGTGCAGCTATTCTAATGGCGCCACCTACTGAGCTCTAATAGCAGAAACTGGTTCACGAAGCGTAATTGCAACTCGAACTAAAACTCCGTAATGAAGAATAAACACAGAATCTCGACAAGACGAAAGTGGACAAGAAGAGATCTCACTCTGCAAAGACGTTGCCGAAGTGTTTCTCCCCCCCTTTGATTGGATTGTGTTCAGTAAATACAAGGGGACTTAATCAAGATTAAAAATAACAAACAAATAAAAAGCGAGGTCCTGGGAGAACTCATTAGAAGCCTTGTCAAACTCCAAGAGAGACTGTATA
The DNA here is from genome assembly GCF_982586985.1 of Callionymus lyra. Taxonomy (NCBI): domain Eukaryota; kingdom Metazoa; phylum Chordata; class Actinopteri; order Syngnathiformes; family Callionymidae; genus Callionymus; species Callionymus lyra. The sequence continues at coordinate 33,543,714 of NC_141819.1, read as the reverse complement.
ATTATTTACCCAAAAATAAAAATGCAAAGCTTTTTCATTTGTATTTGCTTTCTTTTTTTTCTTTTTTTTTCTGAATTAGTGCCGAACTAAGGTCATGAAAACTTTCACTTTCATCTCTTGGAAGAGTTTGATTGAGCATTGCAGCACGCGAGAGGCCGCGGCGCCGCAAGATTCTGTGCTTCGCTGCCTCTAACCCATGAGCAACCCCACACAAACATCAATCACTGCAGCGGGGGGAAAAAAAAGAGGGAAGCCGGATGCATTTCCCTTCATTATGTAAAAAAAAAAAAAGAAAAATCAGGGCCTGTTGATGAGAATATGAAACAAATTTCTATAAATAAATCTTTCTCTTTTTCTGTCATTTTAATTAGCAGATCAACGGCAGCTCAGATAGATGTTCCGACCATCAATCTTTAATTAATGTCACGCTTTGCAGTTTGCACTGCTGGGCCTGATTGAAAAATAAGCCCAATGATATTTCTATTAGAGTTTGTTTTATTAATAACGTGCCAAAGCTTTAAAAACATGAGGGAGACGGAGGGGATCACAAGCTGATGATGGACAGATTCTAGATTCAGGACTCAAAGTCTAATAAATGTGGATTTTATTACATTTTTAGGTTTTATTTTATATCGATCTGGTGATCTGTGTGCACGTACAGTGGCGTATTCCTAATGATTGATAGGTTCATGTTATTTTTACTTTTATTGTGGTTTTATTTTTGTTAATCACTTCCTGTTTTCTCATTTTCTCTCCCCCTAAGCTTGACGGATTTCTACCACCTGCCTCCAGACCTGTGTGCCGGACCAGAAAGATTCCATACGTATGTAATTGGCTGAGATTCTTACTCTCGCTTTCTTACCTTTTACCAAATATTGTATTTTGCCTTTTTGCACTGATGCCTTAATGGTTAAGTAGTTTTTGAATTTTTTATTTTTTTTACCTCCTTATTTTCTGTTATATTTCCTGGTTCTGTTTTTTCTTCCCTGTTCATTCCCTAAATTGGTCTACCTTTTTTTTTTTTTTTCATGTTTTTGGACATTTCGTGTAAGATTTTGGGCTCCTATTCTTGTTTGAGTTATTGGACTCTTGTTTTTTTGTATTTTGACTTGACTTTTTATATAAAATTCTAAGTCTGTATTTAAACTCCTTTGTCTTGCTTGAGACAAACTCTTTTCATTCCAATCAGATTGTGACGGTTTGAAAAACTGCTAAAAGTTCCATTACAAACTTTAGCAAAAAGTTCAAAGAAGTTGAAGAAGTTGTTGATGTTTCCTCCCTTTGCTATATGGTTGTTTGAATCATGGACTAAGTCATGGCGTCTGAGTACCAAGAACCAATCATTGATAACTCAATTCTGATGGAAATTGAAATAACTAGTTCACACTTTTGTATTTTTATACCTAGTTAATCAGGCAGTGGGACTTTTCGTAGCATATGACAAATGAAAACCACAGCCATTAAACACTTCAATCTCTTTGTTTCCGTTTTAAGGTATGATGGAAGTTACTCATTTTGGATTTGAATTATGGATTGTGCTTATTATTGCCATCATTGTTTTTTCTTTATTATAACTGTTTTTAATTGTACAAATATTACTGTTCTTGAAGTTAAATGACCTTTCTACCTCTGTGCACCTTATGGTTAAAATAACTATGGCTGCAGTCCTTGATCTAAATCGACTGAATCTTCTCTTCTAAATCTATCATCCAATGGCTCACATCTTCTCTGTTGTTTCAATTTCCTTTGTTTCCCTGTTCTGATCTTGTTTACACGTGAGGTTCACTCACTGGTATTTAACCCTCTTGTGAAATAAAATATAAATCTCAGGATCGTCTGCATCTCAATGTAAATGATGGTAGAAGATGGAAAAATATAATAAAAAAATAAGTCAACTTAATGAATAAATAAATGTTATGTTATTTCAGAATACCCAAAAATTATGAAATAACATGAAACTTCAGCATCATGTAAAAATGTAATAATTGAGTATAATGTAATTCAAATATAACTTGAACTCCTGACTATTGCGTAACTCTCAATTTTTTATTATTTGTTTTTGTTTGCAGCTACACGCTTCAGTAAAGAATTACAATTAAACTGTAATAACTTTTTTGTAACGAGTAGTTTCTAATGAAGATTAATATCTAATTCTAAGTTTTATAAAACAAACCATTACAGGTCAAAAAAATAATCAAGTAATTTATAAATGATACCTGCTATACTTCAGTTGACCACTCATATTTAAGAAAATGGGAATAAATATAATAACTTCAAAGTATTTGGTCTTTACAAGCGGGTGTTCTTGTGTGCTTAAAATAAAGATCTCCAAGGACGATTTATATCTTGCACAAAGTTTGTGATGGAAAGTGAGGTTGATAAATAAAGAGCTCCTTCATCAACACACTTGACCAACTCAGCCTCTTTTCTCTCGGTCCTCAGTACGCGGACGAACAGGCTGATGGAAATATTTATGTTTTTCTGAGCGCGGGGAGAGTGCAGCAGCACTTTGTACACACCATTCTCCTCCTCATCTTCCTGTTATTTTGTTCCCTAATGAAATCACGCGCAAATCGCCCAAAGTGCTGACAACACAAGCTTCAGGGGGCCGGAAAGCCAATCCTCTCAGGGTTCCATTTAGATAGCAGCTAGCGGGCAACTCTTGCTCTAGATTTGATCCTGTATCCTTTTTTTTTTCCTTTACACTGGAAATATTTAAAAAAAAAGTTAATCTTAATCTAATCCTCGGACAAAGGCGGATAAAGAAGGAGGGAAGGAATCGTGGGGAAAAGGGTCCTCGTCGTCATCTCTCGGTAAACTTCTTCGCATCCAGTGCTATAACTGTGGCCGTACTTCCCAAAATGACACTTTAATTAAACAAATTACTGCGCCGAGAGAGAAGGACCTTCATGAGAGCGATAAGGCAGCCCAGAGATAAAGGCCTTATAGGCAGTGTTTATCAGAGGCGCGGGGTTTAAACCTTTAATAGGTAATGCCCAGATAAGTAAGCCTTTGTGGTGTTACTGGCGCACAGATATTTTACACAGCAGGGCTTACCAACGAGAGGAAGAAAAAAAGCAGGATCAATCCAAAGACTTAAAGAGTGTCTGATCGGGGCTGGGGAAGAAGAGGAAGAAGAGGAAGAAGAGAAACGCCAAAAAAAAAGTGTCCCTTTGCTAAACTCTCCTCTTTTATAAAGAATCTTAATTCAATATGCTAAGATTTGAGCTCCTTCTATCAGAGTTCGGACCTTTTTCATTATTGTTATTTTCGAACAAACCACAACTTATGATAAGAGTCTTACCAATTTTCACGGATTAAGACGAGTGCAAACATTAAATGCCAGTAGATTTCACCTGTCATACACAAAAAGCTTAAGAGCCAGTTCTAAAGAAGGAAACTTTTTTTTCTAAAGATCTTCAAAACAAGCTTATTTTTCTTTCTTGGCAAAAAAGGGTGTCGGACGTTAATTTTTGCCTTTTCTTTATTTCCTTCTACTGAAATGATTTCAACCTATGAAGTGAATGGATATTCTGCATCTTGAACATTTCTCCATTTTTCGTATTTGTGGTCTCATTTCTTTGTGATCATAATAAAAGTCCATCCATCTTTTTTTCTGACTATCACACAAATGTATTCTTTTTTTTAGAGAGATGCAAAGGTGCATCTATATATATATATATATATATATATATATCTATCTATATATCTCCCAAAACCAAAGGTTGCAGGGTGCAAATCCTAAATTGTGGGAGTCAAAATTAATGAGAAAAAATCTATGGCATCCTGTTAAACATCAGAAAATCACATGTCGTGATCTAATTTTCTGCTTCATTCAGCTCTGTGTTAAACTTGTATTAAAATCGTAATGAAGTGTTCTTGCAGGGGAAGTAAAAACAGGTGGAGATCCAGATTGTTTTCCGGAGTTTCACACATGTGCTTCAGACAAAAAACTCTCATGACTTCAGTTGTGTGAATAATAACTTCATGGTCTTCTTATTGCTTTCATTGCTTTCCAGCGATGCAGCGTTACATAACTGGCCGCCACTTTGTCAAATCAAATCTCAATAATTTAATCTTTTTATTTTCATGGTGTTGCTTGACAAATGTTTTTTTTGTCCAAAGAAAATAAAATCATGGGATATACAGGCCAGACATTGCCACGACATACTTTCAGAATCAACTTTTTTTCTCTTTTAAATGGATAATTTAGATTACGTACAGAAATTGAAATATCTTTCTCTTCATAATGTTGACTCATTCAGTTGCTTTTAGCTCTGTAAACCAATTTAAGCTTTGCTAGTACAACAAATACACTTCAAACAAACAAAGGAACGACCACAAAATCGCCTCAAATTACCCACAATTTAACTAGTCAAACACACACTTTCAATTATCAGTGCAAGTATTTAATAAATATTACATGTTTGTGTATAATATAATTTGTGGACATTTGGGATTCAGGAGTTATATTTTATTGATACACAACAATTGTATTTTAAATTCAGTAATTTCACATTTCTGTGTGTTTATAGCAGCGTTTGCTGGTGTATTTTTGGAGGTTTTTATTCACAAGTGACATCTATTACCTCTTAGAGAATTATGGAACATTTTCTTTTGAGCCGGAAGAACAAACTGCTGATTTTAAAAATAAATCTAACCCTTATGAAACTGCATTCTTTTGACAACCGTAATGAAGTTCTTTCCCTGATTCATTATATGAAAAAACTTTAGTCAACTTATGTCATCAGAAACTGTGATTGATTGATTGATATTGATTAATATGCCTTAATGTTTTCCACATTTGTACATTTAAGTTTAAAGAGCAATCAGTAAACATGTTAAAAATTACAAAAAAAGGAACAATAAATGAAGAAAAATAACAAAATATAATGACTTTTTCTTTATTACTTTAGTAGTTTTAGTTTTAATTTTGCATTTAAAATTTTGACTCATGGTGACACCAAAAAAAGTCCCCTGCCCCAATTTCTCATGCCTTCTTACTACATATGTGGAACATGAAAACCTCTGTTGAACCAGAAAAGTCATTTCTGAAGGCAATGTCGTGCATGGGAGGCATAACACTTTTTTTTTCCCTTCTGCCTCCGACCATTATGATGACACGCACATATTACAGTCTATCCTTTTCCTTTTAACTTCAACATAAACAACTGCGATTGAAGTAATTACCTCACTTCCAATAACCCGGACGGACGGCATAAAAGCAGTCGCGCGGCCTGCGATGAGGTCACCGCTATTTGACGTACGAGTAAGTGCAGCCAGATTGAGCGGCGGCCACAGGGAAGAGCTCCCGCTGCTCCGAACACGCCGCATGTGTTTTCCGTTAGGGAGGCATGTGGCCGGCTACAAGACACCATTGATGTCGGGGAAGAAGAGCCGAGATGAAAGGGAAAAGGAGGAGGAATGTAACACTGTAGCGGGCGGCTTAACGCCCCCACCACAACACACACACCAACGACTCTGCGGTAAGTTAGCAGCCCTCGGAGGGAAAACGGTCAAGGATTGAGGAGTCACTTCCTGTACTTATCCCCCCATTGTTATGGTTTATATGTAGGTGCATGTAGGTGGTACTCTGCACTCTCGGGACCTTTTCCGCCCACACATTTTACAGACCGAAAGCAGTTATGGGAAGCGGATCATCTGGTCACTAAAATCAGTTACTTGGATCTGGAACAAGCACAATGTGTACTAATGATAAATGGGTATAATTCTGAATAAATTGGTTGACTTCCTAAAGTTACGTGTCACATTCCAAATGAGAAGGCTGAAATAAATAAATACTGCAATCCACCTTTAAAACCATGTTTTTTTGCAGGAGTGTAATCCAGAGCACTGTTCTGTTGACAGCTGTAGCCATATACCAGACAGTGATTAAAGAGGTGATGATGGACTCTATATCGGAGAGCTGAAGCAACATCCTGACGGACTTCCAGGCTCCAAAGGTTCCCATGTATTTAAAAACAATTTTTCTGATATTTGGATTCCTAGTTTGCCTTATGATGCATCTTCAGTCCAAATAAAGTCATACATTTATTTTTAGGTTCTGCAACCAACTAAAGATTTTGTCTGAATTCCTATATTCAAAAACACATGAATGGTCCGGCACCTTCTTTTAGGATACCTACTGGCGATTCCCTCAAGATCAAGGTCATGGCCTGTGGACAGATGTTCTGGAGAAGGTTTCTATTAAGCGTCAAGTATTCGCCTCTTTTAATCATGCTGCTGCTTTTGCCATGATTATTTTTTGTTATGTTCCTGTTTCTTGTAATAGTGATAGTTCACTTATTTCATGCATTTTTTTTTTTATTTTTGTCCTTTTGCTTTGGCATTTAGTTTAATCTTGTCTTCATTCCTCTTTTTATTTTCAGAGATTACTTTTTTGACAGATATGACGTATAACGTTTAAAAATATAACTTTCTTGAAAAAACTAAAAATCAAAGTAAACGTTTTATGGTGATCAGCGACCGTTTATTCAATTACAAAACTTTAGATTGGAAGATATGACAAACTATTTACCGAACCAGTATCTTTATAATAACATTTAAAGTATTAAATGACGTGCAGTGAGGTTTATGAATGAAGTCAATGATAAGAAGTGGAAAATGGAATAATATGCCATTATTTATCCAACAACATGCAACTCGTAATGCAAAAATATTAAACCATTGTAAACCTCTTAAAATTACACTTAAACAAACACACAAAATAACACATTTGTTGTACAATCAAAGTTTATTTTATATAACGTTTATATTTATATACATATTTACTGTAAATGGATTAAAGTATAAATATGTGTTCACCACACATTTATTTAAACCTAAAGTAAAAGCATATTTCTTTCATATTTCTTAAACTTTAAATAATTTAAAACAAGGTTTTCCATAAAATGTATTAGGAAAGTATTTAGTAGAACATGTAGTGTCAGTGATCAACACGATCATAAACCTCGCACACATCATAACACATTTTTATGAAGGTCATTGTTTTGTTTGTAATGATTCAAAGGTTGGTTTAGTTAGTGTCATGTCTTTTAGAATCAAACAAATTATTGTTGATCTAACGAGACTCCACACATACAACAATAACAACGCTGACACACAGTGAAACCAAAACATCACTCATTGTCACAATAATGTATAAAGAAATTGTTATGTGTATCTTCAAATCGCTTATAAAGTTGTTTTGTAATGTGTTCACTTGTGCAAAACTGTCGCCAAACACTAAACTATTATGATTTACTTTGTATTAAAACATCGTCAGTTTGACAATAGTGTAGTGCGATCTGCACAGTGATCGACTGTCTCTTCCTTGAGTTGAGAGGCCAGTGCGCATGCTTGTGTGAAAACTGTAATTGTAAGTAAGTAATTTTTATATGTATAGCACTTTTCCAGACCAGGGTCACAAAGCGCTTAAACTATCAAAACAATATTCAATAAAGTATATACTTTAAAGATCAAGATAAAACTGAGAACACAACAGGAGTTCCAGAAAATCAAGGAAAAGCCTGAACAAATAAAAATGTCTTAAGATTAAGATTTCTTGAAGCAGTCAGTAGATCATCAAACACAGAGAGAGAGGAAGATCGTTCCAAAGCTTAGGAGCAAACAATCCTGTATTGACAGTACCCTCTACCAGCACAGCATCCCTTATCAGTCCAACCTAGTACTTAAACCCACCACTGTACTTTCTGGAAAATATCTATTGTCTATTGAAAAACTATGAAACTCAATTAATTTTGGTCTGAAGTCTGTTTCAATAATAACAAAGATCCCACCAGAAGCATGTTAAATGTATTTGGACATGAAATGAAAGCAGTTACGACTTTAAATTAAAGTAAATTTCGCAATACCAGAGTCAACTACTTGGACAACACAATACAATACAATACAAATGTATCCTTCTCCTACAATATCGCAATGTACCATATCATTGCCCCTGTACCGTATCATCAACTTCATTCTAATAAGCAACTCTGAACTCTCAGACTTCACCAGGGCGTCCTGGTTTGACCCGAGCGAACACACTGTTCTAAGTCACGTTTGCCAATCCTATGCAATGCAAACTCATGTAACAGAACAAACAGGTGTGGCCCCCGCCATACTACGCACATCTGCCGCTCCCACTTTGCTCATTTTCTCCGAATTTACATTACAATCACGAGACGCTTTGTTTCAACCCTCACCGGGGATGTCCTCTCTGAGATTTCTGACAAATGAAACAAATGCTCCATCAAACGGCTCTCCTCCGATCGCACGTATCCATTATTCAGAAGATGAAAGCAGCGCAGGGGGAAGAAGAGGCTCAGTTCGTCAATGGCAGCCCTGGGCACAGACAGCTCTCTGCCTGTCACACACCTGCCGCTGCCACTTCCCTTTAGCATAAGCAAGCATGAAATGTTTACTTGAACACATTTCTGAGGGAGAGCGTGGAATGGGAGCTGGCACAAACCGGCGAGGAGGCACGCCAATGTGACAGATATATAAAACAGGGCCAGAGAGAGAGGGAGAGGGCGGAGGACGAACATGCAGATGAGTACAGATGCTGGAAGAACAGCCACTTGCCATTGTGGCAGCTGAGGTGAAGATCTAGTGTGGGAGAAATCCAACCTGATGCACACACCCGGGCGTCTTCAAAGCAGACGGGCATCGGGATGCGGTTCACGTTACAGTAGGCGCACACATTAGCTGTCAAACTCCGCTTTCATCCGACAACTTCAAAGCGGCACATTGATTACTCTAAGTGGCCATTACCCAACAGCCAAGCCCGTCAGAGGCTTCCACCGACGGAGAGGAAACCATCAGGAGGGTGGATTTGAGCCCTAAAAAAAACGACAAGACTGAACAACGGATAGCGGCAAAGAGCACAACACATGCACCAACATGGAGGGAAATGACAGGTGCTTTTGTACGTGAACAAACAAAACATTCATGCTGAATGAGTGGTAAGATGCGAACGTCCCCTGAGAATCTCCCACAGAGACAACACAAGACTTCAAGAAAAGAGCTGTCGTCTGACTTGTGCAGAATCCGGCTGATGGAGCTAGTCGAACTGACACCAGCAAGAGCAGAGAGAAGTTGCTCTCACAGAACTCTTCACTGGCCACTGTGATTCCATCCAACAAAGGTTGTGCACTGATACACAGTGATTGAACAATGAAGTCATTGTTTGGATTCGAGATTTTGTTGATTCTGAATCTGTTCTGGTTAAAATATGATGGCTATAGCCTTTAAAAAATCCTTTAGACTATTCACCTGAAGTGATTCAGAGTACCATCTTCCTAGAGACCCCAAAATTATCTTATTCGTCAACCCCTGACCAAGTGCTGCAGGGTAGGTATTGTAGGGGAGGTCATCCTTACCTTGCTTTAGTATGGGGGAAAAAAGCACTATGTACAATTCTTCATCATTTTATCCTCCTGATAAGTCTCTGTTTTTTCTGAGATTTGATTGGGGGGGGGTTCCTGATGGTGTTAGGCATTCCTCTGGAGACACAAGGCTTTCAGCAATTTTGCATCTTCAGAGCCCTACTTATTCGCTGGATTTTCTATGGACCAGCATCGGCTCGTTGCTCAGTTATACCTGCAAATTTGTGCTTCCAGACTTCAGCGTTTTTTGTTACTCTATTGCAAGTTTTTAACCCTTATGCTCTGGGCCTCTGGTTCAAGGTGACCCGGTGGACCTGGGCCACTGCATATTATTTCGACCTTGTTCCCTTTTGTGTCAGCTTCCCTAAGTTGACCGTGCGTCTTGCCGCCACTTCATCTAGAACATAATTGTATCTTTTTAAGATAGGACTCTTTGGATGTGTAAGTAAGTAAGTAAGTAATATTTATTTATATAGCGCTTTTCCAGACCAGGGTCACAAAGTGTGTCATCTTGTAGGGGATTCGACAAACTTCTTATAAGTGTATCAAATAAAATGATCCGTTTTAAAATTGTTTTGTTCCTGCATTCGTATTTTTTCTGCTCCTGGAGCTCCTTTGCGTAATAACTTATTTATGTCGTTGTTTTCATATTTTGTGTAATGATTGGTTTAATTTTGAACATGTAGTAGACATCTGTCGATGTTTGTTTTTATAACAATTACACTTAAATACTGAATTTAATCAATATAACAATATCAACATTTCAAATAAATAAAATTGTGAAATATTTCAGAAGTGACCATAAGAAGAGCGATATTTAAATGCTAATAGGGTATTCATTTGTTAAGCTACCGTCATAAACGTATCTGTTCATCTTGAAAACTCCATATACCATATGGACAAGCAGATATAAAGCAGCATGTTGAAGCATCCATATGTTTTTATCTTCATCTCAAGGCGTTTACAGCACACACACAAAGCAGGAGCAGCCAGAGAGATAAACACATCATTCTGTCCCAGACAAGCCGTGTATGTTGCATGTGGCAGATCTGAGAGGCAGATGGCCCAGCAAGGCATGTATATATTTTATGTCTCCTCTCTGCCCGCACTGCAATGCTGGGGACACTAAAAAGCTCATAAAGAAAGAAAAATCAAAAATCAGCAGAAAGAGCTAATAATATAATCATTGGGAACACCTGCAAAGTTGCAGATGGGCGATTTCAGACGGATGCTTCGTCAGTGGTCCGTTCCCGCCCACCCATATGGAGAGAGAGTGCAGCCGGGACGCTGCCAATCATTCTTGGAAACGCACACAAATCTGCGACACTAGGGTTAACGAAATATTATGTTTACGTTTAATCAGATAATGTGCAACAGTTTCTTAATATTTACAGTTTAAAAAGTCAACAGGGTTATGTGACTGTTCTGCTGAATACACCCCATACATTGTGTGTTGAACACACACCCATGCACACACACACATGAATATAGACACAAAAAATAATGTTTAAAATATAGAAAAAAAAGAAGAAAATGTGCACATACACAACAGACAAACACAAAATCACACACTTATTAATGTACACAATAACACACACACAAAAGTCAAAAACATACATGCAAATATCCAAATGCTTTAACACATACACACAACTTAACAAAAACACCTAATCAACAAACACACATAAACACATGCACTCACAGAGAAACATAAACACACGTACAGTGCACTCATACAAACTGAGCAAAATGCACCTGGCCTGGAAAAGCGCTCTACAAATATAAATGACTTACTTACTTACTTATAATTACATGCAAATAATCAGGCACCTTCATGCACACAAACAAATACTCACAAATACAAAAAACACATGCAATCACAAACATAAATACACTCTCTGCGTTTGATGGATCTACTGACTCCTTCAAGAAACATCTTAAGACATTCTTATTTGTGTAGGCTTTTCTCTGATTTTCTGAGACTCCTGTGTTTGTCTTATCTGTCTTGATCTTTTTAAGTTTTTGAATCTGTATGTATTTTTAAGTGTGTATTGCTTTTGATTGCTTGATTGCTTTAGAAATAACCTTCACTTACTTACTTACTTACAATAACAAACATACTGTCTTCTGTCTAAACACATTCCCTGACACAGAAACATCAACACAAAAACACACTCACACATTAAAACAAACGCATAAACACATACAAATGCACTAAAAACAAATTAACACAAACAAAAACATACCTTATCTCAAACACACTGGGACACTGGTGGTCACACAGAAACACACACAAGCACACATACACACAAATGCACACACTCACACAACAACACACAATTGCAATCAACAAATATGCACCGTCACACACTAGCACTGTAGGAGTTCTTTCAGTCTCTCGTCCAACGTTTCTGATCATTTAAACCAACACTTTTCCTTCTGTCTCCACTAATATGTTGACTTTGCAACTCTGAGGAAACATCTCTTTGAAGATACCAAGTATAAAGTCAGCGCTGGGCTCCGAGGTGACACCGGCTGTCGTCTGAAGGCAACGTTTTGGTAAACAGCAGCAGGATGTTGATGCGTCTTCTCCGCCGCTGTGAGAAGTCTGGCTCTTTTTCGGATAAATCTAGGCCGACCTCAACCTCATGTTTCTTAGATCTATTTTTAGTGCTCATCGAAGAATTCATTAGCTTGTAGTGATCAATTCACTGATGTATGGGATAAATGGTCTTTAGTGTAGCAGGCCCGCATTTCAAACCTTGTTCTTCTGTGTTACCTTGTCTAAATTGAAAACACTGTTTATTCCCTCAGGTTCATTTCGAGCATTCAGCGGCCAAACTCTGTCCCACCAATAATGTATTTCCTCGAGACCAGAGTAAATACCTTTTCTGTCCAACCTACTTTTACCACCTAGGTGATGACATCACACGCAGCAAACACAAACAACTTTCACTCGTGACCAGGAGATGACAAAACGGAAAATGACTGACAAAGATAGCCTTTTATTAACATTAATGTTTTATGTATAGTTTAAGGAGTTTATTTGAAGTTCATGCACTAAAAAAAATGTTTTAAAATACTAATTTTCAGTGTGTCACGTAGAAAGTGCCCGGACAGAAATGGTAGGGCAGACCAGAATGATACTGAGACTGGTCGACAAAAAGTGGTCACAGCTGAGGTGGTCTTGACTGCAAATCGGGTCACACCAAACATCTAATTCCAACATCCTTTTTTTCTTTGACCTTGACCTTCAGAGTAAAGAGTCTTGTGTTGATATTATAGCTTTACAATTCAATGTACAATGACCACAGATGCCTATAAATGAAAGGTTGTAATGCTCCAAGCAAATACATGGAAATAAACCAGTAAATTACCTTCTTACACATCACATAAGTCAGCCAGGTATTTGTATGCGGTATAAAAGTGTGGTCTCACTATCTGGATGTGGGCTTAATGACCCTCCAATGGAGACAGGTACTTGAAGGCATCACCTAAACTTTCCTGTCTACAAAAGTGCATCCCAGTTGTAACCAGTTAACCCAGTTATTTCCATGCCATCAGCATTGTTGCCCATGTTCATCGTGTTCCTGATTTGACTTTGTGTTTGAAAAATGTTGATCATTGACTTGCTTGTAATATTCATTTTATTGGCATGTGATCACTTGGTGATTGTTTTATTTTACCAGAGACTCAACATGCACACACTCAGAAAATATGAGTCAATGGGGGGGGGGGGTCCAGGATTCAATGAACAACCTGTATCACATTAAACAACTGCCGTATGTCTATAAGCTAAGAGTGGATGAGCAAACTATTGGACCCGTCATAAAATTTAAATTGGCAGAACAAAGACCTGTAAAACTGCGGCTCACAAAGCAAGTGCTTCTCTATGATGGGAACAAATTAAGTTTTGATAGAGAGAACAGTAACAGTAAAACACAGTGTTCTGCTCGTAGTCAATAGTACTGAAATAACTCTGATGACACAAGGGTGTGAAGTGTTCATTACTGGTGAGAAATCATTTCTTATGGCCAGTAATGCAATCGGAAATAGTAATATGTTTTTTGTTTTTTTTAGTTTGATTGTTGATCACTACAGCTTCTTAGTATGGCAGAATACTTGTTGTTTTTTGGCAAATAATCAATAAGAAGAAAAGTAATTCAGAATCAATTATTTGTCTTAAAAAACTGAACCACAATATACCTCCCTCATGGCAGGTTGAACAAATAGAACATTACTCAGACAATGAAACCTTTATAGCAGTAGTAAAGCTGGAAATAGGCATGGATGAAAAATGATGTACTCTATAACTACAGCGTATCAAGATTCTCACCATTTGGAAGATCAGCCAGGCAACCTATTGATTTGACTTTTGTAAATCAGGAACGGTTGTTAGTATACATGGACAGATAGAAGCCACAAAGTCATATATATAACATCACCATCATGCAGGTGTAATACACCGAAGTAATGCTTGGGATAGATAAATCAATGACTATGTATGGGGGGTTCTAACACCCATCCGTAACCAGAAATCTCTCTGGCAAAGTAGTCTCAGAGACATTAATGGACAAGGTGACATTGTGACAAATTGTGATGAAGCTTCATGAAGCAGTGTAGTATTTATAGAACTCAGTAGGTGGCGCCCTTAGTTAAACATGATATTTCATTAGAATAGCTTTTCAAAGGAATATAAAGCAGAAACTGCCTTCTAGTGGACTCTGATCATAGGGACATTGTTTCACAAAGCTTCATAAACCCATCATAAGTCAACAGTATTACAAAGACCAGAATACAAAAGTGATAAATATAGCTTTGTGTCTGGAGGTAATAATGTTGGAACAAGATGTTTTCTTGTAAAAAATTATACAAGCGCCATAAAAAAAAAAAATCAGACAAACTATCTATGAAGAGACTCAACCTCTCCAGCTTCAGACATCAATAACAATTAGATATGAATAATGTAACACCAATAAGTGTCTTATCTGTATGTTTTAGTTTTATGTATTTAATCTCAGAATAAATGAGTTTAAAAATATTAATCTTATTCACATGTATAATGTGGATATGGTCTCTTAATGCCCGTTTTCAATGACCGTGTCAGGGTACAGCAATGTTGGCGATTGTTACCTAACATAACATAGTGGCACCAGTTCTAATCCGGGACATGTCCACTCTTTGGCCATGAGCACCACAAGTCACCTCTAAACTGATCCCTGAGGTGTCCACCTTGACAGTCACAGTGTGTATGGCTAGAGTGTCATGCAGAACCAGGGTAAGCAGGGAAGTCTTTTAATAGATAAAGACGAGGCAAGGGACAGCCAAGACTTAAATGTGTTCTTGCTGGTGCCATTTATTGTTTTACCTTAGTTGAAGAGGCACAATCTGGTTTCAAAAGGTGAGACAATACATAAGTAAAGTCACATTCACTCGAGGCCTAAAATAAACTTTAAAAATTAAGTGTAGACTGGTTTTAGAAAACGGCTTTCGGTTTAAGAAGCAATGGTTGACGTGACTCTGGCATTTTAGCTACAGTACATATTTTCCAGTCACATTTTCTTATGTAAATATTTCAATAAAAAGAGAGTTTCTTAAAAACAGACACATACTGATGAGTACAATAGAGGTCCAAAATCTTAAATACCGTTTAACTGCCACATGTAAAAACAAACTTTCTAAATACTATACGTTACTTATTGGAATAATTGACTTCAGGCTGATGTGAACAACACATGCCATTAACTTCGTATCTTCGTCACTAACCTACCATCACTCGTGGAAGAGGAGTTGACAGCTATGATGACAATTACATGCCTGGATGACTAGAAAACTGTTGGTTTGTGGATGACGGACTTTCCATCTGAGCTGAAGTTGAGGCACTTCAGGAATGTTTGTTATCTTTTCTTTAATCTCTTTTAACATGATGATGGCATTACAAACAAAAACAAAAAAACAACAACTTTGTCTGAACTGATGGTATGTTTGGAAAAAAAAGTTGACTTTTCTTTTGCCAACACCAAAGAATATCCTATGAGGAAAATGTATCCAAAAATACCTTTCACTCTGCCTTACAAACACACATGCATTATTGAACACACTACACACACCACTGTCCACCTGCACAGATCATCCCCCTCGATCATGTTGTGTATAACAGTGACAGCTGATTAGTGACTTATCAAGTTGTCAAGAAACTTTATTTTTATATCGGACTCTTCTGGGTCCGGCTGCTCAGAGTCAAGGAGGCTGCTGTCATTTTACATGAACAAGCACATATTTTTGACTCTTCACTCTGATTGACATAAATGCGTCGGGATGTCCATCTTCTCGTCAGTGTTAGAGACACCTGTCACACGCTGGATGTTATTATCAGCATTTTGACGATTTTTGTACACAGCTACTGTGTAACCTGACACAGCAACATGGAAATGACTGACTTCTAGATGTCGAGGTATACCTACTGAAGTAAAGGACAGTTAAATAAAACTCACAGATCAAATTATTCACCAAACTATATTAAAGTGTGTTGAATAACACGAGGGAAATATGTTGTATACTGTTGGTCCCTTTTTACTTAAATAATGGACGAAATACATGAAACAGATTATAATCAGTATTTTGTACTACTTTGTTTCCAAGAAATAATACATCGTGGCCACAAAATACAATTTTCTTGCCAAGAATAATACATTGTGGCCACAAAATACTACTTTGTTGCCAAGAAATAATAAATAGAGGCCCCGACATACGACTTTGTTGCCACGGAATTTTAAATTGTGGCCACGAATTACAACTTTGTTGCCAAGAAATAATAAATAGAGGCCCTGACATACGACTTTGTTGCCACGGAATTTTAAATTGTGGCCACGAATTACAACTTTGTTGTCAAGAAATGCTAAATTGTGGCCACAAAATATTACTTTGTTGCCACAAAATACTTAAATGTGGCCACAAAGTACTACTTTGTTGTCAAGAAATACTAAATTATGTCCACAAAATACCATTTTGTTGCCAAGGAATTAAATTGTGGCCACAAAGTACTACTTTGTTGCCAAGGAATACTAAATTATGTCCACAAAATACTACTTTGTTGCCACAAAATACTACTTTGTTGCCACAAAATACTACTTTGTTGCCACGAAATACTGAATCGACCAAAATGATTTTTTTTTTATTACCATGTCATGTATGGGGCTCCGTAGAAAAGCCCTCAACTCAAGTCTTCCATTCAAAAATGTTGCAAAGGTTGATATATATATAAATAAAGTGTTATCAAAAAGCCATTTAGTGTTTTAACAAAATATGAACGGATGGGATTTAATAATTTTCATTCTGCTTAATTTGAGACTAGTCCTAAGTGTTGCCTGCAACCTTGAGTTTTTACCAACAGGGCTGAATATAGCTGTGATCTTTTGCTTAAATAAGGTGAAAATATATAAAAAACAACAGTTCTATATAAACTTGACCGACAATTGTTCTGAATCACAAGAAAACCAACATATCAAAAAACTGTTTTTTACAAAGAGACAACTTGCAAACAGACAAAGTAATAAAATAAATAAAGCACTGTTTATGATTGTATTCAATTATTGCGTGAATTGAAATCCATTCTTTACCTCCCACATCTAATGATGGAGAGATTAACCAACTTAAGCACTACATTTGAAAAAAAAAAATATATCCAGAAACTTATTTTCAACATAAACAACCCGTAAAACCTTAGTATTCCTGTTGTCTATGAGTCAAGGTGAATGACGTCCACAACTGCATATGTATTACTGGAAGCAAGGGAGGATTGTTCACCTTGACCCCGAAGCAACAGGGATACCACAAACACATTTGTATGTGGTCTTTGGGTGACTCTGACCCTGAAATAACACAATGGTTAAAAACATGGATAAAAACTATATGTATCAATACTATCAAAGTGCAAATTAAAAGAACAAAGTGCAAGGGATGACAAAGTGGAGCTACTGCTTTGACGAAGCAGCTGTTCTTAGCATGCAGGAATTTATAGATTTTTTTTTTTACGTCACAAAGGATAAATATTTTGAATTGGATATTGATGTTGCTGCAGAAAGTAAATTTACAGATCAAATAAATGCAACATCAGTGGACTACAGTGAGTCACCTTGTGTCAATTCAGAGCGGATCTTGTTAAGACGCAAATACCTTAGATAAGGAAGGTCCTACTTGATCACAGCCCATCCAACTGGACGGCCACTTAAAACCGTAATGGAACAAAATTGTGGAGTGGACCGACACAGCAAGTGTCCAAATGAGAGGCTTGATATTGACGTCGGTGCATCGCTTCCCCAAAAGTTCTCCAAGGCTCTGGTAATGATACGGGCTGACTGAAGTGTCCTGCTTAGACCCAGATCGCCAATAACAGCATTTATTGTTTTCTAATCAGTGGCCCTTTGGCTGCACCGATCACTCAGTAAATAATGGAGATGTCAATATTGTACCGGTTGTGTGACTCTGAAACCCACTCACGCCCCCTCAACGCCTCGCTCGACCACTGGTGCTGCTAGCTCAACGCTCCAGAGCGGCCTCATCAATCACACGTTACATTTGAGTTCAAGCTGTCAAGCCGTAACACACACACACATTATTAGTAAACATCAATGTTGTCACAGCAGGAGGGGGGAAAAAAAGTACATTTCTATGATTGTTTTCTTTATCCCGAACACAAATGCAGAATTGGTCAAGCAGCCAAAACCTGGTCTCTTCAGTGAGGCAGCTCCATTGATTAGCACTTCCAGCTTCTGTTCTGGCTCAGGAATTACCCCTCTAATCTTGTAGTGAGTTATTTGCTGGAGACCAATCAGCCTGATCAGACAAATTACCCTCTTTGTAACTGCATGGACGCCCGGAGAAGTCCAGCAGCACATAAACACAATCACACACACAAGACGCCAGACACTGAAGAACATTTGTATATGTATGTGTAACCCTTCACTCTTTTTTTTTTTTTCCTCTGCTGCACCTACAGAACATAAACAGGTTTAGTTCTTAATGGCTTTTAATGGTGAAGTAGTTTAAATATCTAATATTATTATCGCAGACCACGTGTGCGTTGAAAATTCAGCTTCTCTTTATCAATATATATCCATGTTATCCGTATCTTTCAATAATGTGATGTATAGCTATTGTCCATTCTCTTGTTTTGATGCAAATTTTCTTGAAATCATTTGAAAAAAAAAACATTCTCTTACAGAATGTAAATGATTAAAGAGATTGATGTCCAACTATGTCAGGTAAAACTTGCTTTTTTGCGTCAAAATCCTCGTCTATTGTCTGAGAGACAACATTTCCCAAGTATGTTCGCTGGGGCATTTATTGTCCGTGAAATTATTTATATGACTTTCGAAAACTGCCTGCATGTAAAGGGAAAACTGTTGTTTCCTCATCATTCTATGCATAGCTCTGGCTGTCATTTGGCCAAAAACTCTTTTTGGAGAATTTGCCCTCACATTTCCACATCTGAAAAGTATGCATTAGTTCTTCAAGAGTATGTTAACATCCAGTGCTGACTTGCTTGATTAACCCCAGCATTCCCACTACTGTAATCCGCCTATAATAAACACAAATAAATTATATATATATATGTTTCTTTTTTGATTAGATGCACTTCGTTCTGGATGTGTCTAACAAGTTAATTCATTGCTGAAACTGGAAATTCAATATTGATTTTGTAATTTTAGAATACAACTTACAATTAAATCGTTTTCTTTGTATTAATTTGAGCAACCCTATGTAAAATATTTAATTCATTATAATTTTTCATATTTTCCACAAATACTTGGTTTCATTCAAAGAGTGATGACTCGTATAGAAGAACTATCTAAATAATATTTTGACAATGTTATTTTGACAAACTTTGTCTGGACGACGTCGGAGAGTCTAGGAGTGTCACATGACCACCAACACAAACTGTTTTACGGCAGCAACAAGCAACAGTTAGCATTATATCAGAAATTCCAAATTGTAGCCCTTGGAAAGGGAAATAAGTTGTCAGTTTAAACTGGATGGATTACAGAGCACATAGTGCCATCTAGTGGTCTTTGAAAAAAAGACACTGCTTCATGAAAACCATTACTGCTTCATTTAGTGTGTACCAAATTTAAATAATTTCCTCCACGACAGGAAGGTGCAACTCTTTAATGAATGTTTTAAAAACTATTCAAATATTTACTTTAAATTGTATTGATTAAATGTGCGTACCTGTGTGAACAAGTTATCTTTCTTTGCTATATTTGAATTAACCCATGTGTTATCTCATGGTGAAGTTGACCCTGCCTGTGATATCCTTTGTGTTGCTTCTGGGTCAAGATGAACGACTTTCCTGACTTCCAGAAATACATATGTGGCGGTGGATGGTGCCTTCGGGTCACCTTGACCCTGAGAAAACACAAAGGTTAATATCAGAAGATGTTTTTTTTTTAATTGAATAAATCAAGATAAGTATATAAGTGGTTTTGTAGTTGTTTTTTTTACACGTTTTTGTTTTCAAAGTCTGTAGTTGTTTTTAAAGTTTTCTTGAAGCTAAAAGTGTGTATTTCATCGATTGACACAACATGTGACACACAAACACACTTGTCTTCTTTCCTTTGTGTTGACTGGGAAAGCCTCCCACCATCGCTGGAGCCTTTGATTCTTCAGGAGCAGAGAGAGAGGATCGATAGAAGCTTTCAGAAGCAGCTTCTCCATCCATTCCGACCAGTTAACGACAGCTATAACTCACAGGGCTGCCAACTGGAAGACTATATATATAGACTATATATATATATATTTATATATATATATATACACACACACACACCTGAGACACCTTAGGTGCGTATCACGTCAAGAGATGTGACCTTTCCATCTTCCCACAGAGAGACAGCTCCTACAAAAAAAAGGTGTCAATTAATGACATGTAATGTAATTTTACCCTCAATAACGTTGTGGCTTTTTAGAGGAACTTCACGATGAGCACTGAAGACTCGTGTGGGTGTTGGCACTGAGACAAGATATGAGGCGAGAGAGTGACAGAGGGAGAGGAAGAGGACTTTAGCCCGTCATTAATGTCAGCTTCCCGTGCCATCATTTTGAACTTGTGGTGGTATAACTGGCAGTACATCATTGTGATTGTGTTTAGAGTGATCCATTAGTCACCACAGAGTCTTCAGGACGGCCAATAGCGTTGACTCGTCTACTTTTCTCCATACACAAAATATGTACGGTTTAATGAGATTACAAGAATCACCCGGACTGGGGTTTAAATGTAACGGATTAGACAGTAACAGGAACAGTAAAGATTTTTATTTTCACATTGTCCATCACAGGTTGTTAGTGAAATAAACCTTTGGAGTTATTTTACCACGTTACAACTTGCACCAATTTAACTATTAAAGGGAAGCTTTTGAGTCTGACACATCATTATACACTGATCTAAACGTAAAACTATTATCAAAAGTATTTTCCAATAATACCAATTTCTACATCAGGGAAGCGTGAAAGTACCTACCTAGGACGTTAATCAATTCCAAATCTTTACACTGCCTTTCCATATTAAAGTTCAGCAATAACTACTGTATAACTAACCATCAACAACAAACGATAACCTACCAAAAACTATTTAACTACTAAATTCTTAACTGTACACAATAATAACAGAACAAAGCCTAGAGACATACCATAGATAACACATCTACTAATTTAGCATTCAGTGCCAAACTAATGATTTAAAGCATAAACTGCAATAATCCCACTGCATGAAGATAAACATCAAACAACCTTTAAGTGGTTTATTTTTTTAATCAACAAACACCAATTTGTCATAGTCTTGAAGATCATCAGATTTATTGTTTGTTTATTTTTTATTTGAGTCACAAAAGCAAAAATGAACGACAGTTTTTCACCCTAGTTTCCTGTTTCCAGGGGCCTGAGAGAGCAGGTAAGAAGGGCTAGGGGATGAGACAGGTGTGCAGCCAGACAGTTTTACCCATGTTTGAGAAAACATTCGTACTTTCTTAATAAACGGTAACATCAGTGACACGATAGTATAATGTTAACAACAGCACGTGATGTGGTTGGTTCAACAGTGGAGTGTAGATGGACATCAGCTGAAAAAAAAAAATACACAGTTGTGTTGCTTTCAGGCAGCGCAGCTGTAACCCTCTCATGTTTGAGAGTAAACAGCCGCTGGGTGACATAACCTTTCATGTAGTGCCAGACTCTACGTATACAAATAATTGAAGCCCTTGACCCTGTCTAGCAGCACCGGGCTGTAAGTACAAACCTGACATTTTGATACCGCTCCAGGGGCGCCTTCCACCACTTATTTTTATATTTCAATAATCCATGACGGCTGTGAGAGCGCCGAAAAGAAGAAAAAAAAAATGGAGGGAGCAAAGGGAGGTTGGGCGTACGGCGAGGGAAGTGTGAATGATTAAGATTGTCAAGCTCAAATAATGCACTCAGAAGACAGACGATAAATCAGCTTTTGTGACATTTTCGAAGAAACCCTGGCAGTGTGTATTAAAAAAAAAAGAGGTTTTATAGTCGAGTGCACAGATGCAATCAAACGCAAATACACATATACACACACACTCGCTCAAATGCCATCGACTCATTATTAATTTACAGTGGATTTTATTTATTTCAGGTCTCAGTGGCTGAATAACCTTTTCAATGTCAGATAATTATGTGTTGGTGTGACAGCGCGAAGGTCAGAGGAGGATGAGTTTGTGGCAGAGGGAAGTGAACAAGCAAGCGATGGATAAGCTGTTGTGGACTGACACTTTATTGACAGCCGGTGAGGGGAGGAGACTCCGACGTGGCACCTGACTGCAGAGTGATAGTGCTTATTCAGCCTCTGACCGAATCCCCAGTGGCTCAGTCGATGGTTATCTCCGACACGTAGGCCTTTCAATAACCTCCCCCCCCCCCCCCGCCACCTACGTTTCTAATGTTTACACTTTAATCATCGGAGCTGGGATGTTGACTGTCACCTCGTGTGGATTTACGAGCCCGTCACATGCGTTTTCGCATTTGCCTAATCTGAGAATTTTCAATTGAAGAGGCTGATGAGTTTGTTCGGGTTAGATCACTGTGTCACAAACACCAGCCTTACCTCTGATATACACCAAGGTGTAAGTAAGTAAGTAAGTAATATATATTTATATAGCGCTTTTCGAGACCAGGGTCACAAAGCGCTTTAACAATCAAAACAATACTCAAAACAGTACATACTTCAAGGATCAAGACAACACCGAGAACAACACAGGAGTTCGAGAAATTCAAGGAAAAGCCTGCACAAATAGAAACGTCAATCATAGTTCATATTTATGACCACTTGCTTGATTTCTATGAATCTTCTTATAATTCAGTTGGTATGAAGAAGGAATGAAAGACAAACATAAAATATCTTTGGACATTTTACACCAGAAACTAAACAAACATAATATTATATTTATGAAATAAACCAAACTATTGAAATTTCTCATTTTCACCCTAAATATATTGAGGAAAATAATAGTAATGGTCTGATGAAGCTTCATGAAGCAGTTTCATTATTTTCAGAGCCCACTATTTTCCTTTGTTTTAAACAACTGTTCTAATGAAACATCACATCCTTTTTAAACTGATGGCGCCACCTACTGACCTCTACACAACATGAAATTGCTTCATGAAGCTTCATCAGACCATCACTAGTTCAGGTTATAGGTTGATAACCTTAGAGGTAAGGGTAGAATCATGTCAAGTACATAAATCAGCCAAATAAACCAATTTTGGAGTATTGACATATAACTGATTTGATCATAATTCCCCCTCCATTCACAGGTTCGTCGGCAACTCACTACGGTAACAGTATCAAATTTGACCCTTGGGAAGTTGAATTGCCCAACAGCTGTTGTTTACTAAGAGCCCAAATCCTTAACTGCATATTTTTGTATTGATAATACTAGAGTCATTTCTATTTTTCAAACCAAAACAATAGCAAAACAAAAAAACATGTTTCTGAGAGTAAATTAAAACAAAAAGTGTGATGTAAAGCAGGGTCCCCAATCTTTTTTTGCAATGCAGACCAGTTTGCATGATATTCATGAACCAACCATCAAATAAAAACATTTTTGCACTAGTTTTTTTGTAAACTTGACGCGTCAAGAGTCAAAGGTTTTGTTACTTGTGAGAAAAAACAGAAAGAAAATGCCTTTAAGACAGAAATAATACATACAACAGAAATTATTTTTCTTTCTGTGCAGTCTTGTAACAAATGCCTAACAGACCGGTACTGGTCCCTGGAACAGGGGTTGGGGAGTTGAGAATGCCTGTCTATACTCTCCTCTTCAGCTCTCTGGACCTCTGTCTGTTACTTTGTATGACTGTTTTCCAGATAATTCTATCATTCTTTTTCTATTACTTTGACTTTGACTTTTGCCTGAAACTTTACTGACTTCGATCTCTTATTTGAAATCACTATTTCATCAGCAAACATCATGGTCGTAGTAATTAAAACAAGGAACATGCAAAAGTGCTGAACCATATTAGGGACAGAATACTGATATAGTGAACAACAAAAACTAAAACGTTCAAAACACGTTGTATTGTGTTTAAAGTCTCGCCGGCCTGAACCGCAACCTTGCAGCTTTTAATGTCAAAGGATTTAAAGTTAGGTTCAAGTCAGAATTGTTTAGCATTTTCTCCTGCATTGGCGAAGAATAGCACATTTCACTTGGGGACCTGGTGTGCCTTTGTCAGAGTTGTACAGACACCCATCGGTGATTGCTTCCTTTGTCTGTGTAATCATGTTTAATCAGGGACGAATAGCCACCTCACTAACGCATCTCGGGCAGCTCCACCAATCTTCTCCTCCTCTTGTCCTTAGCTGCATGTTGTTTTGATACACAGCTGCCATCTCTGTGAAATATTAATGCAGTGGGCTGATTTGGGGTGTCGAGTAGTGTCACTCATTTGGCTTTTAATCATGCGGCAGCTTGAGGGGTAGAAAAAAAAAAGGGAGTGAAAATCACTTCCCTTCCTGGGTGGCTGTCAAAGTCTTCCCAAAGTCATCCGGCACGTAGGGCGTCATGCCTGTCGCCTGTCTCTTCGCTCATTGACAGCTGCATTTTTGGCTCGTCTCAGAGATGCTGAGCACTTTTTTCGCGTCATGCCCTCTTTCAGCCAAAACATGCGCGGCACCCATGGAAATCTAAATACAACACCCCCTCGACACTGGCCTTCTTCTCTTGAAAGGACATGTTTGAGGATTCAGTCAGACAGTATGGTTGATTTGAAAGCGGTGCACGCTGCTGAAATGGGTTATTATCGTAGCCAGATCTTCATGCTCTTGTCACAGAACAATACAACCAGTATTCAACGGTACTATCTGAAAACGAGGGTTTATTATAGTGATAAATATATGAATTATATTTTTAAATGGTTTGCAAATAATATGTCCCTTTTATGAAAAGCTTGTCATCCTAGGAATAGTTGATTGACCTTTGACTTTCTAATAGCTTTGTGAAGGAGTTGGCTTTAATTTAAAGTGCAGTAACTATACTACGATATTTGTGTCTCACTCCTCAGCTTGTTTTTTACATCAGGGCTATTTATTGGTTGATTTATCTTTATTCATCCTAAATGAGGGGTTATTTTAGATGTAAAAGCAGATAAGAAGAAAAATATAAAAAATACAAACACATTATATTGGGACATCTAATACACAGATTAAATAAAAACATTAATTAAACAATAATTAAAATAAACAACACTATAATAATAAACATATTATAATGATAATAATAAAGCAAACTAAACTAATAATTTATCTCTCAACCAACCAACTATTTATAGTTCTTTATAGTTTGAACATAAGGTTGTAGGGGGAAATCCCTGAAAATGTCTGCTATGCTCTTTATTATTCGTCAAGTTACAACATTCAAAGATGTCTACTAGGAAATTTCAGCACCACTGCGGTGGACAGCTCTAATGAGAGCTTCTAACTAGTGATGGTCTGATGAAGCTTTATGAAGCAGTGTCATTATTTTCAGAGTCCACTAGATGGCGGTCCCTACGATATTTTCGGTTTAGTTGAACAACTTTTCAAATGAAACATTAACTCATTTCCAAACTGATGGCACCACCTAGTGACCTCTAAACAACACAACACTGATTCATGAAGCTTCCTCAGCACATCTCTACTTCTTAAGAAGCTTCTTTGACTTTATCTTAAGGTTCTCCTAAGAATGCAAATAAAAACATGTCTGGTAAACACCCGTATTAAGCCAAAGAAGCTTCGTAAGATACCCTTAGTCAATAACTTTATAAAGTGGTGCCTCTCTGAAGTCAATTTTTTATTTGATATTCCTAAAATGTAACAGGGATGTGTTGACCTGTTTTACTTGGTTTATTGGAGTGGACATGTAAACATCTTACATTTCCTTCTTAGTGAATGATATTCTTAACCTCAGATGGACTCTGGGAAAAACACCCTCCTTTCGCAGCTGTTCAAACTGTATATTTGTGTTTGTTCTTTGTATTACCTTAAAAATTACCCTTAAGCCATTTTATGAATGAGAAGCAGCTGCTTTGGATTATTTTCAAATTTCCTTTTCTGAAGGCATGTTGTTCACAAGCACTGGAAGCACACAGAGGCATAAGCCTAGTAAAAATCCCTACAATAAGTGGTTTGTTGATGAAGATTGAAGCATTCTCATTTGTTGGTGCCCTCTGGTTAAAAGACGTTCGGGGTTACAGTGGAATAGCCGTTCAGAGCAAACAGTTATGGACAGAAAGTCCCATCTAGTGGACTCAGAAAATATAAAACTGATTCATGAAGCTTCATAAACCCAACCTTCAACTTCTAATTGACATTGCTTGGTTACCATAGTTACTACAAAGTCAACGTTCACTTGACAAAACTGCGGAAGGTGCTTTCACATAATACGACTCCAACAAAGACCTTTTACTGAGACAGTGGATCTAAAAAGGATTTCTGATTTAATGCAAATAATCGCAGTTTATTTTTCATCATTACAAGAAAACACATTTACAAATGAGGTGGTGCTTATTAAAATTGTTTTAATGGTGTTTCTTGACCTTTGTTGTTTATATATATTAAACAAACAGATTATAGATTAGGAATTGCAATAATTGTAATAAAGTGAAAATAAATGGATTCTTCCACTCATGACCAAATACAAGATCTCAGAATGTAATAAAATAACTATACAATCATGTAGAGCAAGAGATTTACACAGGAGTTTAATAGGCATAAACGTTCATAATTAATGGATATAACCTTTGAATGTGTTACATCTGCTGACATGGAGGGATTATTAAAACATGTTTTAACAATTTTAAATGTATATATAAACAGCCAAATGTCTCCAAGACTTTGTGTTAATTTGTTATGTTAGCGTTATTGTCCAGTGAAACTAGATGTTTATATCCATAGTGATAGACTTATGAAGCATCATGAAGCAGTGTCCTGATCTCACAGACCACTAGATGGCACTCTCGTATCTATCACACTGGGCATTGAACAACAATTCTAATGAAACCTCACGTCATTTTCTAAATCTAGCGCCACCTTCTGATCGCTAGTAAATTGGGCAACTGCTTTATCAACCAGTCTCAACAACAACAAATTCAGATCTATTACTGCTGAACGAAAATAATGACTGAAAAGTATGAAAAAATGTCAATGCCCAGTGATGTTACCAAAAACAATCAATCACGTTTTAATAAATGACTAATTCATCTCAATATAGGGAAAACAAATAAATACTTTTTGGCTGCAAAATGTGTCTATACCGACACCAAAGTGACAAGTAAGATTTAGAGGTCTGGTTGCTTCCCTTTGAATCCCCCACACCATTGCCCATTATCTGAGATTTTAATAAGGTTTCCTAATTAATATTTATGACATAATTGCCTGTTTTCTGTTTTTTTTTTCATGGGTATGGCGGCAGGAAGGCTAAAAAAGGGTTGTTGTTAATTAAGACAAATGCATTAATTATTAAAGATGCAAACATGTCAAGCAAGCACAACTAATTATTCTGGCGTGTTAACAGTTGTTTTATGTTTGCGTCCACTGAATTATTCAGAGTGCATGTGTTGGATCTGGATTGTTTTGGAGAACGTCATGGAAATAACCCCTGGATTTCAGGAGGAAAGATTTCGCTATGTTATAAGATATTCTCTGATATTGTGAAATAAACCTGAAGTAATAGGAGATACACTCATTGGAATCTGAAATCAATTTCCACACTAGATCTATTTATTTTATTTCCTTTTCAGCCTCAACGTGGTCAATGTCAATCTATAAATGGGAGGAAAATCTAAAATACATCCTTGTTTTTTTCAACATACAGTTTAAAGATATTAACATCGTAAAACAACCAAGTGGTGAGAAGCAGAATGGAAGAATAACGTATAATAATAATGTAATTACACAAATAAACAAATAGATCAAATAATATAAATGTTTTGGTTTAAAGTACCAAGTTGCTAAGATTTAGAAGCATCTGAAAATCCCTCAATTTTAATCGATTATACAGATGGAAAATCACCGGCATACAGATGCGTTTAGCTCACAAAACACAGAATATTGTCAATTACTGTAGACGTAAAAACTGTCAGTTTTAATCTCCCCGGAGCGGCTGTTTCTCACCAGCTCTTAAATGCAATGTTGTGATGTCTGTCAAGTCTGACAGTTACAGTAAAAGTAATTACACCACACTAGTGATAATCATCTTTTTTATAAATTTTAATCTAATCATCCATATGCTAGAGTGACTCAAATCCGTCGCTCTCAATGTCGCATTTCAACCCCTACTTAATGGCTACAGAAGTTTTACTTGTATAAGTAGGTAAACCAGCTTTCCAGACCAGGGTCACAAAGCGCTTAAACAATCAAAACAATACTCAATAAAATATATACTTAAAAGGTCAAGATAACACCAAGAGTAACACAGGAGTTCCAGAAAATATGCTAGTTTTCCTCTTAAAGTCACTCAAAAAAGTGTGGTTACTATGCTACACCATAATGTATAAGAACATAGTTACACCTCATATTTATTTTCCTTTGTGAAATACAATTTCTTTGAATAACATATTGTTTTTAATAACCCAATAGTAGTTGGTGCCCAAGTTTAAAAATTACGAGAGGTTCCATTAGAAGCGCTAATGGAAACCAAACGATTTTTGAAAAAAGAAATTCTATCTTGTAGACTAAACCGTTTCTAACACTGTTTCATGAAGCTTCAAATAAGCATCACTAAAGTTAAAAAATTGTGTTCACTCAAGAGGGGTGAGTTTGATTCATGTCTTTCTGTACTATTGTTGTGCAGGGCCAATCGTCCAACCCTTTTTACACACTGGACTTTTCGTTGGCCGGCGTTAGCTCGTTTTACAGTTCTCCCTGGTATGACAGACTTCACTCCCTCATTCGTTGATTGACATTCGATTTGTGATATCCTGGACTTGTTGGTCCTCTTCTGGCTCTTTTTTGTGAAGACTTTTAGTAACTCAGTTTTGGTGAGATTTTTTTTTTCTTTGACTCTTTCTTTTGTTCTATTGTGTTTTGTGTGTCTGGACACCTCCACATATGTTGATATCTTCCTTTTTTGGTTATTTTGGATTTATTGAGGTTAAATCTTTAATAGTCCCAAAATCACTGTTGGTGATTTAGAAAAAAATAAAAATTTTAAAGAAAAATATATATTATGGATAAAAACATTGCATAGAATTGTCCATCCTGATGTCCAGTCTATGTTCTATGCAGGAAAAGCTTGAAGAAAATAAACCAGTTCTTCTTTAAGAACAATGCACTCTCACAAACCAACCTTTATGTTCTTCGGGGTGATTTATCACCTGATTGTGACCTGTAGGCAAATGATAGTTGCTTTCATTTTCCTTCATATACATCCACCCGCCTTTACCGCCAAGGTCGTCAGTGATCGAACTCCTTTAGCAAGTTTCCAACAGCCTCCATTTCTGTCCTCCTTCCATCTCTCCTCTTCACCTCCCCACCCCCCCTTTACTCGCCCTCCTTGGCCTGATGGCCCCATGAATCATCCCGTCTTCCCACATCGAACTGCCCGACGCCTCCTTCTCACCACGGCCAACCCCACTTCCCCAATCCTTCTTCATTCGTGCTAACAATTTGGTAATGAAATATTGATTTTTAGTTAGATTCAAATGGATGTTATTAACTTTGCATTGATAAATTGCTGCCCTCTCTTTCTCTTTGAGCTCGGCCTCTGTGTTTTGGAGGAGCCTCTGGTAGTAACACCTGATTCACGATAAAGGCCTGATTTGCTACGTGACCTACAATCTTCAGTTTACCGTGAGCCCCCTCACACACACACACACACACATCCACACACAGACGCTCACAAACACACGCACACACAATCCCATTGTGTTAAAAGCCGCGAATGTATACTGATTACCTCCTGAGATTCAATGACACTGGCTTAAACCATATTTTATTGAATGTTGTGGAGTCAGATGAAGTGCCCTTTTCAGAGTGACTCATGCATGGCATTGCAACGTCCCCTTGCGCTGTAGCACACATGATTACTCTATCAGTGTACAATGAGATGCTGCTCGCCAGCGACTGATCAAAGCCATCTGGTTCTGTCACAACAAAAGGAACAATCTAGTTCAGTCTTAATGCAGTTGCTGAAGGACTCCAAGATCAAACCAGTGACCTTCCAATTACTAGCAAGACGCTCAAGCCCTTGAGCAATGGAAGCAATGTAAAAGGGCAATTTACTCATGAGGAGTAATCAGTTGTTTGCAGTCTCGGACAGTTCAACATATCAAGAGAACCCAAATGAAATTAAACCTGTGCTGAGTAGACTACGAGATTTCAACCCAACATTGTGAGCTTGGTGCACACCTTAGTCTGTATTTGATTTGGACAGAGTACCTGTGATGTCGCTCATCTGTTACTGGACTATGTTTTAAAGGGCAATTCGAAGATTACACAAATCTTTGCAATGCCTTATTTTTGTTTAACCCAACTCTGTGCAAGAAATTATGATTGTGTGTTGAAACTGGAGACACTTAGTTGAGGCTATGTGACTATCAGTCAACTCAACCACAGTTTTTATGCAATTTCCAGATGAAGAGGAATATAATGTAAATTAAAATGGTGGAAAAATATTCAACCCCGAAATTGTTATATCTTTGTTTTTATTCCTTAAAGGGAAACTAATCTGTTGATCAAAGTGTCTCCTCAATTGAATTCTGGACCTCTATTGTACTCATCAGTAGTGATGGTCTGATGTGGCTTCATGAAGCACTGTCATTGGTTTCAGAGTCCACTAGATGGCGATCTGTGCACTATTTTCTTTTGTTTTGAACCCTTGTTCTAATAAAACATCACATCATTTTTAAACTGATGGCGCCACCTACTGACCTCTAAACAACATGACACTGTTTCATGAAGCTTCACTTGCACATCAGTACTCATCTGTATGTGTCTGTTTGTACAAAACTCTCTTTTTTTATTGAAATATTATAACACTTTTTTTTATTGGAGATTAAATCCTGTTTACCTTAACCACACTCACTCTGCTGTTATTGGTCAAACATCAAGCAAGCATCATCAATCCTGGAAGTCTCCACCCCAAAATAACTTTTTGTATAAACAAAGGGGCATGATTAAGGCCGGGTGGAGGAGTGAAGACCATCATTACGCCATAATGGAATCTGCTCTCCCTTGTTCATCGAGATTTCAGACGGGGGAGAAATTTATAAAGTAAAAACTTCAAAATATGGTCATGATGAGAGACTTACTTCATCTTGGAGATGAAATGTTTCAACATTTGAAACGTGATTAAAACAGAGAAGTCAGAAGTTTGTCTGTTTTTTTCATCTTGGTGGGTTACTTCTGCTTTAATTTCACTCTTTTATACCAATCTATTTCCCACCAGTGATTTGTAAAATAAAGTTTTAGTCCTATGCCATTCTTTTTTTTTTCATTTTAACTCAAATTGTTTTCTCAGATTCCGTTACCCTTCTGCGACCACCCCAAAGATAAAGGTCAAAGCTATTAAAGATTAGTATTTTACTACATATGCTTCTAACCTCTCTTTAGCCGAGACCCTAACATTTGAAACATTTTCACTTTTCTCCTTCATTTGCCCTTTTACCCTTGTGTTAACTCTGGGTCAAGGTGACCCGGTGACAACAAATGTATTTGACATTCACCTTGAGCCGGAGACAACACAATATTGATAACACGGGTTAAGAAACCCTCTATTATCCTAAAATATTCTAAAAATAATATTCATAAGAATAAAAATGTCATCATAATAATCATTGTTATATTGTTTAAATATTCTGTTTTCTAGATGGTCAGTTGTCATTTCACCGTCAATAACATGGCTAAAATGTCACCTGAAATTTTCGATGATCAACTCTCAAAAGAAACATCTGAACATTAGATTGTTGCTCTGACACTGTATCTCACACACACACACACACAAACACACAAACACACAAACAGAGTTCTCCCGCCCCCATCCATATCCAGTATTAAAACTTGCTCCTTGACACAAGATGGACGTGGTGGACAGGAAGGGCCCAGGGGACACCACCGGGGTTGCATTCGATGCGTCTTTTACTGGAAGGACCATTTACATTTCTCTCTGCGTGTTTTTGCCTGACAGCGACACAATTTCCTGTTCCGTCTGGCAAGCTTCTGACTGCTTGCTGGGGACTGAAATGTAATCTCTGGGTCTCGCAGTGCGCCCGGCCTCCCCTGAGTATTAGCCCACCAAAAACCTTGAACTCTACTTTAGTAATCTTTTATTCCAGGGACCTGCTGTTTTCTAGCCGGGAAAACAATGGCCTTCCATTCAACACACTGACTAATATCTTGACCATGAGATTACTTCACTGCCCAGAGGAGGGATTAAGTGTTGCACACCCAACCTCCTCCTGCTTTCTCTGACCCCACGCATTTGTGTACCTTCTAATATATCTCCAGTCGTGCAAGGAATGGCAGGTTGCAGACCATAGACTAGAAGGAAAGAAAGTATTACTTTCAGGATTTTTGGGATAGAATATACTTTAGGTTGATTTGATTCCTCCAGAGAAAACTTCCTTATTGTTTCATACTCACCATCAGAACCCTGTGCAAAACAAGCCGACACTTGATGGTGCATCTGGGATTCGATTTCGATAGTGAATGACAGGATTTAAATAAATCTCATGTATCGGTCTATTGCTGTGATGTCTGCGATATTCTGGTATTTGTCATCTCACGTTCTCTAGTTCCTCTGGGAGGATCTCCAGCACGATACAAAAGGAATTTGACAAACTAATGGACCTCATGTTTACCAGTCACAAGAGCAATCTTAAATACATATACAATCTCTTTATATATTTAGTCAATGTCCAGGTTTTATTTTTCAATTGGCCTTCTGATTAGTATATTTTTATTTATTAGGGATGCACCAAATTGTCGTCCATTTCAATTTATTGGTCAAAAATGGAGCAGAGGTGCATTTTTTTTTAAAAACCTGTTGTAACCAAAAGAACACAATCGAAACAGGATGTTGTGATTGAGCAAATCCAGATGTGGTATACCATTTGAGGACATGGATACAGATGTGAAGTTTGAATGGGATATATTTATTCTTGCATTTAAACATTGAAAAGACTCAGAAACACAATTTCCGTTCACTTATACCTGAGTGAACTGGACAGGTGAACTGTATTTACTTCCATGAACAACACACTGAAAACACATGGAATTTATAAGGAACACCTTTGGTGATTTCATTTTTTTGCTAATTCTTTATTTATAATAATTCATGTTTTACTTGAATTAATATGTCAATTATGACAAATGTTTATTAATGCATTTTTTCATTTTGTAATAAAAGCCCTCAAACTCCCCTCAAATGTTAGAGAGAAAACAGGCTCAACTTGTAAATTAACGACGGTCAAAAGATAACCTTGCAGGAGGTCAGTGGTGGAAAATAAAGTTTCTTTATATACATTTTTGTAGCTTGCCGTTTTATCATTCATTCTCAAATATCTACTCAAAACTACTTCCGGTCTTTATCAATCCAACAAAATCCGGTTCTAATGCAAAGCATTATCGGACATGCTGTTTCTCATTCAGTTTCACATTAAACTTAAAAATTCATTTTCATTCTTTGAAGTCTGTTTTCAAGAAAAAACAACAATATGAAATGAACAGTGTTTAATCAATACTATAGATGAACGATGTCAAAAATCAATGCAACTGCTCAACTAATCATTCAGCAGGTGCACTTGTTTTAAAGCAGTTTTTTGTAGAAATCCTCCACATAAATGAAAAAAAACAACAACATTGGACTAAAATGCACCTTGTTTGTATGAGAGTGTTTTACAAGTCACTATATTCACAAATCTTTGAGCCAGTCCATAATGGGCTTGTACTTTACATCACTGATCTGATCCAGCCTTACACCCCAGCTCGGGCTCTGAGGTCTGTGGATCAGCATCTACTTATGGTTCCACGCACACGGCTCAGGACCAGAGGAGAGAAATCTTTTCAGGCTGTTGATCCTAAGCTTTGGAACGATCTTCCTCTCTCTTTGCGCTTGATGGATCTACTAACTCCTTTAAGAAACACCTTAAGACGTTTCTATTTGTTCAGGCTTTTCCTTGAATTTCTCGAACTCCTGTGTTGTTCTCAGTATTATCTTGATCTTTAAAGTATGTACTTTTTTGAGTATTGTTTTGACTGTCTAAGCGCTTTGTGACCCTGGTCTCGAAAAGCACTATATAAATAAATATTACTTACTTACTTACTTACTTACTTGCTGTGAGTGTGGTTAATTGTGACAACAAAAATATTTGTTATGATTTTAATTTATATACTTTGTTGTTAAATTGACAGTGCCGAATAAATATTTTTTAACTTCTGTAATTGAAATGTCTGAAGTTGAATTTGAAGCAATTAAAGCCATATCAAGGCCTTTTTTTTACTGAGGTAAGCACAGAGTAATAGGCATACATGGAATGCTGTTAAAAGAAATTGGCTATTTTGGTGACTTACTGTTGGTTTTTAAGGCCTTGGTTATCTCATGTCGGTTTTCAGTTTTGGCCAAGAATTTTCATTTCACTGCTTCCCTTTCATTTACTCATGTAAATAAGGACACACCAAGTCCTCGCCAAAATAATCCTAGTTCGCTTCTCCTTTGTGGGTCATTAATAATATTTATAATTGTTAATTGATTTTGACCTTTTACTCCCTTACTGGTTGACATGGGGCTTTAGCAGGAAACACCCTGAACAAGAGAAATAACCATTACTCACACATAAAGGCCATAAAGACCTCAAAAAATCAACGTCTTTATGTTTTCAGACTGTGGGAAGAAACCGGAGTGTTTGAGGTTAACCCACACAGGCATATGGAGAACATACAAACTCCACACTGAAAGGACACAGGTTACCTCAAGCAAACAATTTGTCATACCACTAAAAAGACGTGGTAATAATGTTGCAATTATGCCATCTTTATTTATTCCGGCTTTATTATATATTTAAATAAACAATCATAAAGACAGAAATGTGGATCGAAATATGTAAATAGTGCAGTGTCTATTTATAGTTTACTTTTCATACGCTTCCAATCTAAATAGAGTACCTTAATTTAGTATGTAAGAGGTACTTGTCTGTTTAATTGGTTTATTGTGTCATATAGTACTCTGATTAGATTCTTTAATGATAAAATGTTGTGTTTCGTAACTTGGTCTTGGCCTGGACATATGGATGTTACTTTTTTTTCCTTTGAAACATCGTCGCTGTCCCCATCATCCATGTCCGTTCAATCCATGGGAGAGCCGCGGCTCATGGGGAAGATGATGTCTTCACTCCGCGGAGAGATTGCCTTCGGGGACTGTTCTCCCAACTGCAACACAGCCATAAACAGCACGCTTCAGCGGCACAACAATGATCAACAGTCGGCGCTATCAATAGCTTCTCTTTATCTCCCTAGATTTGGTCCTTGGGATTTGGTGACGCATTCTGCTCAATTATCTCAAAAATGTTTTCGCATGTAATGGATTGGACACTGTTGTTTTTTAATATGCAAACCCCATTCGTCAGACAAGCTGGAATTGAGAAGCTACCAATTATTTGCCTTCAGACTGTTAGAGATGATTATCTAGGTGAGGGACGTGGTTCATCCTTCGCCGCGAGGAAGTGGCGTATTGATTGGCCATCAGGGAGCTAATAACACAAGGTTATCTACATGTAGCATGAGACGGTGTTGCTACTTAATACGCCGGTGCTATCTTGATTTAATATGTCCTTACAGGCCTCTGCCAAGGGAGTAGATGGAGGGCCGTTTGAAAACCTAACAAAGGTCAACCTATCGTAAAACCATCAGTTGGATTATATATTGTTCCGTCACAACTGTTTTACTGTCTATCAGGCCAGTGGGATCTTGAACATCGGGATTCTTGATGACTTTGTTTTAATTAGTTTTGTATAGTTTTCATCCCCTATTTACAGTGATATTAAATAGTTAGTTATTATTTTATCTAGGTTAAGACGACATTTTGTAATTGACATACTTGTTACAGGTATTTAAAAATACAGTATTTGGATTTTTTTATATACTGTGGTCCATCACCATATTTCATTATACTTCTGAGGTCTTTCTGTATCAGTTGTTTTTTTCAAACTCTACCGCATGTTAAACTCTTATAGCAAGCTGCTGTCAGAAAAGCCAAAGCTTCTTGTTTTCGTTCACACTTTTTTTAGGTGATTTATTAGAACAGCAGATGAACTCAAACCACAACAGAGAGAGGCCCTCATTACCACAAAATCCTTACTTGTGGTAAAAAGAAAACAATGAACTGCCATGATGCTATAATTGGTCGCTATAATACCATATTTAAATTTCCTAGTCTGTGTTGCCATGTCAAAAGTTATCGACATATGTGATTTGTAAGCTGGGCGGCAAAGCATTATGGGAGCTCCTCAGGCCACCGTTACTGCAGGGGGCTGTAGAGAGGGATGGCACTGTATTTGCGATGTTGATTTGAGTTGCAGGTTAAAAAATGTTGTTAAATAAATGTTATTTAATGGTTAATACGTTGCAAATTTAATGTAATGCATAGCCCCCGCAATAAATGGGGCACAACTCTATTTTATATATATAGCTGATAGTGTATAATGATGATTAAACATATGCTCTCAGACTTTATTTTTTGATTAAGATATCATTTTTTCTTCCGAATTTCAATTCTTGCCAGGAAAAACAAATGGTACAATGCCAATAAAGCGTTAAAAGTGAGGGGAAAAAGTTTTATCATTTGTGCAAAACTTCAAGAGCTGTTTTAGGTTTTCATGTGATTGTGATATACTTTTGAAAGAACTGTCACCGCTCTGTCATCTATCAAGGCCAGCATTTATTGCAGTGGAAAAGTGAATAGAAGGTTGTGCTGACAGAACATACGTAGAGTTGAGACTAAGGATGGAAGCAGGACATGACATCACACCCATGAGGGATGCCAGGGCATGGCCGGGGCTACAGTACAGGTACCATGGGGACCTCTCGGCAGCGTCAGAACCTGAGTGCGGAAGGGTGAGGATTGTCATTGCTGGATGTGTGGATGAGGCAGACACATGGATTGTGTGTTCAGAGCAGGAAACTCAAGGGATTGAAAAATCTGGTCCTGTCGACCTTTGAGATGAAAGACACACACTTTCACAACACATAAACATGTGTTGAGTCACACATATATGCATACAAATGAATGCATACAATACATTTATTCTGAATGATAGACACGCGTGGTCTCGATAGAGCCTTGACATCGTGAACTTCTTTTGTCACTGATGGATGGAATCGTCTCAACGATGACAGGGAACGTTTGTGAAACCAGTTCATGTACTATAAATGTCCACTAGATAGTACTTTCTGCTCATTAAATCTCACATTTAAATCGAGGGTGCCATCTACTGACCTAAAAAAAAAATTGTTTCATGAAGTTTCATCAACCCAAGACTAATCCCTGAGTTTTCCCAGGGGATTAATGAAGTTAAATCTATCTATTTATTTGAGATTGAAGCTCCTTAAAAACGTATTTAACTGCCGTAATGTGATGCTCCCACAAGATTATACAAAGAAATATTTTAAAACTCATGCTCTCTTGTTAACAGAAATCCATGAAATACTTTGAAATCCACCATAGCGACTAGCGTGCATATAAATAACTCTATGAAGAACATTTTACTCAACTATTCATCATTTTAAAAAGTAAAAGTCAATTTATAGTGTTCTCTTTCTCATCATGAATTGAGAATTAGCATTTATTTTGAGCAAATCACTTAAAAATGTCAGCAGAATATTGTCGATTAGCTGAGATTTGATCATCGCTGTCAGCTTTAATTATCCATCTTGAATGTTGTTTGTATTCCGTTAAGATGTCTCACAATGATTCCTGTCAAACGTGATTATGTCTTGAGTAAGAGTAATTACGCCAATTCCTCAGTAACCTTCTAGTGTATCAGCATAACGTGATCTGTTAGAACACTTTTTCTTGTCTCGGCATGTGCAAGCGTGTTGCCAGGCAAGTGTTGAAGACACTTTAGAAGAATTGAGATATTCTCATCACTATGTTGTGGTCTCGAGACCACTTGTTGGTGATGTTGGTCTTGTCCTGGTCTCGGTCATAATAGTGGCATAATGGACTGTGACTGTTTTATCACTACCTTTTTGATACACACGAAAAAAAGTTGACACACTTCCTTACAGCTCACTCTCTAGACAGGTAAGAGTAGCTTCTCTCAACGTGGAGGACCGGTGGTTTCACTACAGGCAAAAAATATTTCCACTGCTTGTGTCAACGATCTTGTTCTTTTTTTCACTTTCCCAAGTTAACAATAACAGATAAGAGTAGGACTATACATCAACAGGTAAATGGAGAGCTTTACTTTATGGTCCCTTCCCATGAAAGACCCATACAGAACCGTCATGACCCCAAGATACTTAAACTGTCTATTTTTTATGCAATAATAAAAACTAAAGGTGGCACTTTTGACTTATGTAGCCAGTTATCCACAAGGGGGCTTCAACATCACATGGTAAGTAAGTAAGTAAGTAATATATATTTATATAGCGCTTTTCGAGACCAGGGTCACAAAGCATTAGAGCAACAGCCTGAAAAGATTTCTCTCCTCTGGTCCTGAGCCGTGTGCGTGGAACCATAAGTAGATTCTGATCCACAGACCTCAGAGACCGAGCTGGGGTGTAAGGCTGGATCAGATCAGTGATGTAAGGAGGAGCCTGACCATGAATAGCTCTGAAAGTAAGAACCAGAATTTTAAAGTTGATCCTGAAAGAAACTGGAAGCCAGTGAAGAGTTTTAAGGACCGGAGAAATGTGAGTTCTTCTACTAGAGCGGGTCAGAATTCTCGCTGCAGAGTTCTGAATCAACTGCAGGCGAGACAGCTCCTTCTTGTTAAGACATGAAAACAAACTGTTACAATAGTCCAGACGAGAAGAAACAAACGCATGGATTACAAGCTCCAGATCATGTTGTGACAGCATTTTCCTAAGTTTAGAGATTTTTCTCAGTTGAAGGAAACAGTTTCTAAGGGGAATCAAGTACAGCAAAAACAATAAAGGACCCAGAACAGAACCTTGAGGGACTCCACACAACAGATCTGCCGATTCAGACCTCATTTGATTGGCAGATAATGGTCACGTTAATACTATTACAGGTATCCATGTCAAGGAGACCCAGTTGTGCCATAGATGGCGGCAGATTGGTTGGACACAGTCACAGCCCGAATCTTAATAAGTCAGCCAAAAAAGGAGGAAGTCCAAAAATTGGGTGAAGACCAGACACACAAACCACTGCAACAAAAGAATAAAGATAAAGTCAATTTAAAAAAATACAGCTCACCAAAACCGATAACTATAAGTGCTGACAATAAAGCCGAAGAGTACAGAAAATCATAAATCCAATATCAATCAGCAAATAAAGGAGTGAAGGAAGTCTGGCATATAAGTATGGTATTGACAAGTAAAACATGTCCAGGTTAGGTACAGTAGATCAACACACAAACGAAGGCAGACTCAACGTAATACCAGGCAGAACAGCAAACAAGCTGACGCTGGTCTGTAGAAGTCCAGCGTATTTAAGGATTAGATGATTGGCAGATTGCAGACAGCTATGCTTAGTTAGATACTCCCGTCCTTACAATCTGAAACCGCCCCGTCAACCAATGACAGAACAAGCAAATCAAGGGAGCAGACAGGAAGACTCAATTTCTTTTGCCTTTTAATTCTTAAGCATTTCTTGGAAAATATAAAGTTGAGTAAAAAGTGTTTTAACCCAATAGTAAACTCAACAATTAGCATATCATTAAATATAATATATATTCATTGTTTCTGTGTCAAACATGTCATCCCTGAAATAAAAGTTTCTAAGATGTTGACACTACTGCAGTTTACTTTAACTATTAATTATGTATGACATGAAATACTTTCGAGTTCATGCGATGTCCGACGGTTATCGCTACTTTTTTTTCCGATGAGATCACTTGTTTTGAGAGGGGCTTAAACCCGGGGCACATTTTGCTGTCTGTGCTCTGCCAAATATCAAGGGGATTAATTAGAAAGTCAATTAGTCACCGCTGGACAATTGAGAAAGATGAGTTTACGTGTATCTTCAGACCCCACGTCTTAATATGAATTTCCTGTGGTGGCAAATGGGCCACTGCCCTTGTATTTATTCTCACTTTAAATGGTGTTGCCCATGTAAAATTAATGAGCGTTTTAGTCGAATCTTTTTAATGGGCTCAATGAATAATTAAAGATTCCACAAATAATAGAATATGCTCATTTTGCTACAGTTTAATCCGACGGAGGACAATTAAAATAATATGTACAAAACAAAACAATGGATATATGGTACATATTAAAGTTCCAGCTCAGTTAGGGAAGCTTGCTACGTGTAATATAAAATAAAAAAACAACCTCTGAGGACGATGAAGGAGTTGTGCTGCAGTAAGTTAAATAAATCTAGAAAGCATTTTATACTTTTTGAAACTGGATATATCACTTGTGAATATAAACCTATATATATATATATACACAAATTCAAAAATAATTATTATTAATTATTGATACAGTGTATGGTACAAGTTGTGTAGACAGAATATTTTCGAAGTGTTTTTGTGTGTATCTTTACATGCGTGTGTGCGCAGCATAATCGTAGGTGAGTGTACGCCGTTGGATGGAATTATCAAGGGCAGGGAGGGAGAAAATGATGGAGAGATAAAAGAGAGATAAAACGGGATGATGGACATGTTTCAGCCTCCCTCTGACAGCTTCATCAATAGCTCCTGGACGTGCACTGACACACGCACACACACACACACGCACGTACGTACAACCACACACACCTCCGGTCGGAGACTGACAGCTAGCAGGTACTTGGTGAATGAAGTTGTCAAGCTGTCTGCAGATCACTTGTGCGTCGCCGTAACAACAGCTGAAGGCTCAGCTTGATGCGTCACTGCACTTGAAGGTTAGCTCTTGTTTTGACAAAAAGTTGAAGATGTGTGTGTGTCTGTGTGTGTGTGTGTGTGTGTAGGGTTGCTTTTTTGTGTTTCTAGAAGATTCTGCAACTAACCACTGAAAAAGTCTTAGGACTAAGAACAGTGACGTGACTACACCCACAAGCTGGAAAGTTTGTAATGTAATGTTGAAATGCAATTTTTAGTTCCTTCTAAAAGCTCAAAAGTGTTCCCTTTAGTTTTGATTTTTGCATTTCAAAAAAAGATGCAATTCCCATGAAGGAAAGATCAGTTAAAATATGAGTCTAAATAAAAATAATAAACAGACAGGATCAAGAACAAAAACATTAACTAAATTTAGATTTATTTTTAAAACGTAGTGACATCTTTACCATTTATCTGTACTATATTTATTTATTCTTTCTTATTTTTATCTCGCCACTTTCTTTGTTGATGTTAATTCTTTTATTTTTTTGGTTAACTTATATGTATCTTTCTTGTTGTCAATGTTAATGTTGTTCTTTTATTTTTGTCGGCA
Organism: Callionymus lyra; assembly: GCF_982586985.1. Taxonomy (NCBI): domain Eukaryota; kingdom Metazoa; phylum Chordata; class Actinopteri; order Syngnathiformes; family Callionymidae; genus Callionymus; species Callionymus lyra. The sequence goes on along the minus strand of NC_141819.1, from coordinate 33,502,239 downwards.
TTATTGTAATTGTTTATTATATTATTACTATACTAACAAAAAAAATGTTTTGTTAAATTTTTTTGTCCTTCCGTTAATCTTTTAATCTTTTTTTTTTTTGTTTTAAAGAAAAACGTTTTTTTCCAACCCAATGATCTTTTAAATGTTTTTCTTCAAATAAACTTGATTTGCAGTTTCTGTGTCAATTACTATGGAATGCCAGGAGTGCCAAAATTACGGAATAAAAGTGATTGGAATTTGCAACATCTAGGGGAAAATAACTAACAATATGAATCAATTGAAAACTTTTACATTGATAAAGGAAGGACAATTATAAAACCAGGTAGTAGAATAGAGGTAAATATGATATAATTATTATTGTATTGTATGTTATTACAAATATAGATAGATAATTAACCTTTTCTCATTAAAAAAAACTTTTTTTCCAATCATTTTTTTTTATCTTTACTTAAACATTTTTGAGGGGTAATAAATATTCGGAAAAATGAAAAATTACATATAGTTATAATTGTAGACTAGTAAAACTACAAAATAAAAACGTTACTTTCTGCATGACGCATTTGACCCCAGGGCTGCACTTTGCTCAGGTCTGCTTTCTGCTACACACAGAAATACACATAAATGCATTTAAAAAAAAAGAAAATAGGTATATCCAACTTTTTCTTGTGTATTTAATTCCCAAAAACCATGTAAATGAGTGTATTTATATTAGTTTAAATGTATTTTGATATACTGTTACTTCTTCTCCCCTCGATGACTCGATTTCAGCACTCCTGACATCCCATAAAATAATGTAAATAAGTAAGTAAGTAGGTAAGTAGGAAGGTAAATAGGTAAGTAAGTAAGTCATATTTGTAAAGCGCTTTTCCAGACCAGGGTCACAAAGCGCTTAAAAAATAAAAACAATACTGAAAAAGAAAAATGCTTAAAAGTTCAAGAAAACAACAGATCTTTGAAGACTTTTACATTAAATTGATTCATCATTAAACTTTTTTTTAATTTACATCTGATTCAGGATAGTTTAAAATTATCCCTGTTTGTCTGTTTTACCCTTCATCTGGTGTTTGTCTGATGATGAGTTGTCTCTACTGGAGTCAAATCAAATATGGCACCTTTATAAAAAGCTTAGGAGTTTTTCCCAACCATATGTATATATTTTTAAAATGAACAGATGAAAGAAAAAAAGTACAGAACAGTAGATAGCCATGAAAAACAGTTAAACTCTAAACAATAATATATATATCTTTTCACCTTAATTGAAAGTCTTTCACTCGCTCTATCATCCCACGTTTCCTCCCACATATGTTGGCCAGTAAAGAGCTAATGCAGTGACAAAAGTGTCCCACTCCCCATCGCCTCCAGATATTTATTAAAAAAGGCACAGGCAGCGTTCTCTATCACAGCTTAGACACCAGATGTTGCTTGCTTCTCCACTCATTGCAGATGTAATGGACCTGAATGCTGCAGTTTGTGACTTCGCGGGAATCCATCCTGTGCGACGCAGCACCGCAGGAAAAACAGACGAGAGACACAGAGATAGAAAGAGACGTGTAATTATCCTCCATTACCAGAAGCTCTTTTATTTCTCCCAAGCAGCAGAAGAGAAGCTGGTGCAGAAATGACAGCTATCAAAGCGGGGATGGGCGTTCTGCTTCAGATGCTGACTGAAGATTCACTGGAGTGTCGCACATGTGAGTGTTCGGTTCTGCTGCTCAAGGCTCGGGACAACAAATATTGATATGTGAAGATTTACTGGACTGAAATAATCAAGTTATTTTGTTCTGATTTTTGCGACTGTGTCTACAAAGGAGTTCCAGGACCTTCTGGGGAGACTCTTGAAAAGATGAAGGAAGTAGTCGAGGAGAGCGAAGTCTGGGCATCATGGCTGGAGTTGACCTGAAGAGAATAAAAAGACTTGTGATAGCTCAACACGAATTATGAAAAATAAATGTTTTCAGATATCCAGTATATATTTTTTTTACAGGCATTTTGTTTGTTCAAAGAGTACAACTATGTGTATTTCAATTGTTGCTGTGACTCTGTGACATGGGTTGGGCCAAGGGTTGAAGTAAAGCACTCCTAAAAATCAACTATAAAATGATGCAAGAAATAAATATTATTATGAGTAATACGATTGAGGAAGAGTTGTGTTAATGGATGACCTGGGCCTAGATCAGGACCACATTAGACCTGATTTAAGTGGCCCTGATGAGGTCAAGAATCTGGTAGAAACTTACCATTTTATTTTCGTTTTACATTTCATTATTCATCACTTGTCTCCAATTATACAAGACTCTGTTTTTCCCTTTAGGATTTTTTTTTTAAATCTACTTTTGTCCTTTTATTTTGTCATAGTATTTATTGCCCTTTAAAAAGAAATAAGAAAAATGATTTTGAAGAAACTGCTTTCATGAGCCATCTAAAATTGTAAAAACTAGTATAATACACAATACAATAATGATTTTAGCATATTTACTTGATATAATATGTGATTTTACACCTTTTCCTTCCCTACCCTTCCTTCCTTTATCCCTTACCTTCACAACAGCCACTGGATAAAATGTGTCTCCTGAGGAAATGGATTTTTTCCCTCTGAGTTTTGGTTATTAAATTAACTAACTGTGTTTTAAAAAATTACAGTCATTACCAATTATTAATAATATCCACTGGAGATATTAGTGCTCAATTGAATGTAAATCAAATTAAATTATATAAATTATATAATTATTAATAGATAAGTAAGAAGTGTGTAGGGTCCTATGATTTTTACTTTCCCTACCCATTTTAGGGACACTGCTTTATTTAATTTTTCCGTTTGTTTTTACATTTTATTTCATGTTCGAAATAAACAAATGGATTTACTCTTTTCAATAAATCACAAGGTTTCAGTATCTTAAAGTTTTTACTAAAATCAATTGAGAAAGTATTTGGAATATGTTTCAAATAGTTCAAGTTCAAGTTATGTCAAATACGCATGTATCAAGGCATACAGCATAAATTAAATTGTGGTCCTCTCAGAACCACGATGCAAAACACCAAGACGGTTGAAAAGACATTAATTAAGACATTCAAGAAAATAAATAAAAATAAATAACAAAATAAGCTAAAAATATAATTAAAGTAGGGTATGAATCGGTTATAGCGGGTTAAATTAATACCAGAAGAGCACATGTTATAAATCAATGCAGAATACACCTAGATATTCCAATAAATCACGAGGTTTGTGTGTCTTTAAGCAACAGAATTGTCTCCTAAAAACAGCTAAGTGTTAAGAATATATTTTAAATACTTTTAAATAGAGCAGGAATGGTTTATTAAAATCCATAAATCAAAGAACGAGCAGTACATAAACCAGAAAAAGTAAGATTATACATTCACGCCGACAAAAGATCATGACCACATACCTGGTAAACAGGTCAAAGAGTGATTTAAAGAAAAGCATTTCCGTGTGTTTTCTTTAAATTCTCAGACAAACGCTGACACCTTGTCAAAAATAATGGGTACATTTGTAAAGATACAAGTCTGATTACAGAGGCAACAGCAGCACAGCCACCGGGGCATTTGCGCCCTGTTTGTCATGCACAACCTTTGCTGCGGCAGACGGCAAATAAATCTCTCCATCCGTGTTGCTGTTATCCTGCTTCACATTTGATCTCAGAGGATGTGGTCACAGACAATCAAAATCATAATTATGGATACAGTGCTGCACGGGGGACTTTTAAAAAATGGATCTGAGGTGACCAGTGCTCATCTATTTATTTTTATAGAGGTTTGGGCACAAGCAACAAACTTGATTTATATCCATGTCCTTTTAAGGGTGCAGGACCCAGACGTTCAGGAATGAAGTGGAGCGCTGCTAAGAATTTCAAATGTGCGTTTAATACATCCCCCTCATATTGACGTTTAGGTGGGAATCCGTCTTTTTTATTTCTGTCATTTCTTGCGCTGCAGCCATCGCTATATTTGTGTGTTTGTGTGTGTGTGTGTGTGGCAACATTTATTTCCTCTCGTCCTCTGTTGAGAGTGAGAGGGGAGGTGCAGGAGGGCGGAAGTGTAATGGTAATCATTTTTTTTTGTGACTGCGCCCAGGGTCTGAAGTGGCTGTTGTAGAGGACTTTTAGATTGATTCTACAATGCACACACACAGACACACACGCGTGAGCCCTGAAGAAGATATGCTGGAGGGATAACATCCATCCCCCTGTGCTTGCCCTCCCTTCATGTCGCCTTTTGATTAATGAGCTGAATATGCAAATAAAATATCAAAACTACTCTTGGAAATGCAGGAGGCACCACAGTGTATGAGGATCATTGAAGGCTTTTAATGGTAAGAGTGCCACGACATTATGCTAGTTTAAGGCAAGCCAGCAATAACATGGTTACTCAAGTTGGACACTGATATTTCTAGGTCAACATACAGGATTCTAATCGTAGGACTGTCTTCAGTTAGGAGGCAGTGTCATAATTTTTAGAGCTCAGTAGGTGGCGCCCTCAGTTATTACCTACATGGTAGAGGTGTGAGAAATAGACCTTTCTCATCCATTTACTGATAAATTTCATTTTTTTGTGTTGCAATTAAACTTCCGGCAGCTAGGTGGCAGCAGTCCTTACAATCCTCCACAGCATCAATGTGACTGAGGACAAGAAGATACAGTCGACCCCAAGCAACTAGGACTTTGCCAAGAGTCATGCTGACTGAATTTGCAATCTGAAAAATACGCCACCAGAGTTTTCTCTGTCCAGAGTATTCTGGTAAGTATGTTATTGCTAGATTATTGCAAATCAGACACCGTTTGGAGACCAAGTCTTTTGTTGACCGTAGTTTAATTCTGATTCATGGAATATTTTGGAGCAAATTAAAGCTGTTACTACTTTGTCAAGAGTCACTCAAGTGATTCAAAATAGGTATGACAACTTCCCACAAATGGGAAAACTGGGGATAGGCATTATAACATGGATGTATGAAGTCTGATAGAGACGTAGTATCTCTGTTAAAGAGGCGAGTTTAGTTGTTCTGAAGAATTAACGCTATATGCTCACCTGTCAGTCAAGTCAACCACACCTCCTATGCATATTCAGGATAAATGGGAATATAATCTACAGAGAAATTTAAAAAATAAATTTAACAAGAGGCAAGTCATTTTATAACCCAGGCTATTCATATGGTTGTTAATGGCATATCTGGTCCATCTGTAGCCAGCCTCTTGTGGAAAGTCAATGAACTGCAGCTTAAAGGACTTCTGCATAAACTTAGTAGTATTCATGCATTACTCATTTAAACTTTGCAAGGATTTTGAGTAACATTGTGATCCTTGGTACTTTGAAGATGAAAATGTAAAGAGAACTATATAAAAATAAATAAAAGTTTATACATGTATAGATGAAGGTGTGACTGCACCAGAGACAGGTTCAGAACCTATTTATTTAGGAAACTTATGGACCAGTTGCTTTCAGGTTAATGTCTCCTGAAACTCAAAAGCATGTGAAAGACACTTTGCTATAACATGAGTACCATGTACTGGGGAGACGAGTTGAGAGGGACAAAATATAATACTTGTTCCTAATGAAAAGTCTTCTGGAGGAGCATGAAGGATGTAAAGTGACGAGGTGAAGATTTACTGAGGAACCAAAGATACTTTGTATCCACGGCGAAGGAGAAAGATACCTGAGAGACAAATTGAGAGAGATGGAGGGATAGTAAATGCATCGGTAGAAGGGTGCTAAAGATGGAGGAAACAGAGAGATGGAACAGAGTAAGAACTGAAAGACTGGCAGGTAGTTCAGGGGAAAGGAAAGCTCCAATGGAGTGACATGAAGGTAGAAGTTATTTATTTCAGCATTTGGTATCATGGTTTGCTACAACAGTTCCGTCGGGTCCATCTTAATCAGCCTCTCTAGATACACCATTCCTCTCCATTTACTCATTTATCACGACTATAAACCTCGCTAGGACATTGTACATTGTAGAGAAGATATATTTATTATTTAAAATGGATAAAAGTTTGAAACGTCAAATGCTTAATATGACAATATATAGGAACAGGGAGACTCAAGGGAATATGTTTAATTATTGTTGAAAGTTGATGATCATAGAAGCCCTCGTTATTTCGCATGTATAGAAAGATACAGCTTTGAACTTCAGTGGTAGAATTATTTTTTTGTATATTTTTTTCCCAAGGTATTATTATCTGGGATTTTTTTTGGGGGGGGGGGTGTTTTTGTACGTCTTTGCATATATAATGCTCCTCGAACACTTTTCTTCGTGATATAAATTCATAGTTACTCGTACTCAAAATCATGGGCACCATATTAACCTTCATACATTTGCCTTTAGGGAGCCAAAGACCATGTAACACATGTGTCTGCATGTGTGTGTTTAACAGGAGACTGACAGCTGACAGGCCTAGAGTCCCGGTGCGGGCGACAGTAATGGAGACGTCAGCTGGATAAAAGAGCTGTTAACGGAAGACAGTCATCCACTCACTGAATTCCTATGGTTAGGCTGGACACACAAACATGCCGGATCAATGTATCAGATCAGCGTCAAACCAGTCTCGATAGAGATGATTCCATTTTCTTTTGCTAACATCTAATGTAATTTTCTGTTTTAATCTTGGTGAGTAGCTAAGAAAGTAGTAGCGACTTCTTGGACAAGAAGTTTTGATTCTCCCAAAAAGGTTGTGTTTATTTGCAAACAATCACAGTTGGAATGGATAAAAATGGAAAAAATCTAAATCTAAAATTTAAGCTCTGTAATACAATGTCCCTTAACTCACACGACTTGTGAAATCTGAGACATCAAGTTTGGTCCAAAAAAAAACATGTTTTCTGATTATATTGATGTGCCTCCCATTGTCACTAATCTGTACATGGAGTAGGCGCAGAAGATGCCACAACTTCTTTCAAGGGAACAGCACCAAGCCACTGGTTTATGAAGTTGAGGCCTTCACAGACCACATCAACATGGTGGACAACCACATCAAGTTCACTCGTGACATTGTGAGGAACAACATCTTGGTCTTTCTGGATTGTGCAGTAAGTAGATTAGGACACAAAAGGGTGCCTTAAGAAACACAAACATATTGTAACACATTGCAATGCTGGAGTATCAGAAAGAAATGAACAGCATATTCTACAGACACCAGTTTGCTGTTCACACCAACCCTGTAAACACACTAAGACAGAAGTTGGTCCTTCATGAGGACAAAAAAATCACAAACGGATCAAAAGTAGAGACACTTTTAAGGACAGCAATGTGAAGGTGATGGCTAGAAGTGAAGGAGGGTTCGGAAGAGGAGTTAGAGAAGCCATCTTTACTAGGCTGGAGAATCCCAACAGAGGTCACGGACTCACACAACTTCTCTCACTTACAAAGACATGCTCAGCTCTCTTCCAATGAAGCCCAACGTATTCTCACCTGGGGTCATGTGATGGTCAAAGAACCCTTTCTAGGTGCCATGAATGATCCTTCATAGGTGAATGACCATGATGGGTTTCTAACAACATCACATCGATTCCAACTTCTTACACTTGTTCTCTATCTCGCCCTCGTAGGATAAATACTTACTCCTAAGACCAGTTATTTGTAACTGAAGAAGTCTTTTGGAAGGGAGTTGAAAGCTCTTCCCAAAACTCTACTCAAGTCAAGTTTCCTCATTTTAGAAACCTTTGGATCTCCAATGAATCCTTCCCAAGACCTGGTCCAGATATGAACAGAATTCACTTAACAGCAGGTTTCGAATATCCTGTGCTCACTCCTGACCAATTGAGAGTAGATCTAAAAGAGTGCTCTCTGCATCTTCTTTGTCTCCTCTCTCAATCACTGCAGTGAACATGCGCACAATTAATTTGATGAATCACTTTGAATGCTCTAAATAAATTAAAATGCATTCTCTCCTCCCAGCACACACAAAATCCTAATGACCCCATATTGCATTTTCATTGAATCATATATACTAACTGGGGCACACGTATGCTATTTTACACTTTTGAAATACCTTTGTGTGGTTTATTGATAATCAATACTTCTGTTCTCTTGTTATAGGGATCACCCAAAAGTCACTCTTCTTCTCACCCCCATGTCGACTGAGGTTTTCAGAGTTATCTGTGTCTATTTGGAGTGACAGGTAGGAATGTATGTCCATAGAATGGTCACAAACTTCAGAGCTATTATCTGCTCTATAATCTAGTGCTGAACTCAGGATGCCACTGTTATGTGTGGGGTTTATTTAGTTATTATCGGGTTTATAGTAGTTATTGTCCTTGCTGGCAGGTGGGCCTTTTTGTTTTGTGTTAGGGGTTTGTTTTGGTTTTGCCTAGTCTTTTTCACAGGTTCACAGTGGTACACCTAGAGTTCATCATCACATCACCCCTACACAATCAAGTCAATTGGTCACCTCCATAAAGACGACTGGTCTTCAGTGAGCTTGGTGTGTTTAAGCTCTGTGGGTTTTGTTTAGCAGAGTTGCCGGTACTTGGTAAAGTCCTATTATTTGGTTTTCTGTGTGTTCTAATTGTGTTTTCACCTTTTGACTTTCTGTGTAACTTGTACATTTTTGCAAAAGGAAACACGAAACAGGACTAGTGCAGACACCCATGGGTCTACATCTCCAGTCGTAGACGTAGCCAACCTGCTGTCTAGAAACACTAGAGCTGTGTCCCAAATCGCGCACTTCTGCACTTACACGTAATATTTTGAGTGCACAAGTGCGTCCCAATTAGCAGTGTGCAAACATGTTGTGCGCAATGAGCACCCAATTGGTGCAATCAAATGGCCAGAATACTGCGTGTGGATCGATGTACACTTTCCACCCTCAATGGCCGCCATCTTAGTGACGTAGATGACGCTAAACGGACGCGACGTCACTGACGACGCGTCTTCGGAGCAGATAACAGCGTAAATGTCTCGAGAAAATACTATTTTTTACCAGTAATACTGAAATTAAACATGACTAAATACCTTGTTTCAATAGTGGAAAAGCTCTGTCAAATGTTGGCAATAGGGTTCCAACAGCTGGTTGCAGTCATTTCTGGTAAGTGTGTAGCGGCAGTGTTTGATTTGAGACTGTACTACCTTGTCGAAATTTGAACACTGCGCAAGTTCACTGTCTTACAGTCTACTGTAAAGAAGTGCACTTTAAGAAGTGTGCAATTTGAGACACAGCTTAGATTAGTGCAGCACCGCCTGTGTTTTGGGGTTCTCTTGCACCTGTTAGTTGGTGGACGGTTTTTGTTTTGAATTATACTTTTTATTTGGTTCCACTATTGATTTCACTTTGTTTCCTGTGTCTCACATTTTTGTTGAATAATAAATATCTCCTGGTTTTTGTGTGAACACCACACTCACCAAACTTGCTGCATTATGCTACGCCCTGCAGCCAACAGGGGGTGAAACACCACCTATTGGCCTCTAAAAATATGACTAAGTGAATAAGTCTTAATGAAGCTTCATTAGCAAATCACTCTACATATAGACAACCACCAGAGACTCATACCTACAGACCAATTAGATGTGTTAATTAAACTGGGCATGTCCAAGTCTGGTTCTGCTTGAGGTTTCTGCCTTCTAAAATAAGTTTTTCCTCACCCCTAGCACATTGTGATTCACTCATTGCAAATTCCATGGGATCTGTTTTTCTTATCTCCAATATAGTCTTACTTAAACTGTTAGGTGTCTTCAGATAACTTTGTTATGATATTAAACTTAATCGAATTGAAATTGACAGCAAGAACATACAAATCTACACAGAGAGGATATTGGTTCACTTGCAAAATGTACCTCACTCTTCACACAACTTTGTTGCTGCAACACAAACCACTAATCCACTGTGTTGCCATGTGTGCAAATATCAATATCCATTTTGACAATACAAGCTTCCTAATAAAAATGATGAGTTGTTAGAAGAGCTCAACTCTTTAGATGAACTCCATCTTTGAGTCTTTATATTACATTTAAATATCCTTTATTGAGGTAGTTGTTGTCGCTTCCTCAACGCTGCTGCGAAACGCGACTATAATTGGGAAACAGATATTGGAAATTAGTGTGATTTACAGACAAGGACATTAAAAAAAAACCTCCCTCCTCTCATATTGTTGTCATGCGGAGGCCCGCCTGACGCATTCATCTCAATTTATAAAAATGAGCCGGCTTCATGACATGCACCTTACTCATGTAGCCACAATTATCCATACATTAATAAAAGCTGACTGGTTATTACTCGTAGGAAGCGCGAGGGCACATGCATTGACGCCTCTACAGTGAACAATATTTGGATAATTAACAGGCAGATAAACAAAACATAAATTTGGATATTGCATTTATTTGGACTACCACTCAAATATGCGTGAAGCACGTTATTTTAATTAAAAGATAAATCTATGTGACATGCTGCTTCCCAGTTAATTATTCAGTGCTGTACAATAAAAACAAAAGCCATTAAATATGCCACACACTCTATTTCTCCATTAACAGTAAAAGGCACTCATCCTGGGGACAACATTTCAAATTTAGCTGCTGGTTTATTTTACCAAGTTTTCCTGCTCATCTCATTATACACATTTCCCTTTTGAATCTCACTGAATTCGCTGTTCACCGCAAGTTATACAACGCTCGTTTAAAATGCCTCGGAATACTCATGTTCGCCGGGTTTTTCATTGCATATATTCGGGATAAAAGGGAAACTACTGTAATGTGAAAACCCTACTCTCTTGACTAACTCACATGTTTTAAACGTTGAAATCTTCCTCTCCTGGATGCAGTAAGTCCCTCATCATGACCATGTTTTGAAATCATTACTTAAAGTTCTCCCCTGTATGAAATCTCGGTGACGAGAGGTTACATAATAATGGGCTACACTACTTCAGCCATTGAAGAAATTTAAGGAACGGAGAAATGTGAGTTCTTCTACTAGAGCGGGTCAGAATCTTATCTGCAGCGTTTTGTATCAACTGCAGGCGAGACAGCTCCTTCTTGTTAAGACATGAAAAGAAACTGTTACAATAGTAGCCAGTTTTAATCACGCCCCACTTTGTTTAAACAACGAGCCCCTTGGACCTCGTGATTTCCAGGATTGATGCCGCGCAGCGAAAAAGCCATGACGCTTCACCAATCGCAGCAGAGTGGGTGTGGTTACAGTAAACAAGATTTAAACTCCAGAAAAATGATGATCAATCAGAAAGTGATTTGTCATGATTTCGAAACTCAAGCAATCTCTCGAACTCATGATTTCGAAACTCAAGCAATCTCTCGAACTCAAAGTCAAAACTGTTCATTTGTATTGTATTAATTTTTTTTATAAAATCACCATAACCCTAAAACACAACAACAAAAGGGCAGAAGATTGGCGGGCGCACAGTACTAATGTAACCATTATCGAAATTATAAAACAACCCCATGAACCTGTCCAGGAGAAGCTCTTAACCTACTGTGAAGCCTACTATGTAAGGTGAATCCAGGAAGCCGAATTGCTGCATCAGAGCTGGTTAACATCTGCTAATGGATGCTTTTAACGGTCCTCTGATTGATTTGTTTTCATTTTCCCGAACTATTCTTCTAGATCTGCCCTGAATTGGAGTCACTGAGTGGCAGGGAGGGACAGCGGTGACTTAGGGGGGCTCCGGCCAGCTGATGGAACTCATCCTGACCTCTTGGTTTACTGTCTGGAAGAGTCGTGTTACCACTGAGGGACGGCGGAGCCCGTGTTTGTGTGTGCATGATGGGGAATTGATTTCCTCTGCGATGACAGCTCCAGCCCGGCTGGCACCAAAGCCCGTTCTCTGTCCTGTACACACACACACACACACACACACACACACACACACACACACACACACACACACACACACACACACACACACCCCCACACACACACACACACACACACACACACACACACACACACATCATCGTCGTCGTTGTCACCGACTCCACAACACACACTCAAATATACAGTACTCATCAATCAGAGTTCATAAATGGCAGGCCTGGGTGTTGTGTTCAAGGGTAGTTGTGGTTACGTATTTCCTCCTCCATTTATGACTAATAACTGCTATTTACGCAGATCATTTTTCGGATAAAAGCATCATTTCTGGAGAAAAAGGGTTGTGATGATATGAGATGTTTTTTTTTTTCTTTATGTCCTTCAAAATGTCATATATATACTTTTGTTTACACCGGGAGAACATAGAAACTCTACACAGAAAGGTTACAAGTTGCCTCTCTCTCAAGGCCTGGAATTGAACCTGCAACCTTCCTGCTGTGAGGCGATGGCGCTCGCCACTGTGACACCTTGCACCCTTCTTTAAACATATTTGACACATTTTTATTATAACTCCTCATAACTTGATAAGCGACATTTCAACTCAATATTTAATTTCTGTTTTTATTCTAAACCTAAGCGGACTTTCATAACCTATGTCCAGAGTGAAGCCTCTTTTTTTAAGGTCAGACGTAAATCATAGATTCATATTTTTTTTACAACTTCTCTTTTTTAAGCTGAGGGCGAATCCAAAGGAACCTAAAACCGAATCTATAACTGTGTCAGGTGAGCATCATTCAACCTATTTTACATTCAACTGCCGGACATGAAAGTGAGAGTCCTTGGCCTGTAGTAACAGACACCTATAAGTAGGTAACATCTATCTTGATCATGCACATTTTCTAACCATCTTTTATCTTGAACAAAGGGGTGCACAGTGGTGAAATGGTTAGCGAGATGAGACTAGAGATGAGTCCAATTTATAGAGAGCAATGCAAACTAGACTTTGACACATGGTCATCCAGGAAACATCCAGGATAGTCACCCCTGAGAAGACATTGTAACTGAAGCTGTGTAGTAAGGTTCACACCATGTTACATCAGAGCATGTGGTCCCTGTTTTGAGAAACAGTGGTGAGGTCTTACGGCCCAGAGGTACCTCCATCCACACACAAAGACCGGAACTTTTTGACTACCCCGAGCACTAGTAAAAGCTAATCCAACCTTATTCTACATACTAATGCTGTTTGATCACAGACCCTTTATATTAATCCTGATTTATCAAATGGTTTGCTTCGATAACAGTGTTCGTCTTGTCTCAGATTTTTTTCAATCATACCCCTTTATTTTTGTGGAAAGCTTTAACTCTGTCTCCTAAGTGTACATTATAGTTAGGCAACCCTGTTAACCTCCAATGGACAAGCCTGCAGCCAGATTACGAGCCAAACTCCCTCTCCAATGAGATTTCCGAGTCAGTGGTAATATATCAAAAGAGCCACTTCATTCACCTGACAGGGGTTTACCTGATATTTCAACCGCGAAAAATCTCGAAAATGATCTGGAGCTCGTTTAGACTATTGTAACAGTTTATTTTGGTGTCTAAACAAGAAGGAGCTGTCTCACCTGCAGTTAATACAAAACTCTGCAGCGAGAATTCTGACCTGCTCTAGTAGAAGAACTCACATTTCACCGATCCTTAAAACTCTTCACTGGCTTGCAGTTTCTTTCAGGATTAATTAAAAAATCTGGTTCTTATTTTCAGATCTATTCATGGTCAGACTCCTCCTTACATCAGTGATCTGATCCAGCCTTACACCCCAGCTCGGGCTCTGAGGTCTGTGGATCAGAATCTACTGATGGTTCGTGAACACACTTCAGGACCAGAGGAGAGAAATACTTCCAGTGTTGCTTCTAAGCTTTGGATCGATCTTCCTCTCTCTCTGTGTTTGATGGATCTACTGACTCCTTCAAGAAACATCTTAAGACATTCTTATTTGTGCAGACTTTTCCCTGTTTTTCTAGGGCTGCTGTGTTTGTCTTATGTGTCTTGGCCTTTTAAAGTATATATTTTAACTGTGTATTGTTTGTGACTGTTAAAGCACTTTGTGACCCTGGTCTAGAAAGGCGCTTTACATGTGACTATTACATAATTAGCAAAGCAAAGAAACAGGAGGATACACAAGCCTGGTTGGAGGATACACAAGCCTGGTTGGACTTTCTCAATAGTAACTTTGGGTCTTTTTTCAAACCTAACCACTTTTAAATGTTCATAGGTACGGTAACATCATCATACTTGTGCTTGAATGTCGTCCCAAATGACGGAGGACATTCATGCTTATGCATCAGCGCACTTTGCCACTGCGATGAGAGCCCCATAAGAATATATCGGAGGTAAATCCAACAAGAGACCTATTCAACGTGAAGCTCTTCCCTCACCACTTACACAAAGTCGAGCACATCAAAGTTCCTCCCACGCCAGGGCAACTGGATCATTACTTTAGCAGGCTAATGTGCTTGTGGGTTGTGGGTTGGTAACATAACAGCATTTAAGAGGCTGAATGCAGCAATACACCAGTGAAAATGTAAATTCCTTAAAAGGTGTACAAGAGACTTCATTTTCTATTCATATATATTCCCAGTGACAAGTCCTCCAGGAGTTCATTTATTCACCTTTTATTCCACTTCAGTGATGGAAAGTAGAAGTACGAACCAGACTGTGTTTTTACAAGCTACAATATAAGTTAAAAATATATATTTGTATAATGGCTGTTTTTTGTTTCACCATCAAGGTTGTTTTGCTTTTGTCAATGTCTGACTATTTGTGCAACTTAACTATGGTGAAACCAATTTAAATGACATTTTCATAAAACGTTTATAAAGTAAATAACCACAGCATTATCTGAAGATTCGTCACTCTCTGTGTTGCAGAAGGAGTTGTTCTTGCTTCAATTTACAGAATGGAATTGAGTTATTGCTGCTGCGGGTCATACGTTCCAAAGTGATCATTACAATCAACAATATTTTCCATTTCAATATTTCAATGGGTGCGACAAACATGGAGACCTGTTCAGTGTGTTCCCGCCTCTGGCCCTTGTGGTATCACAATTCTTCGCTTTTGTCTTGTTCTTTTGACATCCTGTCATGTATTTTATTAATTTATTCTAGCATTTCTCTCGTTTATTCATTTTTAAATCCACAGTTTTGACTTTATGTTGTACTTCCTCCCTCACTGTGGCAACTTTCTTTATTTCTAAACCCTCTTTTTGTATTCTTATTGTATGTTGGTTTGTTTTTCATGAAAACATTCATCTCTTCCATCTATTTCACGTACCTGTTCTGCTGTCAAGAGATAAAGAAAGATTTGTGATAAATGTATCCCTTTATTTTAATCTCACCGTTTGTTTTATTATTGAATCTTTTGAGACTTTTCTCACGTTTTGATTGCAAACTTCAGTTTCCAACAGCGGGGCCGTATTTTGTCTAAATAATTAGCAATAAAACAAACGGTCTACATCAGACCTGGGCAAAGTATTATGCGGCCCTCGTAATGTCAAAGTATGATCATGTATAAATGGTTCTAATGCATTAACAAATGTATTTTGTATTTATTATTAATTTACATTTTCACATAACACTTCCTCCTTTTTGTTTGTACTTTTTTTGTGTATCTATTAATCCCTCAAAATATATTTTTTTAAGTTAATTGAAGAAACTCATCTATACAAGAATAAAATTGCAGCTTATTTAGCTTAATAAATGTCACCGCCTAATGACACATGTCCTTGGGATTTTTTCGTCTTTCTTTTTGCTTGACGGCCCCTAACAACATTCACAGAATTGAATGTGGCTCTTTCAGAATTTCAATTGCCCACCCCTGGTCTACATGAAGTTCATCAGATTGAGACTCTGACTCCCACCCCCATTATTTTCTTATTTCAAATTTGTTCCAGCCTGCACTGCCCCCCCCCCCCACGATGTACCTAGATGTTAGACATCAAGAGCCACCCCTCCCCCATGAGCTCTCTGGGCCCACTCCACACTCTCTCTCACCATGTTCCCTCCTGTGGTGCGACAATGAACGCTTTGTTTACATAACAAAATTAATGTCCACAGGGAGTTTCCAGCCAATCGGCTGCCGTGTGGTCATTCTAAGTCGAAAAGCCAAATGGCTCTTCTCTGGGACTTATAGTGTCAATCAAGCAGCACCTGACTGACAATAAACGGATTACCTTCTTCAGACACATATGTGCTTGACTGGTTGGATCCAAAACATGCATCATCTCAGCCAATTTTTGGATCAGTTTTGTGGATTAAATAAAACATATGAAAATGTAATTAATGAGTAAAAAATATATAAAATGAGAATAGAGATGAATTAAAATCATTAACTTACAAATTAAAAAGTAGATGTCAAAAAATATAAATCACACATGAAATGCTACAGCTAAAATTATTTTTTTTTTTTAAGTTTTCTCATATGTTAATTTGTAAGGATCAAGATCTACCGTTCGTAGTGGTATCTTCAATGTCTTGATGCTCCCTGGTCATTGCTACGAAAGAATGACGGCGAAAGAAAAAAATGATCTCAAGTACCCGGAGGGGAACGCCTTCCTGGTTAAAACAAACGCATCCTTAGAGCATTAGACACACTTAGTCCACGTCCTGACATCTCCGGGATATTCATCCGATACCAACTTTTTCTCGGCGCTCTCCGCAGATATGCATCTTTTGAAGAGCTTGAATACATCAAGTCCCTTGAATACGATTGCAGAACAGAACAAGTATTTCTCTTCGCCACCACCACCCCCTTTGCTCCCCTGCCACTGCTCCGGCACAGAATGTTCTCTCTAGATTGAATCTGATCATCACTGCAGCAAACACAATGGCCCTTAATAGCGGCAGCCGTTTGTTTGAGGGATGCCGATTACACCACCATCATAACCCACTTCACTTAGCTCACTCGCTCACGGGGGCCTAGAGGACAAAAATGGAGACGCGGGGAGGGAGGAAGTGGGAGGGACGGCCGAGGATGCGAGAGTTAGTGCCCTTTGTATTACTTTAGTTTATTAATAACGGTGTATTTGCATTTTTTTCCTCTCATTCAATTTGCGCGGCACTAAATCACATTAACATATGGGGTTTAAAAGAGGCGCAGGGAGAGGTGCGGGGAATATCAATAGGTAAAAATGCAGCGACTTAAAAAGGAAACAATCTGTTTGAGACACTCACTTGCATACACATTAGCCAGTCTATTTATACTGTATGTAAATCCGCGGCACACGCGTGCTACACGGATGCGGCTACACAGGACGCGCGATGGGAGGATTTGCAGACGACTTTGTGTTGAGTGATCTGACGCCGGCTCGGCGGCTTTCTGATATTACATTGTTTGCGCCGGAGCCAGACAAAGGGGATTGCTACAAGTTTGGAGGATTTGGATGTTCCAGTTGTCTGAATTTCCTGATAAGCGAGTTGCCGGCGACACAATAACGCCGTCCCTTTCATTCGCGTGCAGTTTAATTTCACACTCTCTTACATTACGGTAAGTCAGAGAGGCAGAATAGCTCATCCCATTTTGCACTTAGAAGGAATGTGTTATGGACCGGACTACCTTTTTTTCCCCTTTTTTCTATCCATCTCTGGTGACTTCAAAGTACAAGTCAGGCTTAGTTCTATCGTTGAGGATGTTTAGGTGAAAGGAGATTGCGAGGTTGAACTAAAGGAGCTTGAAAATAAGTTTGGTACGTGATGTGGAAAGTTTGTCAAGATGGAAACCTGAATAGCTGTTTGGAAATATTACAACTGAAGTTTACTTTTGTTAATATTGTATACTTACAATGAATAAAATAAATAATAATAATTAATATCAACCGTTCGTTCAACTAGTTTACGTATTTACTCGTGGACCGTTAACTAAGCACCTCAAATGTGATCAATTTGAATGCTAAAAAGAAGGCGAAAAGTACTAAAAATGTATTTTGTATCGTTTAAAAATGAATGAATGAATTCAACCAATAGACAAAGAACAATTTTGGTATAGCATGAAGGGCCAGAACTTCCGGGATTCATGTGTTCATGCTAGACTTGAAAAATAAAAAGTTGGAAAACTATTTACTACTACTACTAAATACTATGAACGATCTTTCTCTCCCTCTGCGTTTGATGGATCTACTGACTCCTTCAAGAAACATTTTAAGATTTTTATTTGTGGAGGTTTTTCCTTTACCTTCTAGGACTCTGGTGTTTTCTTGGCCTTTTAGAGTTTTTAAATTGACCTTAGACAAAAGTCTAGAAAGACGCTTTACAAATAACTATTACTTACTTACTTGCATTGCTTACTTACTTAACACTCGACTAACCAAATACAATATTGCCTTTTTTTTTTTTTACAATGCCTTTACATTCCTTCCTGTAACCACCCCATTGTATGTTCAGCTGAATATAGATGACAAGAGGTAAAGTATAGTTTAACTTGTGGCAAATGTACTTCCAGACTTCTCCGTCTCCTTATATACGACTAAACATTGTTCCCATTGGCACCAGTTGATGATTCACAACAGCAGAGGGGACCTCATGCAGTAAAACATCTGCAAGTGTACCAGGAGAATAAAGGACATTCCAAAAAAATAAAAACCTCTGGGGAAATATCTGAACGTTAAACTGACATGTATTTCAATGTACCTCAACTTCAACCTCCTGTCTGTGGTGGAACAGTATATAAGTTTATTAGCGACTTAATCTCCCCTTTAAGCCAGATGTTTCTCCTTGAGTCTGGCCTTAGTTATTTAACAACAGGAGGAAAGATGGTTTCCTGCTGGTACCTTTATGTAGCTTAATGTTTTATCAGAGTCTTTTATGTCTGAGCTGTTATCAGCTCATAGTAGAAAGCAGCTATCATAAACCTGACAATAATTGGGATTTTTGTGTATTTGATGTAAACTGATGGCGCCACCTACTGACCTCTGAACAACATGACACTGCTTCATGAAGCTTCATCAGACCATCAGAATTCCTTTGGTCAAGAAAACCCCTCTGCCTAGGGAGTGTAAATCAATATTCAATATCTCGCCTGAACACCTAAGATCTATCCATCCATCCATCTTCCTATCTAACCATCTATCTCTCTGTCTGTCACTAAGGCTTGTCTCAATTTGGCCAGAAAAAATATATCAATGATCACCAAGACCTTTGGGGAAATACTCTGTGTTCTGTTCAGATGAGACAGAAGATGACATTTTGTAAGGTGTGACCATCGTACTAACAATAAACTATGATGGTGGTAGTGTTATGGTCTGGGGATTTTTGCTGCATCAGCACGAGGAAAACATGTTAGGATTAATGACACCATGAATTCAGTTCTCTACCCAATAAAATAACTAGTGTTCTGCACCAGGATAACGATCAAAAACAAAGGTTGGAGAAAAAAAAACCTCAAGATGATGGCTGTATATATTATCTTATATAATAATTAATTCTGTCCAGTACAAGTATCGGAAAAACGGGTCACATAAAAGTTCTTGGCTTCCAGGATTCTTGTGTGGTTGCTTAAATGAGCACAAACATGCCATCTCTCCTGACAATTGAAACTTTCTGTCAAAAGTAAAAAATATTCTACAGTACGTACTGTTTTGACTTGTACCTCGCCATGCAATATTGATATGAATATTGTTTTCTTCTATTCTTTGCCTCAGGTTCTGTGTATCTCCATTCCAGATGTCTGATGTTCTACAATCTGTTTGCCATGATCATTTGCTAAGTTGCTACTTAGGCTTGTGAAGGAAATCTTTGGTGTTTTAATATCATCTTTTGAGGTGGAAAAAGAATGTGAAATCTACAACATTCATCCGTTTTTTCAAAAATAACATTGAGTAAGGGATTTAAAAAAAACAACTGTTCACCAGGTTTTACAAAATGAATCTCACAACTTTGACTTCTGTCTGCTTCATTGTTAGCTTGTATTCTGGGCTATTGATGGGCTGATGAAGCTTTCTGAAACAGTCTCTTATTTTTAGAGGTCAGTAGAGGTTGTTTAGTACGTGTACATGTGTACAGTATGTGGCGCCCTCGGTTTAAAAAAAATGATGTGAGGTTCAATTAGAAAACTGCTCCTTTGGAATTGAGGGAACCTCTCAGATGAGAGTCGAAACCTCTTTCTAGAACTCTACACAGTCCAGTTGACCCGCTTTCGAACGACTTGGCTAACCATGACCTGGATGAATGAGAACCTTCACAGACAGATTTCATGAGAAAAGATGTTCAAAGTGAAAAGGTTATAGAGCAGAGATAGACATCTAGAGGGATCTAAAAATAAGATTACTTACATTTGTGTGTACAAATGGTATTACAAATTGAATTGCTTATCCAAAATTGTGAAGTAACTTTAACTCAAATATGTTTTTTTTTACTATTGTTTGAATTTTGAAAGTGGAAATTAGTACTGGGGTGCATGGTGGCGCAGTGGTTAGTGCAATTGCTGTAGAAGGTTCACAGCAAAAAGGTTGCCAGTTCACTTCCAGGTTCCGAGAAAGTCAATTTACATAGGTGGATTGGGAACTTGGGGAAATTGTAGGTGTGTGTGTGAATGGTTGTCTGCCTTTGTGTGTCCTGCGACAGACTGGCATCCTGTCCAGGGTGTCCCATGCCTATTGCCTGAAGAAACTGGGATAGCCTCCAGCCACCCTGCGACCTCCATAAGTAAGTAAGTAAGTACTGTAAGTAATTTTTTTTTGTATAGCGCTTTTCCAGACTCATCAGAGTAGTAGTACCTTTACTTTCCATAAGAGTATTGCTACCTCTACTGTACTAGTTTAGCATGCGGGTCACTAAAAGATTCACCAACAATTTGACTGATTGTCTTTAATGTAATTCATCAGGCCATGGATATTTCAGAATCTTTTTTTTCTTTCATTATTATTATTATTTATCTATTCCAGCGGCACCTCCCAAAATAAATACATTTACATTACTTCAAACACCCGGAGGGGATTTCATCCCTATCTGGATTCTCTCACATGAATTAAGAGCTTTTTCCCACACGAGCCGCTGTTTTGATAGAAAATTGGACTGAAGTTTGGGGAATAGCGATTTGGTCTGTTTCCTTGCTTAACTGGAGAAAAAGCAACACACAAATAATACCTGGGGAGACACTTAAGGAGATGAAATGTGTGTGTGTGTGTGATGCATCAAAGAATCAAAGCCAGCTAAACCTCACACCAGGGACAGGGTCCCATGTTAAACAGTGAACTAGGTTATTAATTGCTGCCCCGCCAGGACCTCTTAATAAGAGCCCGGAATACCATTGCTACTGTTCTCCACTAACACTCCAGTCAAAATCCGTTATCCCCCTGTTTACTCGCTCACTAATTGGGCCGCACTGATCGAGATTTTTTGGACACATGTATGCTATTTTTGAAATCACACATATTTTCTATTCATGACTCCGGCAGCGACAGATTTCATTTCTTTTTAGATGCGAGCTGAGGGATGTTGAAATATATATGTATTTGTCAAAGTATCAAAACAAGTGAACTAATGTGAAACTCCGACTCTCCTGACTTACATTATAAAATGCAATGTTTTCCTCACCAAGACGCCTCATCGTGAGGATGCTCCATTTTGAAGTGATCTATATCTATAAATGGGAACTTCAGTCAGCTTACCCTTCCACAGGTGCTTCAGGGTCCTACAAATTTCTTCTTGGCCTCAAAATGGCCGCCGTGATTAATAAAATGAATAGGCTACATTTCTTTGTCTCATTTTAAAGAAGATTTAAAACCTAAATAGAGCTCTTTAGCTCAAATATTAAGCGAGCGACAGCCTTTTAAAAGCCGTAATACCTCCTATGTTTTTAGATGTCTTTTAGCCCTTAGCAGTTTGTGTGTTTTTTTGGAATACAAACTTGGTGACTTTGTGCAATTCAGCATCTTGTAAAAATCCCTGGGACCATGTTTTCCATGTCTTTGTGGGTTCTGATAAAAGTGTTGTCCTTATCTCATAATCATGCAAAAGCAATGTATCCGATTAAAGGTCATTAATGAATAACGTTCGGCCAGTTAGATGTATTTTTATAATGAGACAAAGAGCCAGTTTGAATTTTTATTGACAAATATAAATGCTTCCTCCTTGGTTACATTTGCGAGCCAGTCATTCCCGCTGATGGAACCCAATCCCAGACATGCTTTTGATCAAGTTCCAACCTTTTACCTGCATTCAATGAGAAATACATTACATTTAGAGCTGTGGTCTAAACTTAAAGTCTACTGTTTCAGGCTAATACATATATTTACAATCAAATATTAATCCAGTTGTTAGTTAAAGAGCAACTAATATCTTGATTTAAGTGTATCTTAAATAGATTTTGGACTCTATTGTATCATCAGCATGTGTCTGTTTGTACAAAACTCTCTTTTCATTGAAATATTGACATTAGAAAAATGTACTTAAGCCCCGCCCACTGAAAATGCCTTGTTTTCCTGGAGATTAAATCTTGTTTGCTATAACCACACTGTGATTGGAAGTCTACACCTCCAAGGGACTCATTGTATAAACGAAGTGGGGTGTGATTACAGCTGGCTGGAGGAGGAGTAAAGTCCATTATTATATAATAATGAGCTTTGCTCTTGTAACCTCTCGTTCGCCGAGATTTCAAACGGTGGAGAACCCCGCCAGTCTCGTACGTGGTGGTGGAAAATGAAGGACAGACACATGAATGAGTTTAAGAAAAATGCTCGTTTAGTGAATTATGCAAAAGTCGGAGACAAACTTACGTGAACACGGACGCTGGGTTTAAATAAATTCAAAACATGGTCATGATGAGGGACTTACTGCATCTTGGAGAGAAACTCCAACATTAAAAACATGTAAGTCACGGGAGCTGGAGTTTTACATTGGTTGCGGTTCAGTTAAGAACCCGAGGCTATAAACATTTGATGTACCTGACGAGAAATGTTCCGAACAAATTCAGACATTGTCGAGTTTATTCCTCGCGGATCCTAGTTTAGCTTCGCTAAGGACTAGCGCCTCCTATCTTTTGAGATTGTTCTCTCTGATCACTTTTGACAGTTGATTTAACTCCTAATGTTGGGTCTGACCTATTAGTACAGCCAAAAACACAGCAATAGTTTAACAATTTTCTCAAAGTCATCCTGTATCTATTCAGCGTGTTTGCTTTGTTTATTAGTCACTTGGAGGTGGACACTTCCTGGAATGATGACCAGCTTGTCCATTTTTATGTTGGACCAATCACAGCAGAGTGGGTGTGGTTATGGTAAACAAGATTTTTAGCTCCAGAAAAAAAATATGTTATCGTTTTCAGTGGGCGGGGCTTAAGCAACATTTCGATTGTTAATATTTCAAATAAAATAGAGTTTTGTAAACACATAGAGTACGATAGAATCCATAGATTTGAACAGTCGAATAAGACCCACAGACTATCCACTCTGTTTTCAGTCGACACTTTAAGCAGAACATGCAGAAATGTGTGTGTGTGTGTCTGTGTGTGTGTGTGTGTGTTACTTCAGTCACATGTTATTCTCAGAGTCCCTGTTCAACTAAAGGAGACACAATCTTCCGCCAGCTTGTCACTGTACACAGATAATGGATGCTAAAGTGTGTGTGTGTGTTGTCCGTGTCTCTCAGCAATAAGGAGAGAGGGAAGTAATGGAGGGCAGTGTCGGCTGATAGATATGGCGGCCACCTGCTTCTCACTCACATTCTGACACAAAGAGCATCAGAGGCGCTGCTGCATTAATCATCCTGAACTTTCTCTGACCTCGACGCGCGGCGATAACAGTTTAAAGTTATGGAAACGCTCAGCGAAACACGGCGCGGCGGCAGACAGACAGACGCTCGTACCACACTGAACCCCGGAGAGAGATGAGTTTATTAACAGACAAGTTTGCCAGCGTGTCTGATTGTGATGAATCTGGGTTTGTGTACCGCAGCACTCTGAGTGTGATGGTCTGACTCGGCTGACAGCAGGAGCTCTCCCGACGGATGGGAGGCAACCTTGTTCCTTCCAACTTGAAACTTTTCCCGAAGCTTTAAAGTCCCGTCCTTATGTCAGGAATATGTTCGTCAGTCATTCATGAGTTGACTTCAAAATGACGAGTGAACCAGTTGCTTTAAATCACTGTAGATTTTACACAAAGATTCCTTTATGTTGACATTGAGCTTTAGTACACAGTAGTAAACACTAGTGATGGTCTGATGAAGATTCATGAAGCAGTGTCATTGTTTTCAGACACCACTAGATGGCGGACTCTGCACTATTTTACTTTGTTTTAAACAACTGTTGAAATGAAACATCACATCATTTTTAATCCGATGGCGCCACCTACTGACCTCTAAACAACATGACACTGCTTCATGAAGCTTCACCAGCACATCACTAGTGAACACGTTTAGCAGGCATTACTAGACATTATTAACACGCACAAACTTTTTGTACGGGAGAGAAAATATCTAAGGATAAATATGAATTTTCAAATATGTTTAATTGTGAAAGGACAGTAAAATATGGTATTAAAGGTAGGTTTTGGAAAGATTTCCATCCCAAAAAAGTTGGGAGCACCTCTATATGCCATAAGAGATGAAGGAAAATATACTACACTGAAATATTGGCGTCATCTTGTATCAGTCTTTAACTGTACAGAACAAATATGAACCAACGCGACCACGAAAAGCTATTATGAACAGTGAAATGACGTAAGACTGTTACAACTCCAGTTAGCTTAAAAGCTAACAATAGCTTTTGGGTGACTTGATGTTCCTGATTATAGCTTTCGAAAAGTAAATTGGTAAATACGTTCCACTCACAGATAGGATACTCTCGGCATTAAACTCTTTAAGACAGATTTCAACAGCCTATATATCTCCCAGAGTAACTAAGAAACGTAAGCATGTTAACACTAAGATAATATTCACGTTTGGCGTATTTGTTGCTATGGTAATCTACAGTATATCATTGAATGTAATAGCACATGCCAAAAATCACTTCCACTCGTATTTTCAACTAATAATGTAATAAAACTACCCAAAAAAGTCAACACTAAAACATCTATTTCGTCATGTCACATGAAGAATTTGCTTTTTGTCATACCAAACACATACTGTCATATGAAAGAATAAAATTCTTGTTAAATTTGGTGTTGTGTTTTGTAAAATATTTTTGATACATACTGTACCTGTAGATAATATAATAATAATTGCCCAAATATTAGCACTATGACTCTCAAAACCTTTACCTTCAGGGTAGTTGAATCACCTAGTTCCTGAGTGTGTACCGTATTTTTCTATACGGTGCATACTATGAGGCTCAAATACAAAGTACATATGTTACGTCTTAAAAAATACAGTACATTTTTTTGTGCGGAAAAGAAGTACAGAAAAAAATACAGAAAATAATAAAAAATAAATACAAATTGTTTTAAACTAGAATCACATAAATTCATACAACCACACTTTATGGTGTTAACCGTTTCTTATAGTTTTAAAAATAAAAAATATTATTATTATTATGTGTAACTGTGCCCTATAAGATTGGTTGAGTAAGATTCACACAGAGTACATGGGAGGGAAATGTATCATTTAGCAACTACAAGTTGGATTTAGTTCCTAACTCAAAACAGATTATTCAATGAAACTCTCTGATCCCGCGGTTACTTATCAGTCCATCGAAAAAAAAGATTTTTGTACCTAGCCTTTTTTTTGTAGATGTTGTTATGTGCTTTCTCTTTTCTTTCCCAGGATGCTGCGAATCACTTCTTTTTGATGCATCATTAACTCAGTGAGAGCTTAGATTCCTGTTGCAACTTTGAAAAGATCTCCTGGTTTGCCGTCTGTTCCCCTTTCTTTCGAGACGTGAGCGGACATTTGTCTGATTTAAAAAAATAAATAAACATACGAGGAATCTCTTCCCCGAGACTTTGGAGACCAGAGGAAACCGGGGAAGAACGTGAGCGAGGGAGACTCGGAGAGAGTCCACCTTCCAAATAAGTTCCATTAATCACAGAGCAGAGACTAATGTAACTAATATTTTACAATTAGAGGAGACAAGATGGAGCTGGAGGCCATCTATCTCCCTTACACTGCATGATCATCGATTCATAAGAGCTGAGAGGAGAGAGGAGAGGAGGCGGACGTGGAGCGCAGCAGCCTGCAAACACTCACAAACACACCGTTTTGCTGCTCGCCGGTCAGAGGAACACACAAGCACACACGTCCGGAGGGAGTCGGACCACTGGTGGGAACACTGAGACTTATCTGGTGATCTGGAGACCTGGCTCGCTTTAACGCCCATAGCTCAAGTCACAACATCTGCTCCTCTGCCATTTAAAAAAATGAAATGCTTTTTGAAAATAAAACTCTAGTCCAGTTGTAATACATTTATATTTCTATTTATTTAGTTATCTTTCTGTACTTTATTTATTATTCATAATTTTCAAGTTGTTTTTATTTATTTGCTTTATAATTGTATTCTAATTTAATGTGTTGTGTTTTGCATTGTTTGCTGCCGGCGGTGTAGAGTTTTAAGGCAATAAATATATTTTATTCTATTTGAGATCATCTACACACATTTGTTTGAGATCAAATCTAGTTTTTTGGTGATGTAACGGTCTGGAATTGAAGGTGCAGAAAAAACACCTTTCTTACTTCTTTTTATTTTTTATTTGTTTTAAATACCAATACATATCTCTCTGTTTGCTGCTATTTATGTGTTTAATAACATAAGAAATCCCTTTTTTTGAATTGATTAATTTGTTTTATTTGATATTGTATCACAGTCTTATTTATATTGATAATATCAAACAGTCAGTTTGATGTCGATAATTTATCCCTTTATTTTACCATGTATAGTTGCAGTCCTTCAAATGTACCAGTATAAAAACACAGGTATAAAATGTATATATGGAGAATAACCTATGAAGTCTTTAGAGACAGATTTTGTGAACAGAAACTTTAAAAAAAACCAGGTGATTGAACTGCATTTGGCTTTAATGGTAGGTGAAATAGTCACATTTAAACACATATAAATATGTCAGAAGATTCATTAATTATTATTAAACCTTACACAAATACAAATACAAAATAATAAAGTAATATCTCGCAGTCAAGACACAATGCTTAATTAATATCACCTTAAAATGTTAATGCAAATTACAACGACCAGGTTGGTGGATTTTCAAGACTGAAACGCTTCTTATTAGCCATTCATTGATTTTTCGATGTTGCATCAGAACCCCGAAAAATAATCAGTGCTTACTTGTAGATTTATAGATCCTCGATAAATAAATAATTAAAATAAGCTGACTATTGTCTATAAAGTTGAAGCTAGAATTAAAACACCTTTTCTTATATATTAACCAAATAAATTAATTGAATAAACAGAAAAGAACCGCCACTGTATGTCTATACAACATATTAATAAAGTTAGAGTTAATGGACAAATCAAAAGAGACATTTAAGAGAATAGATGGAAGTACTTTATATCAGTGCCATCAGAATATTGAATAGTTGAATTTAACAATTCAATTTTCAAGTATTGAATTGAATTTTTTTTTTTTTTTTGTTATTATGTGCTTCTCTGTATTCATGTGATGTGATTGACTGAAAGTTCGATTAAGTAGCTTAGTTCTCTTTTGGTATTGTGTGGTGTTATTATTATCCCAACTTTTCCTGAATATAATTCGCTATAAATTGAAAGATATTCTTGGAATTAGAATTTCAAAACTGTGTAAAAAAAAACGTTCATTTAGAATATTTAAAAAAACAATTGAATAAATAAAAAAAAAAAGCATTGTAATATACAAAATATGCAATACAGTTATTCTTATTCAATAAAACAAAACAATGCTGTCAATATATAAACCATAAATAACTCCAAAATGAATTCAACACTTTAATTTTAAAGATTATTTAAGTATTAACATTCAATATAACGATTGCACTGATATAATTCTATAGAATTATTCTTATAATTCAAAGTCACAATTCAAGTCGATGTTTTGTGATCACAATCATTAGTAGAAATATTAATAAAAACCAAATGTTGGGTAAAAAATGTCAAACATATCGATAGTGCATGCTCTTATGTATCATGTTTCTGAAGGATAATCATAAGGTCCACGTATGGTCGGGAAAACCAAGAAAGAACAGATGAACTGAAATCATTCTCTAACTCGTCGATGATGCGCGAAACTGCTCGGAGCGACAAAACCAGTCCTGCTCTGCCCTCTAGTGTCCGCGCGCGTCACTGCACGCAGACTCTAATGCGAGGAGGGGAAATTAAGCAGCAGCTGAACAAATGAGCAGAAGGACGAGTTCATCTGCGGGTCACCATCTGCCCGGCGACCGAACCGACAGAAAAACGCTGGCACACTGTAACCGCTGCAAAGCATCATCTTAAACACATTCATCCGCGGGCACGCGCGCACACACGCGCGCTCACACACAGGCAGATGATGAGAGGAGATGATGCTGAGGTTGAGGGAGGACGTGTTCATCACAAGCGATGGGATGAAAAAAAAAAAGATCTAATGGGTTCCTTAATCACACACATGCGAGCCATTACACACATACACACACTTCTGACGACACACGCCAGTCACACACTTCTTAGTGTGTGTCAGTGAGAGCAGATGGTGGCAGGACCCCCCACAAACCCCACCTGATCCCCCTTTGATAGAAGTCAGGAGGCCTGCAGGGGTAGACGACATGAAACAGCTCAGATTCCACCAGACTTGAGCAGCTTTGAGATATTCAGTGTAGAGCAGTGAGTGACACAATGGAATTGAATGACACATTATTCTGACAGAAAACAAAATCATTTCATTTCTACTTCATGTTTAATTAAGTAAACCAACATTTTCTGGTCAAGACTTTCTTTTTCTTAGTCTGTAAATAATAAATAGTACATTTATTTTACTTGAAACAATAATAATATTAGGTAACCTGATATTATGTATTGAAATGTTTTCGTCCATGTTTCTTTGACCATAATACGATGCTTTTATGTTATTAAAATAATCCAAATATAAGAGTTACATTTATAACCTTTCCTCACAAATGTGTGAAAGAATATTGAAAATATTTTCTCGCGTCTTGAGTCACATTTTTTATATTTCTCGGTTTAATGGCCCCTCACACCAGTCGCAAAATAATGTGGCCCTTGAGAAAATGTACTGGCTCCCCCTGGTGTACGATCTCAGTGTGAGTGCTCCCGACATATTATTATTAGTAGTAGTAGTAGTAAGACCGGGAAACGCCGTTTTAGAGGCCATGTTACAGTTAATATAGAGTAAGAAAAAAATAATACAACGCAATAGAAAATATTAATAAAAAATAAATAAAGATAGAGATAAAATGTATGTGATTAGCTGGGAAGGATAGAGGGAAATGTGCTTAAAAATGCATCTTAGGAGCAGAAGCAAAATAAATAAATAACCCCCCAAATATCCTACGGATAATAATTTACTGATGAGAGAAGATATCCTTTATGTTTTTAATATTGATCTTTCTCATAATCAAATATAAAAGCTACATCATATTATACATGTTTGGCATTCATGATATTTTTTTGTAAACAGATGAGTTGATTCTAAAGCTTCTTTGTCATGATAGCAAATTGAGAACACTAGAATAACAGTACAAACAGCACCCCCATGTGGTTATAAGTTAGATTGCGTCTTAAACATTCGATCTTGACTGTAACTGCACTGAACTTCTTATTCTCATTCTTATTCTTATTCTTATTCTTATTCTTATTCTTATTCTTATTTTTATTCTTATTCTTATTCTTATTCTTATTGTTGTTGTTTTTTTTAATTAAAAATGACCAACAATAATGTTAATACATATTTTATCATTGAATAAAAGGATCTAAGGGGTTACTTGTTCGGTGTGTTCTGTAGATGTTACTGCAACATACTGTTCCCATTGAGCTGAATTAAATTTGGCCGTGTCTGTTATCAATGATTTTTAAAATACTGAATTAAAAAGTATATTACTTTACACATAACAATACTGGTGGAAAGTATCTCAGTTGAAGATGTTAAATATATATATTAACATTTGTACAAAAGCTACATTTTTCTTTTTGTATTTCATCCAATGGATACCAGATTTTTTTTTTTTAACTTTGTACTGCTTTTTTAATATTTAGAGAAATAAATAATTTGCAAACATTTATAAAATAATTACATATTATTTTAATTTAAAAAATAATCTCAATATAATGTGAAAGACGCTATATATTAATGATATTAATAATTTAAAAAAGATAAGGGGAAAAAGGAAAATAAAAGAGTGTCAGCATAATATAGATAGATAGATAGATAGATAGATAGATAGATAGATAGATAGATAGATAGATAGATAGATAGATAGATAGATAGATAGATAGATAGATAGATAGATAGATAGATAGATAGATAGATAGATAGATAGATAGATAGATAGATAGATAGATAGATAGATAGATAGATAGATAGATAGATAGATAGATAGATATTCATTTTTATACGTAAATCTATGTTAAAAGTTATGTCATGATATAGCCACTTGGCTGCGCTGTTTCCAGCATGAGCATGGTAGAGTTTCTATCAATCATGTTTAAAGCTAGCTAGGGATGTCACGGACCAATTTCTCTGGGTCAAGGTGACGGTGAAGGCCTGAAGACAAATGTGTTTGAGGTATCCCTTCTGTTGCCTTTTGGTCAAGGTGATGTGGCATATATATTTTTGGAAGCCAGGGAGGTCATTCACCTTGACCCAGAAAAAACACAAGGGTTACCACAAAAATGATTGTTTTCGGGTCAGCTTGACCCAGACATAACACAAGAGATTCAGGGAAATGCACCATCCAATCAGCTCTCTAGTCAGTAATAAGTAGCTTAGCTCGCTGGTCTCACGTAAACTGAGTGGTACGTGTCATGTCATTGGTTAAGAGCCACTTACAGTATATTGAGATGTTCTTGTCGTGTCCTGTGATTGGATAAGCACTTTGCTAGCACTTCAGAACTAATACTTTTGGTTGAAAATATGGGAAAATTAAGCATATGTCAATAGGCTGCACAGAAAGTCAAAATGAAATATATAATTTCAGTTTTTTTGGTTACTAGTCTCTGCTCTCCATCTCTGGAACTCACTGCCACCTGAACTGAGAAACATGGAGTCTATAACACTTTTAAAATCACACCATAAAACACACTTATTTAAATCTGTTTATTGCACCTAATCACATCTCTTAATTATGTTTTTACGTGTCTTTACATTTTAATTGTGATTTATGCGTGTGCCAAGAAAGGCACCCCAAATTAAAATGTGTTAATATTATTGTTAGTGTTTCTACACTGAAAGGTGTTCTTAAAGAGATGATATTTTCTCTAAAGTAACATTAGCCTGTGATTCAAGTCAAGAAGCTCGTTTCAGTCAAGTTTACTCAAAATATAAACATGTTAATTAGTCTTAATTAACACAAACTTTTATATGATTTATTTTACAGTTCTTATCTAAATGTCGCAAATAATACTCAGGCAGGGAATCCGTCCGCGGTGCCAAAATAAAGTTCTAGTTTCAATACATGGAGCTGAAGCTTATTGAGGTCTTCTGGAGAAAAGAATGGATTCAAGCAGGCAACTTGAAGAAGATCCATGTTGGTGTGTGTAAGTATTTTATTTTATTAATAGTTTTACTATATTTTAACATATTTCGTAAGCAAATAATCAATGTTAAAGAAATAAACAAAATGTTACAAATAAATTATGCTACTCTGCAACTAATAATGTAAATAATCTGGTGTTTGCAGCTATATGTTCAATTGTGTTCAGCAAGAAACACGCATATAATGTATTTATTTAAAAAAATATATTATTTGGTCTGAGGCTAAAATGCACGACCACAGTGACAGTCTGACAACTCTTCATGAAGCAGATACACTATTTTCAGAGTCCACTAGATGGCGGTCTCTGGACTTTTTCCCTTTGCTTAGAACCACAACACTAATGAAACATCATCTCATTTTTAAACTTATGGCGCCACCTACTGACCTCTAAACAACATGAGACTTTTAATGAAGCTTTCATCACTATTTTAAATGAGAAAGTTATTTTAAAAAATGTTGAAAAATAACTTTTTTTTCGCCCCAAAGAAACACATGCAACACTCAGTCTCCGACTTGTTTTAGTTTGAATACATTTTATTTTTATTATAAGTACAGTTCAGTAGTTACAAAACAAAGCATCTGCCATGAGGATACAGCGAGACATAAAGAGTGTTCAGCTCACAAGACAGGTTTTGTACATAATAGGTGGAGTGGAATGCTCATTATAGCTGGTTCAGAGAAGGAGAGAGCCCAGGTGTGAATCCTGCAATTATTATTTTTTTTCTTCCTTTCAACATCTCTGGCCAAACAAAGATGGGGGGGCCGACATCGGGGAGGGCGTCCAGTTGGTCGGACGCGTTGCCATCGCTTCACTCAAACACCCGGAATAAGCTCGTCCTAATCCGACTGTTGTCCACTTCTCACATGTCACACTCTGGTTATTATTATCGTTTGACTCTACGTTGGGGAAAGAAAGGAACGGCGTCACTGCGCGTTGGAACCAGCAGTGGGCGCCTGTTGCTGCAGGTTTTAGAAAAAAAAAAAAAGAAAAAAGAACAGGTCGTGGAGTCGTCAAAGCCACATGTAGCATTAGAGTTTGAAAGGAAAAACAAATCAAACTGTACAGAACGCTTTCAGGGTTCACGAAAAGAAAAGGAAACATTTCACAATGCCAATGGACACACAAACACTTCAGTTTAGTTAGTTAGCTAGTTTTGTACTGTTTATAATACTATCACAGTGCAAAATACTTCCAAAAAAAAAACAAAAAAACAATCAGGGTAGTTTAAAGTCCCTCTGTGCGTCACGGAGTCTGTATATACGGGAGGTTTTCGCAGCACAGGAGACGATTGTCATCTTTTTTTCTTCCTTTTTTTCCCTCTTGGATCGATTAATGGCATAAATGTACAGTACATATAAAAATCTGGAACGAAAGAAACAACCCTACATACTATATTCTAGCACGGCTACGAAGCTTTTTTTTTTTTCTCGTTGAAGCAGAAAACAGATGATCTAAGGTTATATTCGTCTTTTTTTTTTTTTCTTTTCTTTTTCTTAAGCTCGTCGTCATAAAGTAAATACATCGAACCATTTCTTCAGTAGTCAGTAACACTGTGCAACAATGATTGGTGGCAGTATTTTACAAACACTTGAGGTCGACAGGAATATGTGTGATATTTTTTTTTTTTATATTCTTCTTTTCTGGAACCCTAGAAGAATGTATTTAATGTCTAGTTATGATAATGTAGACACTACCTCTTTTTGGACATACAATTTAAACTTGTTTTTTTTTTCTTTTTACTACTGTATATCTCTTTATGTACATCAGATGAATACAAAGCATGAGAAGCCAGACGGGGCCGCGACACAATCGTCACCAAATACTTTTTTTTTTTTTTTTCTTCCACCTACGAGTTTTGCTGAAGTTCCAAGGCCCACGTCTGTGATTATGGGATGGGAGAAGTAAATGTGCCGGAAGTCCAAGTAAATACATTCCAGGTATTTTTACAGTGTTGCTGAGGAGTTGAAAGACTGGTCTAGAGAATAACCGGAGGAATGTATCAGAGAGCGGCGGGACAGAAGTGCTAACAGGTAGTTTCTTCTTCTTCTTCTTCAAAAAAAAAGAAATCATCTTAGAGGAGTTACTGAGTACAAAGACCACAGGAGACAGATTTAGGAAAAAAAACGTTGCCGTATAGTCCAGGTCCGCGAAGGCCTTCATTTCCGACGTTTTTTTTGTACATTTAAATAAAGTCTCTCCTTCATCATCTCCTTTTCGTCTACCTTCACTGTTTTTTTTAGTCTTTGTTCACGTCGCGGGCGTCCAGCCCCTCGGGGTCACCAAGGTGATGGTTGTTGTTAAGGTGGTTGGGGTCGCTGGTCAGCATGGGCTCATGGGTCATAGGCTGGTCCTCCTCTCCTCCCCACAGATGAACTGAAGAGAAGAAGACACAGGTCAGCATGGAGCCTCAACATCCAAGAGACACAGCAGTGTACATTTGCTAACAAATAATGGGAGATGGCGCTTCTTGAAGAGGTCAGCAGTAGAGGTGTGAGAAAATATCAATACACTAATATCATTTATTTTTCACAACACTGTATGCATATTATAAAGGTCCTGTATTTATATATTTTTTGGTAATTTATTTTTCCATTTATTAATATTGCTTTTCGCCTTCAAATCAAGTTAATTCACGGTTGGCTTTTTTAATGTTTAATTTAGTGTATATAATAAAATAATTCGATTTTTAAAATGTATAATTCACATTCAGTTTTGTGTCACAATGAAACCTCCTCTGCAGCTAAATGAACAATGCAATCCTGCAAGATCCTGGCTATGACTGAGGACGAGAGGATACGGTCGACTGGACGTACGTTGGTTTCAAAGCAAATGAAAGTAGTTACTACTTCGGCATGTGTGCCGTAAATTCTTCAACACCACATTCCATTACTCGGACAATATTTCAAATATAAACTTGTCACTTCAGTATTGCAGTATTCTGTGATATATTGTATCGTTGCAAATATCCCTATGTCACCCCTAGTCAGCAGAAGGAATTCTCAGTTTAAAAACAATGGTTTTATCAGAATATATGTTCAAAGCAAAAGTAAATAAAGGACTTGAAGCATCATCAGCCTATTTCTAGTGCCATTTTACAATTTACTAACTAGTTTAACTAGTGATGGATTTATGAAGTTGAAGCACTTTTGACCTTATAACCAGTATTCTAGGGAAATGTGCGACACTGCTTTGAATTGAATCACATTATTTGTTATATTTAAAGCTGAAATATGTAATATCGTGCAAATGGTTTATGGCTCCCTCTGGTGTCAGAACAGGGTAACTGCAATGCCATTAAACCTTTGTTGCAGCTTACTGCTGTTAGATTTTCAAACATAAAGGGTCATGAATGTTTAATATTAAAACAATCATAGCAGAAGATATGACTAAATTGTATAAACAGTTAAAATGTTCTGCTTGAAGAAGTGTGTCCGTGACGTAGGAAAATACCATTTTCTTTCCCTTAATTTTACTGATGGCTCTGGTGTGCACAGAGGCAGAAGTCATAAATGTGTGTTCAGTGAAATAACCTGAACGATATGAGACGCCAACACTTAAAGGCAATGACAACTGGAGTAGCTTTGCTTCTTATTCGCAGCAAGTTTGCGAGGCTCACTATGTGTGTCACTGACGGTTGTGAAAAGTGAATAATTCTGATGAGAAGAAAAAAATAAATAAAAAAAGTTCAGGGCTTGGTGCGACAGAAAGAAATGCATAAAATGTAATTAGATCCCACAGCCGTGGACACTAAATAATACGACTCACCCACCGCCACCCCCTCCTCCCTCTTTCTTTCTCAACACTTTCATTCCCTCAGCAACTTCTTGGAAAATTATTTTCGCAATAAAACGCCAGCAAACACATTTGCATGTCATGTTCTTTTAAAGTGGCGTTATGAATCTGACGAAACTAAATTAAAACATGAGTTTATTTGAGTTGGGCTGCGTTCACGCAGGCGGAAATGGATATGAGAATGAAAGGAAGTGCCGGCACCGCGCAGGGAAAATAAAGTACTAATAACATGATGAAAGATCTTTTCTGCTCAGTGCTGAGTAATAACTCCTGCGACGCCTCTGCATAATGCAGACACATTAACATGGTGTCTCATATTCCACGTTGAATGTTTGCGGCGACGTCCCTTTCGAGACTTCCCGTGTCACTGTGCAACTTCATTATTGAAGTGGTCAGCCGAGGAATCCGCTTCACGGTTGTTTGTTAACTCTAGGAAGTCTGGAGCGTTGGGCAGTGTTTCAAGGTGTGTGTGTGGGCAAAGTTTTTGGTGGCAAATGGTGTCATAAGTGGGATGATGAGTTGTGAGTAGTGATGGGTTGATGAAGCTTCATAAGTCATTATTTTCAGGGGCAACAAGATGGCGGTCTCAGATCCATAACATTTTGCTTTGAACATCTATGTATCTAATGTGTTGCTAATGCAGAACTGGGCAAAGTGAAACCCTTGGACTGTATCAGTGAAGCTCTCATGAGGTCGGAATAAAACTATAACATTGATTTACAAATATTTCCCAGGTTTACATTGTGTGCCTGATGATTAAATCAATTTAAATACAAAAAGTTTGGGGACTTTATTTTCTTTTCATCACCTTTTATTTCTGCCTCTTGTGATTATTTATTTTACCCAAATAGATTGAAAGAAACAAGTGGATTTCACATTATATTGTTTTTTATTTCTATTTAAATAAAATGTATTTAAAATATACAACAGTGTTTTAGGGCCACTCAACAAAAAAATAAATGAATGCAATTAACAAATTAAAGTCATTTTAATCTCATTTTTAATGTATTATATACAACTTGAATAAAACATTTGAGTTTCCCTAATAATCCATCCTGAAATAAATCATTATCAAGAAATCAGGAAATATATTTTTTTTAATTTAAACAATATATTTGTAGTATTTAGTATTTGTATTTACAGTTCAGATGTTGGCTCTTTGTCTAAAATATTTATTTTATCTCATCATGGGGCTGAAAAAATCCAATGTTTATAAAAAACAACATTAAAATATCAAATCACCCTCTTCCTCACATTCTCCTAAAAAATGTGTTTCTTGTGCTTTGTTTTCCTGTATTATGAGATTTTTCTTCCTATGTTTTTGTCTCTTTCTGATCTTCTCCTGAGACTTGACCCGTCAATCAGACACACTTAACGGCGTATTTAATTTTTAATTTCTTATTATTATTTATGCTTTTTTTAGGTGGTGGCACTACCAATTAATATAAAAATCAATCTTAATCATGATATGTGTTAAAAACAATTGTCAATGGATGTTACTACTCAAGAATTGGGGAGAAAAAGGGTAATTAATGCCTTAAACCTTAACTAATTATAACAAAGCCTTTAATCAAGACAATGTTACCTAAGGCCGGTTAACTTTTGCTGAATATGAAGTCAAATGGAAGATTAAATTTGCTTCTTTTTGTATTTTAAACTATTGAAATAAAAGGCCTCTAACCTCGACTAATTATTAAGAGAAATTAAAACATTTTTATCATCTTCAGCTATCACAGTTCAAATTGTTATATCTTTTCAAGAGCCTACAATCATACCTTGCTCATGGGTAGATCTTAAATCTGATGTTTTTTTGTACTGAGGTCGGCATTACAGCTACCATCACAATATACCCTTGGCAAAAACAGGTATATTCAAGTGTAGTTTGAATGCACTTGTTTGATATTAAAATCGAAGTAGTATACTTGAAATGTACTTTTAACACACTGAACCATACTTTAAAATAATGCAGTGATGTAAACTTATGCTCAAGAATAATTTAAGAAATGTATTTTAAAGTATATTATCCTACTTTTTTCTTTGGGCAGCTGTATTATTGTGCTGATTCAGAAGTAAACTGAGCAAATGATTATGGGAGTGGGTGATGTGTGGCATAAAACAGACATTTGTTGTTATTACATCTACATGTGTATTATCATGTAGTATCATTTCTATTAGCATTTAGTACACACAACAAAGATCAACAACTTCCTTTGTTTCAACAAAAACACATTTTGTTTCAATCTTCACAGGCCAGACAGCAATACTTTTTTTTATTTTACTTATACATAAGTAAGAACTTTGTACATTGACCTTTGAATCTTTACATACTGTACATACCTTTCTAATCTTTTTAAGTCATAGATATGACGGGCCTCGCGACATTTTTTTTTCCTCACTGTTTACTACTACATACAGTACACTACATTTTACCTACCTATTAGTGTAAAGCGGTTTCTACAGCTTAACCCTTGTGTTATCTCAGGGTCAAGGTGACTTAACCCCGAGATAACACAAGGGTTAAGGAAAGTTATAAGCAAGATTGTTTAAATATTTTTTAATGGAATTAAAAAATTTTTTTTTAAGACCAACTAAACAAATAAAAAAAAAACTGCATAAATTAAATTGGTACCTCCTTTTTGTCCATGAATGAAAATGTTGTTTTTTAAATTGACCTCTTCCCATGTTACCCAAAGCTAACTTATCTTCCCGAAGACGCTTCATGAACAACGTTTAAGTAAAATCTCATCATGCATCTGCTGAGATAGTCAAAACAAAAATCTCACTCATCATGTCACATTTATTAAGACTTCAAATTCCTTTCCTGTGTTATCTTGATCTTTTAAGTATTTATTTTATTGAGTATTGTTTTGATTGTTTAAGCGCTTTGTGACCCTGGTATGGAAAAGTGCTCTATAAATATTACTTACTTACTTACTTACTTACTTGTGCAAATTAGATTTAAGATATTTTAATGCCAATTAATACCCTTATTTAGATTCATGAATTCGATGCCTTAAAGACCTTTTGAGGATCCGCAGGAGCCTTGAGTAAAGAAGGGCATTTTTGACACGAAACAAAATAAATCCTTTTATTTATTTTTTAACTTTCACTACACACTTTTGACCACAAGATGGCAGTCTACGACAAGAATAAACAAAGCGTCGGCCTTGTATCCCAGCTATATACATAAAGTTTGTAGAAATAAGGAGTAAGATTTAAAAAATCGATTTCAGTTGAATATATCAAATCAATAGATGTTTACTTCATCTTATAAACCGTGTCCATAGATAAAAGTTTCAATGCTACAAAAAAAAAGTGTCCCATTGCATTCCAAGGGCACTTCCTCTCCTCCCTGTAAAGAAAGTTCCAATAACGAGCAGCAGATTAGGCCCCATATTTGATTTTCACTGTTCATTAACTAAGCCACCTGGAATGTTATTATTTAAGCACGCTGCTCCATCTCCCCGAACAACTGCCACCGAGAAGGAGGGAGACATTTCCCGGCCAACTTTATAGATTTAGCATAACTTCCTCTCCTAGATTTTTAATTTCCCATCCGGCCGTGCGGCAGATGCACCTTTTTTCCGCAGACACGCGAGGAACCTGCCTTGGCATCCATTCATCACTCAACCACCGTCAGCTCGAGCTGTTTGGTTCTCGGCAACCTTTGCGATGGCAAACCGCATATTGTATCGGAAATGCGATGATTGAAATTGATCGGAAACATCGCCGATCCATATGTTGCCACCTCGTGTTGGAGCCAGAGAATGGCGGGAAGGAGGGAGGGAGGGATGGAGGGAGAGAGAGAGAGAGAGAGAGGGAAGTGCTCCCTCTGGCGGGGTGGGTTTTTGTGGCGAGAGAAACTGCAAAACATATGGTGCGAGGACTCGCAGCTCCGGGATCCATCCACGGTTAATACATGTGTCATGCTCAACAGAATGGATAAATGGGAGGCAGGACAGAACAATAGTGTACCACTGCACTTGGAGCACGAGTCCAAGACCACCTACGGCTCGAGTGGGCTGAGTGTGTGTGTGTGTGTGTGTGTGTGTCTGTGTTGGTATGTGTGAGAAAAAAGTTGTTTGCAATAAACTAGACCAGTGTTTTTTTCTGCGTCTTAATAGTGAGTGTCATTGAAATAATAACAGTCATGGCTGATCACAATTAAACCAATTATTATAGAAAATGTATATATATACTGTATATATAATAAAGTTCCTCAACAAATCTTGTTACCCTTCGATTAGTTAATCATGCAGTCAAAGTCCTGTTTTTTCTGTGGAATTACCTGAAATATGCACGTTTTAGAAATGATTTGATATTTTTAAAACTAGTTTATATTATGCTATTGTCATGTCTTTCATTCAATGATTTTCTGTTTGATAAAAATCAAACAGTTTAAAATAAATATTCATAAGCTGATGAAGCTTCATGAAGGAGTGTCCTATTTTTCAAGATCAATAGGTGGCGCCCTTATTTAAAAATGATGTTAGGATTCAATATAATAGCTGTTTAAAGTAAGTAAGTAATTTACAGTATATTTATAGAGCACTTTTTTAGACCAGCAATAGTATATAAAACAGAGAGCGCCATCTTGTGGCCCTTGAAAATAATGACATTGACCCCTCACAAAAAGAGAGGTCAGAATAACAATAGCATTATATTTATAAAGCATTTAAATAAAAACAACACAGTGGCCAATGAGTGCTGTACAAAAGTGAAAAAAAAAAACTACACATAAGCAACAATAAAATACAATAACAACAAATAAAACATATAAAACTATGAGATAATTGTGAATTAAACTGGCAAGATAATATAAAATCAGCTGTGTGTTTGATTTATAGCCACTAAGTGTATTACAAAAGGTGAAAAGACTAAGAATAAAATACACATAAGCAATTCTAAAATTCAATAAGGGAACAAAAACATATACAACTATAAGAAGATTAAGGATTAAACTAGCAAGATAATATATGATCATCTTTGTGTTTGATTTAGTCACTAAGTGCAGTAAAAAAGGTGAAAAAAACTAAGAATAAAATACACATAACCAAAAATAAATTCAACAAGGAGACAAAAACATATAGAACTATAAGATAATTAAGGATTAAACTGGCAAGATAATATAAGATCTGCCGTATGTTTTATTAAAGCCAAATATTCGTTTTAAAAAGTTGCCAGAATAATATTTGGACATTGAAAATACAATTTTTTCCCTTCTATACACTAAAAAAGTATGTAATTTATAATAAACTGATCCATTTTTATTGGTGTTAATATCACTGCTCTTTAGACGAACCGACATCGGTTCTCTCGCCTCGATTCCTTCTGTCTCTTCAAAAGGGCATGTGGGCCTCCTTCTCCAAGCCCGTCATGTTGTCGTTGGCCCGGGATCATTGCAAAGCCCAGTATTTATAAGTATGTAAATACTGGAGCAGCACCGGCTGAATACGACCCGCTTGTATACACCGAGGAGCAGCGACGAGGAAGTGCTCTCAGCCCCTCCTCGCTAAAAAAAAAACTGTATTTTTAGATAGTTTTAATGAATACAGGATGTTTATAGATACCATTCCCTGTGATACGCACAAAAGAGAAATCCACATTCTCCCTGCACTCGTCCCACCCTGCCTCCTCCCGACTCCTCAAAGCCACGCTAAAGAAGAACAAGGAGGAATAAAAATGAAATTTGTGGTGAATCGCAGCGGGATTGTTGTGCTCTCCGTCTGCGTCGAGGCTCAGATCTTTATTAGACAAACAGAACATGGCGTTAAGGTGCGACAAAGTTACGAGCGCTTGCACGTTCTGTCGTCGCGGAGGGAAGGAACAAAATAAAAAAAAAGGTTTAGACGCCACTTCAAGGTGTCGTTTTCTCCTTGATTTTTTTTTTTTTTTCTGTTTTATCAAAAATATTTTTCTTTCAATAGAAGATCCATACTGTCTGTGATATAGATATTTTTATTTTGTATTCTATGAACTGGAAAAATGCAAGAAAACTAAGTAGCGAGTGCTAAAAACTTTAGTTTAAATAAGTTTAACTTATTTAGTTATGAACTAGCATAGTGATGGTCAGTTACCAATTATCTCAGGGGCCACAGTTTAGTTACTGTTGTAAGGGGCCATCAAGCAAAGAAAATGGAAAAAAAACGAAAAATCCAAATATAATGGGAAAACAAACAAACAAAAAAATGAAACTATAATCAAAATCTCATATAAAAGCACTTCAATTCAAAAATATTCTTACATATATTTACTTAAATCGTTTTCTGAGGAAATAAATACACCAAAAACTAAGATCCAAAAACAATAAAACACACCCAGAGTTGCATTAGTTATACATAATAAACATACAAAAAAACTAAATAAAATTGATTGTTTCTATATGATCTTTGTCCAGGTCTGATTGCGACTCATCATTGTTTGACGTCGCCATTAAAATATAGTTTTTAACAGACTATATGATCACCAAAAATATACTTTTTAATTTGATAATTTCTATGTTTAAACAATCATAGTGATGTTACACATCTGAAACCTGGTTTAACATACACACATTGTGTAACTTGTATAAAAGAACTGCACAGATTAGACATAAATAAATAAATAATAAGTGTTTTTTTTTTGTTTTACTTTAAACAAAGAACAAGCCAATAACACTCCAGCCAGAATGGCCTCTTTCTCTCTCCGACTCTCCAGAAGTATTTCTGAGGCTAAAAGATTGCCGGAGTGATAATACCTCCGCTGAGCAATTTAAGCCCAAACACTGTGATGCTACAATCTGTCTTCTCTGCCTGATAGCGCTTTTCTCCCCTCTCCCCTCCAAATTACTTTCTTTCATATCTAATTATATTTGCTAATGATCTTATAAGAGAATAATGGAATGTGCTTGATCTATTACCTTTTTTTTTTTCCTTTCCACCCAATACATAAATACAATGCGGGGGGAAATGACTGTTGGAGACAGGAAGAAATGTTTTTTTCTTAATGTTTTTGATGAGACGGGAAAATGAAGCAGGGAGCCGCGGGGTCATTAATGGGCGATGAACGCAGAGGTCATCTCTCACATTCGCTCTGACATTTCTCTCATCTGACGTGATGAAAACAATCAGAGACTCATCTGCAACAGCGACTCTGCCCCTTCACTTTTGCTGCTTCCCACAAGTCGGGTTTTCTCAACTTTCTTTAAGGCGACGACTTTCTGCTGTCGATTTGGCGACCGTCACACAAATTGTTGAAAATATTTTGTACGTTTAGACACTTTATATTGTTTATTTTGACAAATAGTTTAATGAACGTTAGAGATCTACTAACTGGATGAAACAACTGACGAGGTATCGTGAAACAGTAGCATCATTTTCAGAGCTAATGTTAAAAAAAGGGATGTTTTTGCCAATAATTGTATTTGGTTAGTTGAGTTTATTAGTTGAAATTTGATCCTAATTAATTGTATTACACTAAAATAACCTTATATAATTATTTGCAAACACATTTAATAAAAGAAAACAACTTTTAAATTGTGTTCACAGCAAACTATTAATGAGCAAAGAGTGACATCTAGTGGGCTCTGAAAATAAGAAAACTGCTTTATAAAGCTTCATCAGACCATCAGAAGTATAGAGAGCGCCATCTAGAGGCCTTTGAAAATGAGGACAAACCTCAATTTCATGAAACCTTAACAGTGTATGTATATATTTATACAATATCAACAAGGTAATAATACAATAAATCTTTTAATGCTGTTCGGGACAAATCTGGAACAAAGTCTTGTCTACATTGTACATTCAGTACTTGAATGTTTTGAAAGACAATAACGTTTTGAATCTCGGTCTTTAACTTTGATAAGGTAGTTGAAAAATAAAAGTTTATTAAAGGCACTGAGGTATTAGTAGAAATTAAGAAAACGTATATATGCTCACTTTTAAACTGTACTGCACTTCAGGATATACATTTAAACTAAAATATTTGACTGAATAAACGTGAACACCTTTTGTATTGTTAAAATTGAGTTTCAAATACAATTGAATACAAGTTTAACATGATGTTTTGTGAATATTTTTTTTTTTTTTTCGAAAATCAGTTTTCTACATGAAGCCAGAGGGCGTGTCATGAACCTGCAATAATCTGTTTGTTTTCTGAAATAAACTATTAGCAGGCTAACAATACATTAAAAGTATGTAAAGCTTAAAAGTCCTGTTTAGTTTAGTTTCAAACTCCAAAATGAATCAATACGTTCAGGACAGCTCCACATATATTCCCCGTCTCAATTGTTGGCTTCCCAGCTTTACATCGCAAAAGCCCCATTGCCCTTTTCACTGAAAAGCTGCTCTCTCTTTCTGGTGCCAAACCCCTGTCCCATCCTGTCCCTCCCTCCCTTTCTTCACCCTCTTAAGCCTCTTCTCCATCCTCCATTCTTCCCTCCTTTCTCCGTCAGTTTTCTTTTTTTTTTCTTCTCTTCTCTCTCCCTCAACCGACCCTGGGACGAGCCATGACAGGCACTCTAAACCCTCCTGCATTAATGGAAGGAAATGGCATTCGATCCCTGTTTGATCTCCTAATCATTTCTGCTGAAATGATAATTAGTGCCCTTCCAATCCTCCCACAGAGAAGGGGAAAGGGTGTAGTCCGACGGGGGAGGGTTGGGGGGGTAAATACATAAATAGAGGATAAAAAATAAAAAAAAAGTCCAAATGACATCTCTGTCACCACGTTCATGACCAACAAGTGCTGTATTCCCATCCTCCGCACACACACACATATGCACACACTGATCCTGGCGACTGCTGTCTGTGATTCTTTTCAGCTGACATAATCCTGATTGATTCGTTCAGCAGATAAAAACTGGGTCCACTTCTGCCCTTTTTTTTTTTTTCCTCGACGCAGGGTGGGGTGGTGCTGGTGAGAACATAATACAAGCTTTTATTCAGCAACAAGGTCACATAATGGCGTCGGAATGTGAGGGGGGGGTGGAAAGGCCACATCTTAAACACTTGTGACACACTGAGCTTTGACAAAGTCTAATGTAAAAGAGGAAGGGGGAGCCGATGAGAACAAAATAATTAAGCTGCCAGATCACCCATGAGCCTCTGTGGTAACAAGGTCAGATGGAGGCTGTTGTTTCAGAAAAAAAAAACTGCTTTTGTTTTATAGTTTCGTGACAGTGTAACTTCCTCGCCCGCACAAACGTGTTGACATTTGAGGCTCCGGAGCTTCTGAATACTTAGTTCTTGGGATGTTCTTTTACCACGGCAGGAAGTGGCGAGGTCATCACTTCCTCTCAGACATAACCTGTTGTTCCGTAGTTTTTTATTCTTTCAAAACTATTAATGAACATGAAAAAAAGTGTTTTTGGTGTCATATTTTATATCGGCGACAACAAGATTTGCTGTAAACAATCAAAGCAAATTTGTCTAAAACTATAAATAAAATGAGAAT
The DNA here is from genome assembly GCF_982586985.1 of Callionymus lyra. Classification (NCBI taxonomy): domain Eukaryota; kingdom Metazoa; phylum Chordata; class Actinopteri; order Syngnathiformes; family Callionymidae; genus Callionymus; species Callionymus lyra. The sequence continues at coordinate 33,457,600 of NC_141819.1, read as the reverse complement.
TTATCAAATGTAATTTGTTTAATATGATTGACAGTTGTGCATTAGAAAGTATATGCCATGTTCAGTGATCAATACAGGAATTGGTAACTATCGGTTTACTGACTGTTTTTTTCAGTATTTTATTCCATTATGTATTTCTTATTTTTTAATTTCCATTCCATCCTCTATTTAAAAATGAAATAACAAAATGCAAACCCTCCTAGGAGTCACTAAAAGCCGGAGAAAAATTCTGTATTTCATATTTTTTAACGTTATTTTATATTTGTATACGTCTTTAAATGAATAAAGCTTTCTCCGGTTTCTGATTCTGATGAAGCTTCATGAAGCGGTGTCATATTTCTGAGTGCTCAGTAGATGGCGCCCTCAGTTAAGAAAGAATGTGAGGTTTCAATGAAGCAAAAATAATCTAGAGCAAAGGAACCACTTCTAATGGGCTCCAAAATGAAGGACACAAGCTTTATCAACTCATCACAAGTGATTTCCTGTTACAGTGGGTGTACACAGCAGTTAACAGAAGATCGTGGCCGACTATAGCAAAGGGAATGTCCATGTATCGCAAAAGTTTCACATGAAACAAATATTTTACCGAAGACGAAAAACTTTTTTTTTTGCTTAATTGCTTTTTTATATTCTTTATATTTATATAAATATTTATAATGCAATTAATAAGTTAATTCTTTATTTAAATATTTTATATATTGAATTTTGTCCCGAGTACCGAAGACAAACAGAAACTAGAGCTACATAAGTGATCATAAATACTCTTTAAATAAATACTCTTTAGACAAGTGGCAAAATCAATGCGCTTGGTTAATTGATGAAAATGCTTAATGAAAGTTGGTGCTACGTGGAAATTTATGATGATTGCTACGTTGCTAATCTGTAGCTCTCTGATGGTCAACTCACTGATACGGACTGTCAAGATGACTACTCTTGTACTTGTACTGACAACAAGAATACTCTGGACTTTTCTCACAGGATCAGAAGCTCACGTTAATAAGCGAGGTTTTGCAGCAAAACACAAGTTTAAATGACATCTTTAGTAAAGGGCCTCTGTCAGAACTTGGCCACCATCCAAGAGGCATTGATAGAAAAGACAAGGTAATGGATGCAGATAGGGAAGAGAGAGAGAGAAAAAAAAAAGTCACGTCTCTTCAGAGAGAGATTAACCAGACAGACAGACAGAGAGCAGAGTGATGGCGTCCCGGTCCCAGCCATCACCGCCATCATTTATAATCACGCAGAAACCTGTCGCTGCTTTCCCAACAGTGGCTGGCACAGGCGTTCTCCCCCAGCTTCACAATGCTACAGATAAATAGATGACAGCAGTTTAGGAAGTGGGCATGAAGACGGAGGAGGAGGGGGTCGGGGGGGGGCTCTGGGAAATGGGGGTAGCTGAGAAGATATGGGCTTCGATCAACACGAGGAACACGAGAATCAATTCACTACATCAAGGTATGGGAGCTCGCCATATGGCAATGCTCTAAGGTGAGGAAAGTTGAGATTGATGGAAGCCTCGCCATGCCTTTTATCTTCATGACACCGCGTAGAAACAACCCATTAGATCGTTGACCTTGACAACTTGAAGGGTTTATCGTGATTTAAGGCCTTTGAGAGTCTATGGTTCTTCACGGGAAGACGGATGTCACCGACCCAAGCAGGTTAGGCCTTTTTGAGAAACATGTTGAAAGTTAAAATCGGCAACATCGAGAAACACCAAAGACCATCAAGGAAGAGGATCATCATCAAAGTTCAGGAAGACATAACACTTTAAGATAGCTTCGATGTTATTGATAGCAACTGTTACTAATCAATCTGGGTAATCTGTGAACGAATGTGCGCAATAGCCTTTCACTATTTGGCATGTTTTTATGGCAACTTGATCCAGACAAAGAACTGAGTATGTATCAGGAATCCATTCGCGTATGAGCGTTACACGACCTTATCTGAGTCATGTTTGTGTCAAGCACAGTAATAAAATGATGGCCCTGAAAAACGGTGATTCTCCTTTGGAATCATTGTTTCATGATTCAACAAAGTATACTTGATAATAGTTAAAAACTAAAAAGAAAGACTATTCTTCTTCTTTTTCTTCATCTACCTCAAAAATAAATGATTTGAGATTAGCCAAGAAATTGTAATCTTGGCCATCTAAATAAAGGTATTTTTAAATACAACCTTCATACATAAACGGATCACTGATTTCCCAGATCGACACTAACATAACTTGAATTATAATAATAATAAACATGGCAAAATGAGATAGTCCTCTCTACATGGGTTTAGGTTTTCTCTGTTCTCCAGGATATTTTACCGAAAACTACGACAACTACTGACAAACAGCCACAAGTTCATAGATATTGTTTCTCACAAATACCTTCCAAAGGTCCCAAATATCCAATTTATTTAACGTATAAAATAAATCCTTCAGTGGACTTAAAGTTCAACTAATCTGAAAACCAAACTTTTCTGATTCACTTACATGTTTCAAAGTCTTTCTCTGCAAGATGCAGTCAGTCCCTCATCATGGTGATGTTTTGAAGTTGTTTCTTCATAAAGTTCTCCCCTTTCTGAAATCTCGGCGAACGAGAGGTAACGAGAGCGGAGTCCATTATGACGAAATAATGGTATTCACTCTTCTTGCAGCGGCAAAAACGGTGCTGCTTGTTTCTTTATTTACGTCTCTTTGAGGTGGACACTTCCTGGATTAATGACGCTGTGTGACAAACATGTATTTTTGACCAATCACAGAAGATTGGGCAGACTTATAGTAGACTTTAGATTTTAGTTTAAGAAATTAAGCAGTGGGCGGGGCTTAAGCACATTTTCTAATGTAAATATTTCAATGAAAAGATAGTTTTGTACAAACAGACACATACTGATGAGTGCAATAGAGGTCCAAGATCTTTTTGAGACAAAATAGCGAACGCTTTCTAAAGGGTTGAGGGTGCAGTTCCCCAGCTGCACCCTATAAAATAAATGTTTAGAAACACATATTAAACATAAAAGCTAATGGGGTTTGTGGCTTCCTTGCTCTCGCTCCGATATTGTTATTGAAATAACATAAAGTCATTTAAACTTGGACCGAAACGTGGCCACTATAAATTATTTATCTGTGAAAATCCCCTCAGACCGAAGAAAAAAAAAAAAAAGCGTCCGCACACCCCAGATCGGTTTGGGTGTAAATAGTAAGAAAGTGGAGCACCTGGCTCGTATCGAACACGTCTCGCAGTCTCTCAGTGGTCTCTGATGATTCAACAGTTGCTGCTACTAACATCTGCTGCCTGCTTTTAGCAGATCTCAATTAAGACTCGCACACCAGAGCGTGCCATTCCTTATTTATGCTTCGTTTCTTTTCCCTTTTTCTTTTTCCTTTTTTTTCATCCATTCCCCTTAACACGCCAGATGAGAGGAAGAGGTCGAAAGGTCCCGCGCAATAAATAAAGAGACATTACAAGGTGGAGAGACGGAGACGTTAAGAGGAGGTGGGAGGTGTTGGCAGGAGATTTCAAAAAGGAGGGATGGTTGCCAACATTGGCAGCACTTTTAAGAAAATAAGAGAAAAAAAAGAAAAAAAAAAGGCTACAACAACAACAAACGCCCGACAAGCAGCAGCCTTAAGCCCCTTCCTTTCTGAGCGAGAGAGCGCCAGGCTACATGAATTAGCATTTGTCTTTTTCCTCTGTTTTTTTTTTCTCTTGAATAGGCTCTGAAAGAAAGAGTGTACGAAAGAAGTGAGTGTTGATATGATTATGTAAATGTAAACAGGATTTCCTGCCGACTGTTATTCTCTCTCTCCCTCTCTGACCCGTTCTCCTTGCAAATCTTCCATTTAAGACAAATTCCCCCGGGGAGTCCGCTCCGCCGTTACTTAACGGAATAATTATGATATGCGAAACCTTTCCAAGATGGGCCCCCCCCCACCCCCCACTTCCCCATCTCCCCTCACCCCACACCCTTCTCCGTCTTTGTCATTCCCAACAATCTTTCTGGCGTACACTCCATCATCTCTTGTCACTTACGATCTACTCTCGACTCCGTCCTGGCATGGGATGTGACCCCAAGAATGCTAATTATCTTTTTTATAAACCAAGTGTAACTTTTTTAATTAAATACTTGACGCCCGCTTTGAGGTTCGCGCCCTGGACATCGATGGGTTAACGTGTGAGGTAATGATGTTTTATTGTGAAGGAATGAGTCAGTCCCCCCCCCTTTTTCAGCTGTCTTCTATATATCAACCTCTTCTTCTGACGTGGATCTAATGACCTCACCATCGAAGAATGGAGCAACATTCACTTTTTTATTGCAGTCTATGCTTTTCATAATGCTCGCCCTTTGATCCCTCACAGCCAGCCAGTGGTTCTCAAACCAAAACACGAGCCACACAAACACTTTTTGATATCAGGACTGGATGTGCCAGAGAGTGAGCCGGGGCCCGATGCTGCTCCAAACATTTTATAATGCATGCTTACAACTTAATTGCGACGCCGGCCAGTTGTTTGGTTCCTTATTTACTCCTGCAACTTTGTTACGGAGCCACAAGTCAAATTATTTACAAGCTGGTGTAAGCACTTACGGCTACGACTCTCCTCCACTGACAAAGTTCGTAAACAGAGGAGGCCGAGATCAAAACTGCTCATCGGCGAGCGTGACAGATGACAGATATGGGGGGAGATTTTCCAAGATCTAAACACACACATTCGCAGACACACACACACACACTGAAGAGGGTGTGGTGAGAGCACTTCAAGGGATAGAAACAAAGACGGAAGATTAAAAAGTTAAAAAGAAAAAAAAAACTTTTATTCCCGTTGAACTTTGCTCCATGTAAGAAAAGTGAACTTCCTATGTCATCTTAAATATTTAAAGTGCTTTTTTTTTTTTGTTACGATGTCTTTACTTATATTGGTGTCATTATTGTTTGACAATAATAACAACAATAATAATACTATTAAAACTTAATGATTGAAAAAACCCAATACTTAAAAAAACCCAAAAACGTTTCAATAAAAACAAATTGAACCACTTAACATTCTAGTGGCACTGTTGTAACTCCATATAAAATGCCTCCAAAAAAATAGTCAAAAACTGAATAATCCAAGAAAAAAAATCAGAAAGAAAAGCTGACCTGGCTAATAACGAGTTTATAATAACTACTATTATTATTCTTGTATTATTATAATTATTTTTTCTCACTTTTCAAATGTAATCCATAATTACATTTTTTCTTATACTTTTTCTTATTTTAAAAAGGTTTTTTAATTAATATTTTTCAACGTTTGTGCTAGATCTCATTTTTTAAATACATTCGTGAACAGTTAAAATTAAATTCTATTTGAATTTAAGAAAATAAAACATTGTTTTTTTGCTCTCAATGTGATTAAAAGGACTTTCCATTAGTTGTGTTGCCTTCCTCACTGGAGAACAATTCTCTGCGACAAACAAGTTCTTGACAAATGCATCTAATAAGTGTAAAAATGTTTTGAATCGCAATGACAAAGTATGGATATCCTGCCTGTTGACGTCTCAATATTACTTCTGCTGTTATTTAGAGGAAATATTGACATGACTTCTTTTTTTTCTGGCCTTTGTTTAAAAAAAAAAATGCAATTAAGCATTTGCTGAACAGGTCAATATCAGTACTGTGCTGACTGCAAAGTATTATTAATAAACTGTCCGCCGACTCGGTTGTTTTTTTTTCCTCTCTTCCTGCTGAAATCCATAACATTTCTTTTGTTCACCTCTTTTCTGTAAGCCCTCGCTCTCATTTTCCCAAGGCCGAAAAACTTCAGACATGAGAACCCCTGATATAAAACCAGGGAAATTTACCTGGGATTAGCAGTCATTGACAAATAACCTTGGTGATAGATGCACAGTAGATTTGGTTCAAAGCTCTCCCGGCAGCCTCAAAAGAGATTAGTTCACTTCTTATCAGGTCAGCTGCGTCGCTTGGGAAATGTGTTTAAAGTCACATTGATTTATTGAAAGATTCCCCAATAAGAAGATATCTCCAGACTTAAGGAGTACGTATGTGTGTGTGTGTGTGTGTGCTGGTGTCATGAACGTAAGCCTCAAATAAATTACGCTGCCTGTTCAAGCTTGAAGGGAGAATAATAATAATAAAAAAAAAAAGAGCTCCATACAAAGATATTTTCAACAAATGAACAGTGTGCTTCAAACTAAAAAAGCACTTTCAGATAACCAGAGATGAACACCGCCACTGGAGAGAGACGTCCCATTACCTCTCTACCTCCCTCGCTCTCCATTTACCCCATGCTGCTCGTGCTGCTGAAAACAGTGATTGTACAGTGGTGAGACATGGAGCAACGCTGACACAGAGGTATAATAAGGCCTCTTTGTTCCCCCCGGGGGGAAAGAAGGTAGAGAGACGTACAGGCGGGATGAAGCCGGGGAGAGAGAGAGCGAGAGCTTTCATTTACACCATTACCTTCTTAAGCATCATTATCAGGCCAAGGAGAGGAGGACTGTGGGAACGCGGGCGGGGCGGCCGGCGAGGAGGCAACAGATCTGACATGTCGTTCAGCAGGTTCATCCTCTCGCTTCGTGAACCTCCACCTGACTGTTTCTGTGAGGCGACGCCGTGTCGTCGCTCGGCGAAGGCAGATGTGAATCGTCACAACCCAAGCAAATAAAGTAGCGATTATTTATCTTCCGAAACAAGTAACTACGTGAGTTGGAGCTGGGATCTGTACTTTACTAACAGCTGCTCAGGCATGTGAGGTTTGTTCTGGATAAAAAACATTGACTTTTCAAGATGGGAATACTGTTTCATGAAGTATATTCAAGTGTGCTTTGAGTATACTTATTTAATACAGGAACTGAAATTGTATACTAAGCATAACTTAGCATCAGACATCCCTTAGAAAAAAATAACTTTATTCAAGTGTACTAAGAGTATACTTTTTTAGAACAATAAGTATTATACATTTGAAATCCCCCTAGCAAAAATAAGTATATTATAAGTGTAGTATGACTAGTTATTTTATACAAAAATTAAAGTAGTACACTTCAAGTTTATGTTTGATCTCCCTTATTAAAAATAAGTTCATTCAACTATACTATGAGTATATTTCATACAATAATTGAAGTTGTACAGTCTAATATTAGTATATTTATTTTGAAGAATTTAAGTTCTATACTTGAAGTCGACATTTGACATCCCTTAGCAAAAATAAGTATATTCAAGTGTATTAAGAATAACTGAAGGAATATTCTTTGAAGTTTTATTTTGGCATCCCTTTGGCAAAAATAAGTATATTCAAATGTACTATGAGTATAGTTGTTTTATACTCAATTTTATGTAGTATACTTGAGGTTTACTTTTGACATAATATACTTCAGAATAGTACACTGATGTATTCTTGCACTCCAGTATACTTCAAGCTTCATGAAACAGTGATCTTATTTATATTGTGCCTCGAACAGATATTCTAATTAAAATGTCATGTGATTTTCGAATTGCTGGAATTTAAAAATTAGCACTACTTTGGGAACGTCATCTTCCCAACACTAACTACGACTCACTGCAAACATTTAGATGCAATTAAAAACCTAATTCAATCCAAGGTTAACCCTTTTAAACTCAATGAACATGAATGAGTTAATAACATATGATGTTAAGCTCTGGGTTTATACCGCAGCTGCAACTGGACTTCAACCATAACTAAGTCATTTAATGAATGGACCTGCAAGACAAGCATGTGTACAATAATACACCTCTTAACTAAAGGGATGCCTTTTTGCTTCCCTGCGTGGCTGAGACCGTCTGACTGGCTCGCTCATGGTAGAGAAAGTCCTGGCTGGGCTGTCCGTGCTGTCCAGAAGGTAAATCCACAGGACATTAGCAGGCTCAGCATTCTGGGATAACTGCCCAGGGGTCCCAGATGACCTCAAGAGTTAAAAGCAAACAGCGGGAGAGATAGACAAAGACGAAGCAACGGACAGTAAAGGGGAAGAAAAGCATGGAGGTATGAGTTGAGGAATATTCTAAATGAGATTTAAAAGAGGGAAGGAAAGGTCACGTTGAATCCATGTAGTGTTTTAAGAAAATGATTTCAGTGGAGGAGGTCGAGAGATTGTTATTAGATTATGACCTTTACTGACTTGCTTTGACCGACAAGGTGCAGAAAATTCCCAATAGGAAGTGAAGAGCTGATGAAGCCTCATCAATGGATGTCTCATGAAACAGCTAATGAGGTTTCGTGAAACAGTGTCCTCATTGTCCAACCACTGGATGGCAGTCTCTGTTCTATAACATACTGCTTTAAAACATCGCACCTTTTTTAAATTGAGGACGCCACCTACTGACCTCCAAAAAGTAGGACACTGATGTGTCGATGAAGTTTCATGAAGCACCGCCATTATTTTCAGGGGCCACAAGAGGGCACCCTCTGCTCGGTATTCTATAGCTTTGAACAGCTATTCTAATGAAACCAAAAATATTTTTTTAAATACTATTTAAACCACCTATTGACCTAAAAAATATGAAACTGTTTCACGAAGCTTCATCAGCACATCACTAATGATTAGTCCCTCAATACTACTGTAATAGGTGACTACTCAAGTGACAATCGTTGTATCTATAATACAACAAGATACCTTTATTTCTATAGTTTATTACAGTTAATTGATAGATGTGCGATTGGTTCATCAGCATCAACTACATCAGGAGGACTAAAAGAAACTAAAATAGTGTTTTTTTTTTGCCTACCTACCCAGACAAAAACCCTAAGCAAATGAATCAATGGAATCACAAGGACAAAAATGCGCCGACGTGTTTGTTCGTGTGCATCTAAACAACACAACTCTGGTTAGTTTGGAAAGATGTTAAACACAAGGACCCCTGTCTCCATGTCACCGTTCAAGTGGAAAGCCGTAATTAGCGATGGCGTTTTTGCTTGAGTAGTTCAACTACGCACTTAAACATGCAACAACAACAATTGCGCTTCCGTCTACAGTGCAGGGATAATAATGAGACGATGGCGGATCAGTGCTAAGACATCTATGTCTGGCTGTCAAACACACATGAAGTTAGTATCACGACTCTTCTGGGGACATTCGTCACCTTTAAACAGATCTGTCCGTTTTCAGTTGAATTGCAACATGATATAGACACGAATAAATGCACAAATATTCCTCGACTGCAGTGAGATACCACTGATCTATGGTGCGGATAATAAGATGTGTGTGTGATTCCACCGTCCATCCATAAGTGTCCACCCTGTGCAGATAAACAGGCAAGCCGGTGATCAATACGCACAAAAACAACATAGTGGCATAAAGGTCTGCGTCTATTAGATGTTGTATGGAGGAGGGGAGCAGACAGATGGACCAGATAAGATTGAAATTAGAACTAATAGACGATAGGACGGATGTGTCGTCTACGAGAGAGTCGTACGTGACCAATGTGCGTATTTATTAAAAGTTAAAATCCTGTAAGGCTGGAGAGGGATGAATGGAAGGTGTGTTGCATTTTTTTTTCTTGACTACAGGAAGATAATTGAGCGATCTCAAAAGTATGCATACATCCACAGAGGTTGGGCAAGGCTAAATGCTAATCCTCATCAATCCTCTTATTTTCTTTCTTAATTCTATTCTCATCCAGGTGCTTTGCTAATGATGAACTAGGTTACAGAGCGAGACTGTCCTTGGTAGGAAACAGGGGAGTCTGGAAAAAGTAACATTTTGGAAATAACAGTTATTATAACAGCCTTTTGTAGTAATGAACAGATGAAGCTACACGAAGCAGTCACCTTTTTTGAGAGCCCACTAGATGGCACTCTTTGCTCCATAATATTTTGCTTTGATCAGCTATTCTAATGATACCTGACAACCTTATGTTTAAAACTTAAGAGTGCCACTTACTGGAACAAATAGGACACTGCTTCATGAAGCTTCATCAACCCATTATAACTATTTGGACCCCTTTGAGTTAGTACTATTTATAAACTGGGTACAGTCAGGTAATTGATGGTGCCAAGGTTTTACGAAACAATTTCAACTTTCTCAGACGTCAGGAAAACAAAAAAAAAAATCAGATCCAGGAAATATTAAGCAGAGATTGGAACTTATTGTCATCTGAAAATGTTGTTTAATGAAGCCTCATCCGTCCATCGTTATGGATTGAAAACAAATCAAATGACATTTTTTTGACCGACATACCTAATAAACAATGCATGAGCCACCAATACACTCTTACGATAAAAAAACAGCTGAGCACAGAAAGTTTCGATATTGAAGTCAAACGCACTTCAAAACGAAAATGTTCAACTATAAAAGCCTTCAATGCTAAAATAAAAATCACCTTCCACAGGTTAAGGTATTTGAGAAAAAGATGGGCTGACGGTTGAATCCAATTAAAGTAGACAAAAGAGTGATAACAGCAAGTGATTGGGTGTTGAATATTTACTAAGAAGTCTCCCTACCAATAATCTATTGTTTTAAACACCTATTTGAATAGTTTTTATAAGGAGGATGCCACTAACTGAGCTGGAAATAAAAGAGTACGTCACTACCTGTTGCGAACAATTAAACAATTGTGGGGTACATATCAAGTCTTCTGTTAAACTTTTCTTTATGCTTTTGAAGAACAATTTATTTCCAAAAATGATCAGAAAGGTTATAGCGCGTCATATCAAAAAAGACCCGCCAACTCACTCTCTGAAAACATCCCACTGTCTCTCCTGAGTTGCTGGTTATCATAAAGAGCCATTTCCCCCTTCATATTATCACGGACAGCAGCGAGGCCTGAGAGTCCACCACAGGCTTAAGAGACAGCGATACGCTTCTGTAGGAATCAGAACAAAGTGTGCGTCCGCTTTAAAGATCAACACGCCGCGACTCTGTTCGAGGGCCGCATCAAATGGATCCAGCTTTTATAAAAAAAAATCTGTATCGACAAAATGTCAAGCGGTCTGAAAACGAGGGGCTTGCGTGCTCATCCACTGTATGTGTGTCAAAAACAAAGACATCCAAATAGCTGCAGACAAATAAGCAGAAATATCACCGTCTGTCAGTCAAGCTCAAACAATGCAGCTATAATCTATGATAACATAAATAAACACAGATGCAGGAAGCCTCAGGAAATGACACAGACTTGAACTTGGATTTCTGCTTTTTAAAGTCAAGGCAACAAATCTTTCCTTTATCAACTTTAGGAAAAAAGGGGAAGTCGTTTTTTTTGTTGTTTTTTTCCGACTGATTCCTGGAGGTTCTGCTCTGCTAATATTGGGTTGTAAATCAAATAAAAATAAATACAATATGTTTGTTTTTTTCGTCACACTTAAATATTAGGTTGAATGCTAAGACTTTTACCAAGCTATGGTCTCTTAACTAGGGATCTTATTTACCCACACTGTATCAAAATTACCATAATTATTGCATGTTTTTGGAAATAATTGTATCAAGTTGAGTGTAAAAAAAATGTCATCTAAATTACTTGTATTACACCACTAAACTAACCTTATACAATACTTTTGCAAACACCTACCATGAAACATTGAAATAAACTCAACATTTTCCAACTTTTACAGATTATATTTCAATAAAGTGTGAGTAAAATAAAACGATAAGATCTTTTTACTTACAATTAACTTGCACATTTTCAGAGTTTGTTCATTTTTGTGTCACTATATGGCAACATCTTTTCCGCAGATAAAGGAACAATTCAATCCCGCGAGATCCCAACGACGGCTGAGGACGTGAGGATACAGTCAGCTCAAGCAGCTTTTAAAAACTGAAGTTTGTTTTTATTTGGGTTTTCAACTTCATTAATAAAACCAAAAGAGAGTAGAATGATTACATATAGTGTCCCTTATAATGATGCAAGTGTATTGAAATATATTTTATCGAATCACATCGTAAGGTTAGCGTATCGCTCCAGCCAGGGGCGGTTCTTTACTAAATAATTCCCTGGGCGAGAGTGCTTCCAGGCCCCACAATAAAGGAATATATAAAACACCTAAAAACAGATATTGTTTATTGTATACGAAACAAAAATCAAATTAAGTGTAGGATTCCGCTACATGTAGAGAAGGATAGATGTGCTCTACCATTTGAGCTATACATGTCGCTTAGGATAATAATTGTAAGAGGTAAAGCTAACTACATTTTGTTGTAAGTGTAAAAAAGCATAAGTCAGTTTACTGTGAATAAAGTGGTCTCTAATGCTCCAAAACCTATTGTATTTTTTTCCATACTTGGATCATCCGGCCCTCAAAAATACCCCTAATACACCTAAAACCAGCGCTGACTCCAGCCCTATCCCCATCCTGGGAATCAGATAATTCTTTAAACAAACATGGTGAATTAGATTCAGGAAGATAACTTTGGATTTTCATTTCTTTCTAGTCCTGAGAGTCACTGATGATTTAGCGAGGGATCCAAGTCCAAGAGGCCTTTGCTGAACTCAAGCATTGTTCATTCTGTCTCACGTCAATAATCCGAGATGTCAGACCTCCCTGTTGACAAGAAGCAGATCTACACACACACACACACACACACCTACGCACACCCCCACACACTTTGATCTCTCCCTCACGGGTGTATTCCATTTCATATTTCCGTCATCACCTGGTTTTGATTTAGAGGTCAGGGCAGAGCGTGCTTGATTACGCCAGGCAAAAAATAAGTCTAATCGCCGCGGCAAAGAAATGTGTATTAATCACTATTTCCCTTCCAGTTCTGTGCCTTTCTTTGCACCTAGATCGAATAAACCCCTTCAAATAAAAGTCAGCTGTGATTGCTAATCCTCCCTTGTAATCCACGGGCTGCACACTCGTGGCCACAAATGCGCTCTTTGTCAATAACTGGCTTTAAGGAAACAATCGCTCGGTGTGTAACAAATCATGCAGCGGAGGAGGAAGAATGTGTTAGACTGATACTGACCTCTAGATGGTGCTGAGCTTTTGAATGTGTGACTCTCAGCCCTACGGCGGGCGTTTATATTTGCTCTAAAGCGCTTGTGTGACAGACATAGCCGAGATTTGTGTGTGCAAACAACCCTTGTGTTGTTCTGCATGCGTGTGTGTGTGTGTGTGCGGGGAGCGTCTGCACATGTGGGTGTAGTTTCTTTCTTTAGCTCGCAAGACAATAAAAACATTAATTTGCCCTGAAATCATTCCTGACGTAAATGTAGAGCGGTGCCCATTGGAACCCAGTAATGAAGCATGCGGCATCTCGCCGGCTCCTAATTTGACTAGTTAAATGACTCCATTACGTGTCTAACAGACAGAGGCAAATCATTTCTGGTCAGTTGAGGCTCACTTACCCGCATCCTGGTGCTGGGGAAAATGTCCACGGCTGACTGACATATACGACCGTGCTCATTCACCATGATACTGCCTCTTCTTTTTATTTTTTTTTGTTTAAACTCATCTGGTTTCTCTAAGAATTAAAACAAAACTCACACCTGTTTTGTTATTCAATTGGTGTATCCTTGTTTGGCTTCTGACAGAGAGGTGCATTAGAATATATGGGATTATTAAAAAGGACTACCTGCTGTCCATCACTGTCACTTAACACGTGTAGAATGTGAAGCGCTGTCCCAGCAGCTACTGGGTGGACATCTGTTAACCAAACACACACAGACAAGCGACACCCCCTCCTTCCCCAAATTCCAATGTTCAAACCGGGAGAATGAATAATTTGTTTACTGCCGCTGATTGTTTGCCTGTATATACGGACACACACACACACACACACACACATCACCTGCCATCATCTCCCCTGAGACTTGCAGATAGACTCACTTCACAAACTGAACCCCGGATCTTTCCCTCCTTTTCTTTTTCTCCTTTGATGGTTTTATTCCTGCATTCCGACATGTGAGCGAGGTGGTCTATATCAGGAGCCCTCGTAACATCTACCTGAACCCGTCAAGAGTTGATGAGAAGTGATGCACCAGAATCACATCCAGGTCATGCAAGACTTTTTTTTTTTGCTGAGCTGATAATAGACTCACCACATAACACGGATCCTTAATTAAAAAGTCACATCGAGTTTTTCTTTTCTCTTTTTTCTTACTTTATAGAGCATTACTTACAAACACAAGCCTTCAATCTCAAACTCAAATCCTCACAATCCCCTCAACGAAACTGTCTGGGTCTGGCAACCTCTTTCGTGTAAAGAGCCATTTCCCCGTCATATTAAGACGTACTCGGAGCTGTTTGACTATCACAGTTAATAGTCCCATGACATGTATTTTACAAAAGCAAGACGTAATATTTACATTGAAAATAAAAGCATTGGCAATTTAAAAATGTTTATTACTCTCAAATAAAGTATAGCTCTGTTTGTATCTTTAATAAATGTTGGTTCCGGTGGAAAGTTTTACTTTTTACTAAAACAAAAAAAACAATTATTTCATGAATAAATGTCAGTGTGAGAATGAGCTATTCTCATTAAGAGTCATTATTAACAACATATTATTCAAAAAGTAGAATTAATGTAATTTAAATGGGTATTATTTGTTCATATTTACCTCCAAAATGGACCCCCCCTCTAAAGTAATCTCACATCAAGGATGTGAGGGGGCCACATCTTTAGGGCCACCTGACTAAAGACCCTTAAAAGAAGACTGAAGACCACCTATTTTAGTGACTTAATTGTTTACAATACATGGAGGAAAATACTGATTATTTTTCAAATTAAGGAAACTCATTAATCTGATCTAAGCCATTCCAAAATTAAGTGATACATTAAAGATGAAATAGTACTTTTTACAGTATATGCAACACAATTATTTTAATAAAAGCAATTTTTACTTTCTCAGCAGATTAACCACATAAGTGTTGGACAAAAACATAATGAATCCATGCATGCATACGCTCTTCTTCCATCTTCTTCCCATTTGATTCCCCCCCACTCCCCTCGACACACGGCCCCACCCCGAGGCACAGTGTGTGTCAATAATGCTACCAGCTGTTCTGTGTGTGTGTGCGTGTAGGATGGAAAATGTGCGCGCGCACATCAGGGCGAACGGCGAAAAAAAAAGAAAAAAGGCCCAAGTCTAGTGGACGTAAAGGGTTTCATGTGAAAGGTAATTATGTAGTCTGATCTCACATGTAGGATTTAAGAGCTAACGATAGCGGCCGCCTCATCCAGACAGACGAGCGATATAAATAACCGTGTCACACGACACCCCGGATAGACAGATAGATGGCTAAACAGATTGATGGATACAGGGCCGCGGTGTTTACTGCACACATTTATGTATAAGGACTCACCGAGAATTACACCTTATGCATCGGAAACATCCTCAACCTCATCACATTAGGGGCTGAGATTACAAAGGGAGGAAATTGCAGGAAAACATATTTGAAAAGCTGGACTTTTGCCGATATCGGGGATTTACCAGCTGCCACGGTATCTCAAACATTAATTACGTGTCCAAATGATTTCAAACACCCTTAATTCCTGCCTGATTGAGTTTGCAGAGTTTTATGAACATGTAACTGTTGGAAAAAAAGTTGTTTTTCCCACTTCTCAGTTACCTCCTGTACTCAGCATTGATTTCTATGAGGTTAACAAAAAAAATGAAAAAATATATTGTTTTACTCTTTTAACCAGAGGCCCCGTAACAATTTTACCCAAGAGGTTCAAGAGCAAGAGTTAAAAAAAAAAATAAAAAAAAGTCAAGTGGTTTATCGACTCCCTCATGACATCTGTCCACCCTTCCTCTGCCCCCTGGCAGCCTCCATCAGTCCTCCCACTTCCTCTTCCTCCCTCCCTCCTTTCCAGCAGCACATCAGCGGGGGGACTCCTGTCGTTTGCGCGACTGTTGATCCTCGCGAAGAGGACAGATCAAATATTTCTCCTCCAGTATGCGAGGCTTTCCGCTGGGGCTCCACAGATATGGTGATTGGGGCTGACGGATGGACGGGGGCATTTTTTTGAAGTCTGGAACAGACAGCGGTGGCTTTGATAAAGACACCAGGCAAAAAAAAAGGGAGGATGGTGCCGGGAGGGGGGTTAGAGGGTGGGATAGAGAGAGAGAGGGAGAGAGCGGGGCATGGAACAAAAGCGTTTGTAAAGTGGTCCGGGGCAGCAGCCGCCGTCAGAGGCTTTTTTGAAGTTCAGGCATCCGCTCCTTTCCTCCTGCTTTTCCTCAAATGGTTCGCTCATCTCCACTCGTTTTCGACTCAAGCAAACTCTTGGCTTTTGTGTGTCCCGCTTCGAACCCCCCGCGAGAGATCCCCCCCCCAAAAAAAACCCATGTCATCACATTCATTAAGCATCATCAGCGGAGTTTGTGATGTTCCCCCTCCGAGTGTGGCGAGCGAGGCGAGCTTCTGTCTCGTGTTTGTGAGTCCGCCCGACGACCAAATCAATTCCGGTTATCAATCTGGACAAATAAACATGAGCCCGGAGAGAAACGAAACTCTTCATCGTTCGACAAGTTTTCTGAGGGGTCTAACGAAAATGAGATCAAAGACCAGGGGGGGAAGAAGGAAAACTTCAATCTTGATGTTATCTTATTTGTCACCACAGAACAGCTGCTTTTCTTATTGTAAGGGGGCAACAAAGCAGGCAATACACCCCCATGAAAACCTAAATAGGTAAAATTCCAATGAAATCTATACCATAATTAATAGATATGAGATGATGTCTTTAATGAATTCCAATAAATCAATTTCCACGGAAATTGAAACCATATTTATTACATCATAAATATGGTAGATTTCCAGAATTTCATCTGCGTCTCTGGGCAGAGGATCCACCATGAAAATGTAAATATATATATATTTTACATACCAGGGAAGGGAGATTTCCGTGTTTAGGACTTTTTATTATAATAACAAGGGGGAGATCACGGGACAGAAAACCCCCATGATAATGTAAATATTTTTGATTCAACGTATTACATATTTAACACATATTTAACAAAGACGATTTCCATTGATTCAAAAACTTCAAATTCGATGGATAGATGGAGGGATTGATGGATGGAGGGAGGAAGGGAGGGAGGGAGGGAGGGAGGGAGGGAGGGAGGGAGGGATAAAATTAGTTTCCATTTGTTGTTCCTTATAAAGAACTTTTGTAACTTTCTTAACTTTTATAACTTCTGTCTTGCTGATGTCACTGTTTTTTTTAATCTGTCGGTTTTACTTGTTTACTTGTGTTTTTTAAGGCATCTTAGCAATAAAATGAATTATTAATATTCTTATTATATTTATTACATAGTAAGTAAGGGAGATTTCTAGAAATTCAGATCCTTTCGCTAATTCTTAAGCTTATATTCAAGTAATGTACTATATTCTTCGCCAGACGCAGAGCAAGTCTACATATCTGACTTACCCGGGCAACAACGGGTATTTTATCTATTATATAAAAGTTGCCTGATTGATCTTTCAAGAGGGGAGATTTACAGTATTACACAACCCAAACAAATATTTCATACTCACTCTACACTGTGTACATGTCTCAGAGCCCAAAGGAGATCCAGAACTCCTCAGTAAGGCTGAGAAATAAGACCATACACAATGAATTCTCGCTTCATTGTGTGATCCCAAAAGATCATTTCATTGTGATTTGCTAATGTTTAGGCGGAACCCAAGTCTACACTTATATTCAGCCTAACTGTGCTAGAAAAACAGGAACCTGAGGTTGAAAGTTAAAGCTGTAATCTGCTGATATAGTGACTTTTTTAACAGTGTTTTTTTTTTACCCCAGCTAATACCACGAATACCACTCCTCCGCTTTTTTCTTCCCCTTATGCTTTGAAAACGTACACACATTAAATAGTTTACGAGAGACAAACAAGGCGAGGCCCAGAGTATATCGTTCGATTTAACCCTATGCGTTCTCCTGTTTCTGTACATTAAACCCCCGTACAGTGAGACTTGAGACCTCGACAGATGGCTTTTGTCGAGCCCGGAGAGCAAGAGTTAACCCAATCCTCCACTCAGGCTCCCCTCCATTCCTGTTCTCTTTTTAAAGTGTCTCCCATATAAACAGTTTTGTTGCTGCTTAAAGCCAGCTCAGAATTAAAGCGTATCGTTTTACACACATATTGCATGCATATTACAGGGGCCCCAGCTGGTGGCGGGCTGCTCTTAAGAGCCATATGATTGAGTTAGAGGCAGTGGTATCCGATAATATTCAAGCTCTCACTCTCTCGCTTTCTTTCCCGGCTGCCTATTTTACCGCAAACTTATTAAAAGGAGGAAACGACATTAGTTTTTTTTTTTTTTTTTCTTTTTTCCCGGAGTGTACGTGTAATTATTGTCACACACCTGTGACTCCCCGCCATCCTCGACAGGGAAGAGGAGCAAGGGAACGTGGGGATGATGAGGAGGGAGGAGGGTGAAATGAGGAGAAATGTCGTTGGGAGCAGCAGGAGTCCTCGTTTCAACAAAAAAAAAGAAAGAAAAAGGAGGAGGATAAAGAGGAGAGGGGAAAACAAGAGCTTGTTAATCAGGCACTTTCTGTCAGTGGCTGAACATTGATATCCTAATGATTCACATCCAGATAGTGACATCACTTGGGGGGGGGGGGGCTGACAGAGAGGGTCGCAAATATGGCTGTCAAAACATAAATAAAATGACAGGCACAGAAACGGACAACACGTTTTTTTGGACGACAGGGAGAAGACGAATTAAAAAGGACTTTGTATCCGTCATATCCGTGTGTTTGTAACATAAAGTTTCAGTGAAAAGTCCCAGAGAAGACAAAAGAAAAGTAGGGGATCATCTTCCTCTAAAGTGACTGTATCGTAATTGCATTCTTCTGACTATAATTCACCTCACATTGTTCCTTTTCTGAAGGATTGTGTTTCATAGCTCCATTTTTCTCACAGTCTCGCTCTTTCTGCCCCACGTCGCCTCTCGCCGGACTCATGTCATCGTCCTGAATGGTCGTGTCACCGAACGCCTCTTTAATGGTGACTCACCCGAGGAGTTTTCGGAGAGGAATGAGTGAGGATTTTGGCCGACCTCGCAGGAGGAGCAGCTGCGAAGAGTGTTTGGACTGAAACATGTTTGACTGATTAAGACCTCAAGTGTCTTCAGCGACACTGAAGTTTCAAATTTAAAGTCGTTTTTTTATTTTTTTATTCCAATAGATACAAATTGTTTATCTGACATTTGGTTGTCGGATTTCTACAGCCAACATTATTTTGAAAATATTTTTATTTTAATTTGTGGATAATATATATATTTTTAATTAAAAAAAATCTTAATTTTTAGGATCAAATGTTAAATTGTCTCCGTAACTTGCATCTATGTGAAAAAACAGAAAACAAATAGATTTATTTATTATTTGGACAATGTATTTCTTTTCTAATTCTTTTGTGTTTGTAAGAATGTTCAAGCAGTTTAATATTTGTATTATTTTCATGAACATTTATTGATTATTCCCATTTTAGGTTTTATATTAAATATATAGTGTACTTGCTTCCTTACAATATTTTTGAATTCCTATTTTATGTTTTACATTAAATATTTATTGTAATTTATTCCTTAAAATATATATATATATATAAATATATATATATATATATATATATATATATATATATATATATATATATATACTGTATATATATATTATTCCCATTTTATGTGTTGTATTAAATTTATATTTTAATTGATTCCTTACAATACATTTTTTATTCCTATTTTATGTGTTTATATTTAATATATATATATTACTTGCTTCCTTACAATATAATAAATATAATTTCTTGTTTTATGTTTTAGATTTAATCATATTACATTTTTTGTTTAATGTAATATCAAGTGTCAAAAAAGTTGCTTTAGATTGTGGTATTTTGGTAGATTTTGTGTGTTTACACATGAAAGACAACTTCAAAGGACCCAAACTGCTTATTCACTTAATATTTTTTGTTTGTTTTTTAAAGACGAGTAAACAGTTAAGCACTTATCTACGGCTTCTAATTGTGACTTCTTATATTTCTTATTTGTGTTTGAAAGATTAAGTGTTTTTCTTTCCAAAAAAAAATCTTTATATACGATGTTTGTGTGTCCTGCTGTGCTTTTATACTTGTGTGTGTAAAAAAAAAAGAAGAAAACTGGCAGCGACCAGACTTTTCTCTTTTCCCCCCCCCCCCATTTCATTTTTTCGGGTGTAATGTTTTAATAGAAAACAGATGGCTACAGATGCTGGGTCCCGACGTCGGTGGTAACCTTTAATATTTGACAGAGGTGTTTGCTGTCAATATAGCAATAAACTCCTTTCATTTCACTTTGTGCGCTCGTCGTTTTTTTCAGGATGGAGTTGAAATCAAACCAACAGGCTCCGAGAAGCAGGCAGAGGAGAGAAGATTTTCCTGTGAGTTACTGTTTATTTCCGAATCAATTCCTCCTCGTCGTGAACCCCGCTGATTATTCTCTTATTTTTAGTTTGTTAGAAGCAGCTCGCACTGTCGCCGTGCCAACATTTGGAACCTGTATTCAAATAGAAAATCATGCTAAAATAGTGAGTGAAGGGCGGGAGATGGGGGTGGGGGGGGCGGTAAAGGTTGAGGAAGAAAGAAGAAGGCAGAGAGAGAGATAAAGAAATGTTTTTTTCTTTAGTTTTAATGTCAGCGGACGTCTGAGTCGAGGTGATTGCCATCAAGCCACGTCTTGGCATTTAAGCCTCCCTCGACTAACAAGGCCATTGTCAAACGCTGGGACGAATTTAAACACAAACTGGATCAGTTTTGCATTTTTAGTTGAGACTCGTGTCAGAAGTATCAGATCCTCAGTTCCAAAGAAAAAAAAAGTACAAAACCGACTGACTTTTTACAAGCCACAGAGCAAAGAAAAAATATGTAATTTACCAGTCAATCCTCTCTTTCTCTCTCTCTCTCTCTCTCTCTCTCCATCTCCCTTACGTCCCAGTTATTTAAACATCAATAGCCATTCGTCATCTTTAGAACACACTCTTTCAAATATTGATGTTTGTATATGATCATTACTTTTGGTCCTGCACACTTTGAAAGACTGCGTCAGCCTCAATAGGTGCAGGATCCAATACTGCAACCGCTGCATTCAACCACCCCCACACACACACACACACATACACACACATTCAACCCCCCCCCCCCACACACACACACACTCCTCCTTAAAAAACGCCAATACAAGATCGTCCATGATATTGTGGGAGACTTTTTTATTTCCTCGAATTCATCTCATGAGAGACTGGTTTGAGTTCACGAGTCAACAGTTTGTGTTAATAACTGTAAAACTAGTTTTTTTTTTAGTTTTAACTTTTGTTTTTTGTTTTTAGTTTGTTGTGTAAAGTCAACTATTTGTGATGCTGAACGAAATTTGGATTAGTATTGTATAATAGTTAATATGTTATTTATAAACATAGAAAAAGTTAATGATTAATGGCGACATGTGTCCAAAGAAGTCAGTAAATAAATCAATTAATAAAAACAATAGCGTGGGAAATAAGCATGTTAGAACGAAAACATGGATACTCATTTCAACCACTGAATAATAATAATAAAATAATATAAAACTCCAAATAAAAAAGAGGCGGGACAACTTTAGCCACACAAATGCCTTTTCTATGATTGATTTTAGCTGAAAATAAACAAACTATTTCATTTCTAATAATAATTTATCATGTTTTAAGTGAAACGTTGATACATTTATTAAGAATATATATTTATTTTTCATTTTCATTCATGCTACATTCTGTGAGTCTGACCTTCCTCTAGACATGTTTGAAAAACCAACAGTATGTTTTTTGCACCATTAAAGTACCTTAAAGTAAAACTCATCAGGTTTGTCAAGACTATTGTGAAAAGCTTTTATCTCCCAACGTTAATCCCATCATAGTTCAAGACAGAAAGTTAATTTCACTGATGAGAGTCAAGAGTTAATAACACTTTGAACTTCCAAGAACATGTTCTGCCTTTGACTCATTTATTCGATTGCAAAAAAAAAAGAAGCAAAAAAGAACATTTTCTTAACAACACTGATATTTTCTTTCAGGACTTTCCTCAGTCCAACTTTTTAAATGTTTATTTTTTGGCGACTGTTGAATCTAAAGTTCAGCTCTGTCATTGCAAGTGTGTGTGTGTTCGTGTTATGTCCATGCCTCCGACCACAGATAATGAGCCTGGAAGAAAAAGATGAAAGAAAAAAAAACTGACAAAAAAAAAGAGATGGATGGGAGGTGGAGAGGGGGGGGGGGGGGGTAGCAGGACAATAAACTGTGAGAAAAATCAATCTAATTATTTAAATGAAAAGTTGTGTTCTGTTCGCACGCGAGGACGCCAAGTTCTTTTTGGGCATTTCTGACGCAGCCGTCCAGTCGCAGCAAATGAGTCGCATCTTTGGATGGGAAGCAAACAAGAAGAGGGGTGGCAGAGGAAGGCAGCGGGGGGATGGATCGAGGGGAGGAAGGAGGAGGATGAGAAGAAGTGGTGGGGAGTTGTGAGGGGGGGGGCACAGAAATAAACCCTTTTCCCATCTGATGAGCAGCTTGTCCATAATTCTGAATCCTCATTTCTTGCCAAGTCTGCTTCCTGATACAGAAACACGATAAGTGCAGATTTGTTGAAAAGATTTGTTCATTTTGTTCTCCTCTTTTTTGAGGCCTTTCAGGACTTTATCCTTCGTAGTCCGCACCTTGCAAAAAAAAAAAGTGCAGATGAAAGTGGGAAAAGGATTCATCTTGTCAGTGTCCAACTGCTACAGGACAGATGAAGCGGCCATCTTGAGATCGTTTGTCAACTGTCGGGCTGTGTTGACCTTGCAACAAATGCCGGCCGTGGCACTGATATCATCTTCTTTTTTTTTTTTTTACAGCGGAGAGAGAGAAGAGAGGGAGCTGTTGTTGTCAATAATAAAGACAACATTTATGTCTCCAATTTGTGCTGCCAGTTAAAAAGAGGCACAAACATGGAAATCCATTACGGGACGCTTCTTAAAAGTGTGACCAATCCTTGTTCAGTCAATTAGAGTCTGGAGACGGAGAATATGATGTTTGTCTGTTTAGCCCCCCCAACGCATACAGATCAGCCCCGGATTTGATGATGGGAAGAGAGATGGAAAAGAGAGATGGAAGGATGGATGGGCAGCGGCAGCCGCCAAGCTCTGCTTATCTCTTTTCTTCTCTTGGTTCCCTGCTACGTCCCCCTCCCCTTCAATGTACAAAAGCATTAATGTGCACAGCTATGTGATTTGCCATTGTTCTGTGTTTAAAAGCTTAAAGAGGGGACGCTGTTTGTGTAACTGGCAGAGTTAGTGGTGCACGGCTGTGTCCAAAAAAAAAAAAAAAAAAAAGCCTGTACTTCAAGTTAGTCATAGAAAAAAATAGGCCACATAAAAGGGGGTAATAGAAAAGCGGTTAATAAGAGCGGTTACCCCGGAATGAGAAGGGATGAGGTTTCACATTAAAACAGATTTATCTTAAAGTATAGTGTTAATCCCTCCAGTTTTAATCCCTCATCCACCCCCTTTTTTCTTCTTGCAAGCATCCTTATTTTTCCAGCCGAGGCCCTCGTAAAAAAATAGAAACCATAAACTTCTTACAATTTTGGAAACTGGCAAAAAAGCGCCGAGGCCTGATTTTTACAAGGATTCCTGGCCAGTGATTCACAGACTCATCCCTCGCACAACAGATTATTCAACGAAAGAGGAAGTGGAGCGAAGGACACAAAGGACAAAAGGGAAGGGAAGGAAAAAAAAAGAGCAAATTTGTTTGCCCTAACCCAGATGACGATAATTGTGACGCCGGGAGATGGCGGAGAGTGTCGCCGCAGTTTCTCCCCTTGTTGTTGCCATGTCTGTGTTGAGAGACAATGGAGAATGGACAGTGGCTCATTTTTGGATGGCATTCTTTGCAGCGTCGATGAGGTGACACACTCAAGGTCATCAGCCGAGGAGGGTGGACTTTAAAACCGTCACTTAAGGGATTATTTTTTCTTAGTTTTCAAGTCAAAATGAAGAAAAGGGACCACTCAAACTCCCTAAAATAAAACAATGACACCTGTTTCATCTCAGAGATTATCGCCAAATATAAGGCAACGGAAAATTGAAGTAAATGACCAGACAATCTTTTATTCTAATGAAAGAGTTACGAAAGACAGGGGCCCCTGATTTGTCATCTGCCGCAAACAGTACTTTCCAACTCACACAGTTTTCTGGGAGCTCTTCAGCGCTAAAACAGGATTGACCACTGTTTTTTTTTCGCGTCAAATTTTGTTTGGTGCTTAGCAAAATATAATGTGAAGCTATCAAGTTAGCACAAAAATGACAAGACTAAAGGAGAATGGCCCAGCTGTGTAAAATGATGCTGCTAAAAAAAAGCAACATCTTAAATCTTAAATGTGAGCTTAATACACATGGCCAAGTCAAGAAAATGACTTTAAATGTTTGTGTTTCTTTATATATATATAGGTCCATGAAGGTTCTCATTCATCCAGGTCATGGTTATCCAAGTGGTTCAAAGGTGAGTTGACCGGACTGTGTAGAGTTCTAGAAAGACGTTTCAGTTCTATTCCGAGAAGCTTCTTCAGTTTCTAAATGAGAATCCAGTATATTTCTTAACATATTTTGAAGCATTTACCGTGTTTTAGAAAGTGGGTTCCCAAGTTTAGGCTAGTGGTGATTGGGCGGCATCGGTTTCGTGAAGTTTGGAAGCCTCTGGATGAGATTATAGCCGACAATAGTGATGGACTGACGAAGTTTCATGAAGCAGTGTCATGTTGTTTAGAGGTCAGTAGGTGGCGCCGTTAGTTAAAAATAGTTCAGAGACTGTCATCTAGTGGACTCTGAAAATACTGACAATAATGATGGAGCTTTATCACTGGCCAACACATTCTCACCCAACTTACTTCACCTGACACTGTGGATGAAGGAAGCTTCATTTTGAACACCTTAAGCAGCTAATTTTGGGGCAACCAGTGCTGCCACAAGACAATGTAATACCACTTGAGTCTCAAATAAAATCTAGAGAATAAAATCAAGAAAAAAATCTCTACCAACATCTTGCCATAATGTCTTGTACGTATGTGTTTGTCCACTGCAAGCTTGTGAGTAAGCAGCCACAAGGGTGTTGAAGAACTTCAGCACTGCTTATGAATATTTCATTCATATTTTATGTGTCATAGAAAAAAACAGGTTTTACTCTCGTTTCTCCCTTTTTTTTTTCCCTCACAAAGCTCACATTGTCACAAGCAAAACGAGCAGATCCTGAAAAAGTTCAGCGCTAAGCACACGCAATATTGAAACGATACAACGCGGCTCGTATGACGGCTTTATCGACGATACATTCAGAGGGGTGAAAGATGACAACAAAAAAAAAAAAGAGTAGGGGTTCTTCCGCTAACAGTTCGAGATGAGGATCAGTGGGCAGTTATTAGCTCAGCTGTGGAACAAAGAGTTCCAGTGTTGGAGGGGAAGATTAGCGCTGAGCCAGTTACTGTACCTTTCAAAAACCAACATGTAACCATATCTGTTTTAAAAGGACGATTCATATTACTGTGAATGCATGAGAAAACCTGTTCCCATCCCTGCGAAACCCAGGAAACTCAAATCCTGCTTGTAATGAGCCTCAATTGCAGGCCTGGCCTTTTGTGAAGAAGGAAACAACAACGCGGTTTTAAGAAAGATGGCGATATGAATTATTTCTGTGATGATGTTAACCATCTTTTGACGGCACAGTGGTGCTCTTTGTGCTCGGCTGCGACCACAAAGGTCAGGGAGTTTGACGCCAGGTCGTAGACAAGGGTGTTACACAACAAAAATTAGGTTATATGTGATCAAGTCACTTATTTATTTGATTAAAATGGATCTGCTGTAAAACCAGAAAGGGGAGGCTAGTTATGGGATGAGGAGGCAGAACTATTGACCTTTTTTTTAGATAACATAACAACGTAATTTCACTTTTAACATGATTTGTTTCACTCATAATCCTGTTTAAATGTTACAGAACATTGCTGACCCAGTCCTGCCATACATTTGACATTAATTGCCAGATGTTTCCATACTTTCCCTTGTTCAGTAAATGTGACAATTGTCGAAGAAAACTCTAATCTCTTGCACACAGTAAGGATTATAAAATTAAAATATAAATACATTGTTTCAAATGTCTTTACAATGTTTTATGCAATGTGCAAGGCTGGTAACTAAATCCTCTTTTTGGATCGTTTTTTTATCACTCATAATGATTATTTTTCTACTTTGAAAATTGATCTTAATTTTGCTTATTGTTTCTAAATGGCCATGTACAATAAAATGAGTTCATTTTTGTTATTTCAATACATTTTTTCAGTTATATTCTTTAACCAGATATATATTTTTTTTTTTTTTTGTCAAAAGAAATATTAAATACATTTGGAAAAAAAATAAGGAATTTAATATTAAATCTTTATTTCAAGGCATTTTTGATTATGTGTAAAACTATACGTGTAACTACGTTAGATTTTGAGAAATTAGAAGAAGATCCAAAATAAAGTTATTAATAAATCTCATTAGTTTAGTTTGCAGACTAGAACTATTTCTAGAAAGTTATGGCTATAAATAAATTTTCCCTCTTTGTACATTTCATTGTCTGAGCAATTATTTCGAAAAGATTTGAGCAAAATAAAAAAAGGAAAAACAATGAACACAGGTCTGTATTTCTGCTCCAAAAATTGGGGCACAGACTCATCAAATATTCATGATTCAATCCTTGACAGCGTTGACGTAAAATAGAGGGATGAAGAGCTACGGCCAAGCTACAACTCTTGGTCACATGATGACCAACGTTAAACATTATCTTGGATACCTTATCACATTTTTATCAATTATGTATATATTAAGATTTCTGACTAAATACAATCCGTAATTTGACAGTTTTTGACAAGTCATAAACGTTGCTAACTCTACCTGGAAACCTTTCTTACCCTGATTAAATCACATTAATTATAAAGGCCACCACCACTAAACACAACATACCCCGTTTTAAAAGCAAACACTTTCAACCTCCTTGCCGAGGAATGAAGTTGATTTTCGAACAGCCGACGTTATAAAGCAGCGAGCTTCATTCGTCTCGACACTTGCTAGTCTTACTCCCCGGGTGCTTTGCATTCCCTTCTTCCTCCCGCTCCTCCGCTCTCGTTTCAACTTTTTGTTTATTTAACTCTTATTTATTTGTTTCCCTGCGCTTTTTTGATGTGGGAAATCAAACATGTTTTTAGCGACTGGTCGGGATCATCCTTCCCGACAGGGAAGTAATGCGCGCTCATTTGTCCTTAATTGCCACAGAGCGTTTCAAACACGACAACTTGCTGCCTATGCACCTGTGTGTATATATCTTTTTTTTCTTTTTGTTTTTATTAGTTTCACGGCATGCTTCCATTGATGTGGAATAACAGAGGAAATAAAAGTTGACATAGTTTCTTCTTTTTTTATACCCCGCACTCCCCCCCCCCACAAACTCTGTTTCCTTCTAACTCTGTACTTGCTCTCTGTTGTTTTTTATATATCTGTGTTTTTTCCTTGAAGTTGCGCCGGCATTGTCTCATTATGTGTCGACTAGCTGCGTAAGTGTAGTTATTATGCCTGTGTGTCTGTGCCTGCCGGTGCTACTCACTCTCCCTCCCTCACTCCCTCTCTCTCTCTCTCTCCCTTTCTTGACTGTCTCTCCCTCGGAGGATGAGGAGCTTTATGAGTACAACTCCTCCGAGGCGTCCTCCTCACATCTCTGGGGCGCCTGGGGATGAGAACGTTGCATTTCTTAAGAGGAGCAACTCAAACTGAACAAAGTCTACAGGAGTCAGGGAAGAAAAGAAACAAACAGCAAACTAACGAGATGGAAAGCAGAGATCATGTCAAATATATCAGGTTGGAAGGCCAATTTATCACCCGTTGTTTCATGTTTTCGCTGGATTCGATCGGCTGCTGCCGGAGCAGACTTGAATATATACATAAAAGTGTTCTATTTGCAAACACAAATATACTATATGAATGTGATCTCCGGCGTGCTGAAGCCACCCACAGATCCCACGCTGCCTTCTCATCCTGCCTCTGAAATAGTGAATAGAATAATTGTCAGTTAACTTTGCTATCATACAGCATTCATCTCCATTTCCTATTTAGGGGCAACTGGATACTGCCCGCATTGTCCATTGTTAGCAGGAAATGTGACCAATATCATGGAAGGTGTTGGCAGCCAGAGAGAAAAGGGAGAGCAGTTATCTTAGCTTTTTTTTTTTTTTTTCTAGTCACATCTGCTGAGCAGAGAAAAAAAGGGATCAACGGATATCTTCTTTAAGACTTGACAACAGTTATTACTCTTAATTATCCTTTTGAAAACTACCACTATTTGCACTTTTCTTGGACGATGTGATAATTCACCTCCGTGTTATAACTAATACAACTTTCACGCTGCTGTCGTCCCGGCATTGTGGAGATGTACGAGTGTACAGTCGTACTGTGTCACTGACAAGTAATGGGAGTAAATCAGTGGATCAGAATATTGAATGGTTGAAATTGGATTGATGAATTTTTGACATAAATTATTTATTTATTTAAATGTTAAATTAGTTTTCGTATAATACAGTAATGAAATCATTTCTATTTTTAAGGGTTTGGATTTGTTTGTGTTTGTGTTATTATAATTTTATTAACTATTATTTACACATACAGTGTATACATACATTCTAATTACAAATGTATTATTATTTGTATTCGAAGCCTTTTAAATTCAATATAAAATGTTGGTATAATATTGCGACCAGACATTATCAAGAGTCCCGAGCTACTTGATCTAACTTTAAGCCAATCATGCGACATACAGAGGATCATGTGACGACATAGAGGCACATGATCATTTAATTCTTTTACTAAATTATACGATTATAATAGCAATAATAAGACCTTTCAAAATTATTGAATTCAATTGTTCAATAAATACAAATTTAACCTTTGGAAGGGAATTTATTGATACCATAGCGAGGGAAGGTCAAGTCATGAGGTCTACAATTTAAGAAAAAGAATAATACAAATAAAATATAGGAATCAAATATGTTTATTGCTGAGGATTCAGCAGAATATGTGAGTAGAAACAGCTTCAGGGAATTGAACAAAGTACCTGTAGAGGCACAGTTGTCAGCACGCATTTATCAAATGACCCAATCCATACCATCTTCTTGGCCAAAGTTTGGGCGTTAAGTTCCACCATCGGCCTTAAAAACTGGACAAGAATCCACTTCATTTCACTAAGGCCTTCTGAAGGGTTTTATAAAATGCATGAGTCTTGTTCTGCTCAAGGTTTCTGCCTGTTTGAAGGACCTTTTTTTTTTGCCACTCTCCCTCATTGTAATTCGCTTTGACCTTTTTTTCTTACTCTTCTCTTATATAATTTTAAATAGAATCATTTAATGAAACGTAACATATGACAAAGTTAAAACTGATCATCCGTCAAAAACACAAAGCAAACACCTGCTTCTGTGCCACGTCGACTGTAAAATAAAAGAACCCAATCTATTGAGAACTTCACTGAAGAAGTCAAACGGAGGCGGAACAAAGGTCTGACAGCATCACACAAAAGAGGTCTCAGGTGTATAGTTAAATGGCAGGCTCTGTCCTTGTTGTCGCATTGTCGAGATGTCTTCTTCTGAGCGGGGCTGGGAAAAGGAAATAAGACAGAGATCGCAGCCAAGCTGATGAGACGAGCTGTAAGAGTGCCAGAAAGTGTAACTGCTCATCTGGTGTTCTCTTAGAATCTCTCTGACATAATGTGAGCGAAAGAAAATACACTTGGAGTTATTCCGTCCCGTCTGCTGAAGACATGAACGAGTACAAGAGTCCAGAATCTAACACTGGATCAACACAATCATACGCACAAATGTTAGTGGGCAAGGTGTGTGTCTGGTGAGTGCAATGGACACACAGAGGATGGTTTTAATATGTGTTGCTCAATACAAAGAACTAGCACACACAGATCAGCAAGATAAGGATGAGGTGTTGAATTCAAAGGTATTAAAAATGTGTATCTAAGGGTTATAAGTGCTCTTAAAAATATTGCCAAGAGGTTTTGTAATTCCTTTTTTATTGTGGTATAGGTCTTTTTGGAAGAGAGACGTAAAGGGACACTATAAGAAGGTATAAATGTTTAATACGGTAGAAAGAAAAGTTGACATACCCTTGTATTTATTAATTGGCATCCATAGCTTTAACATTTTGGTCCGACAGGTATTTATGATGCAGGTAAATGTTTGCAAGATGAGCACCACCATAAATCAGAACAATAACTTTATTAAATCTCGAACAACAAAGGAAGCCAGTGCAATAAAAAAAGATGTAATCCACATTTATAAATGGCTGTTATGTATAGAGCGCTTACTATTCATACAAGAATCCAAACCATGATACGAACACGACCAACCGGCCCTAACGGCTGGACAGCGTTCCTAAATGACTCCAATAATCAACCACTTGAAGTCATTTCTGGTTTATGTAATTTTACATCTGAACTAAAACATATCAAGGATTGTTGATCCCTTAAAAGGAAACCGATGCTGGCTTTATTTGCGTTCAATATAATTAAATAGGGAATCCCTGACGGCTTAACCTATTTTAACTGCAAACGAAATATGCTCTGTTTGTATTATGTTCTCCAAATCAGTGCAGATTTACACTTGAATTAATTTTTTCTTTTCCTTTTCACGCACAAAGTGGTGTCTAGTGATTTATCGCAGGGAGACTGTTTATTTTGGTCGACTTCTAATATCTTTATTTAACGAAACAAGTGTCTTCAGGGGTTGTGTTAGTTGTGTGGGTGTTGTTTACGCTTGTGAGCCCACCTTTCTTACGCCTTCTATTGTTCAAACAATACGTGGTAATTATTGTTTATTGAGTCTTCTTGCTCAGGTGCAACTTTATTGACAATGAAATGCACTTTACTCAATGTCTATTTATGTCTTTTTCTTTATGAAGATGTTGCATGTCTGGATTTGCTGTCTCTTGGATACTGACAAAGTATGCACACAAACACCAAAGATCCTGACGTCCTGGATTGTACAATTGTTAATGTGTTTGGACTCAGAAGATTATTATATAAATGTATTGGAAAATACTATATCATTACACATTATAACTATTAACTGCTAGTTATTTGAAGATAACATTGCACTTGAATTGGACGACTTCCAACTTCTTAAATTGCATTTGTTGTTGTTTGTATGCTTTTTTTTTAATACTCTGATAAAGCCTTTAGTTTCCAAAACTATTTCATGACAGTCTCTAAGTCTTTTAATCAGAGGTGGGCAATTCAATGACATAATGTGACAGTTATATGGGGTATTTACAAGCCAAAAGAAGTTAAACAGAAAGAACATGATTAAAAAGCAAAAATAAATAAAAGGATATTCTATAATATCTTTAAGCTAATTGACTTATAATATAATATATAAAAACAATTATACATTATTACTTATTTACTTTAAAATATACCCATATATTTGATATTACAATTTTGATGTGTATAATATTTAAAACCAACTCCCATTAGGAGAAAATATAAAATATAGAAAAAATGGGATTTAAATGAATATCTTTACCAAATTAAAGGTAAGCTAATACAATTTTTAAAAAGCGATGCGTACATTTTAAAATAGTCAGTTTTACAGTATTATTTTGACCTCAGGCGGACTGTATAGATACTATCAAAGGGCCGTGTGTAGCCCAAGGGCCACACTTAAAGAAGAAGAAACTAACTATAGCAGTTAATGGGGTGTTTATCAATGTATTGGTTTCAATGAAGCATAAGAAGTGAACAAAACGATTTTTATCTGTAAGAATAGTTTCTCAGTCGTCCTTGTAACAGGTTTGGCATAATTACCTGTTTACGCCTTGTCCTTCATATCTGCCTCCACAAATCAAGTGTTGGCCTGTCAATCACAACCTCCGGAATGGCGTCTCTACACTTAACGTATTAAATGAACGCGGGAGCCGAAGTAATGTAAGTAATACGACATGAGGGCCGGTGTTCGCGAGCGAGTCGTGGCATGTCCTCGGCTGTGTGAATAATGTAATACTTCATGTTTGATAATGCATGGCTATAGATAGGTCTCGGCCGTAGCCAGGTATCGATCGCGTCGAGCACATCTACAGTACAGCAAACGCCGCGGGTTCATATCAATCTTTGCGCACTGTACATCCCAGTAAGCAGATACCGGCGGTTGATGGCGGAGACCCGAGGCTGCGCCTTAATGACATTTATTGATAAATCCAATACCTGCGCTTGTATAGGCAGGTGCAGTTTCATACCACAGAGGTGTGAATGTGTTGTGTATCCGTCATGTGTCAGAGTGCAAGTAGATTCATGTGCGTTACCCCCCCACCCCACACACACACACACACACACACACACACAGTCCCCACCGCCCTCTTCCTCTGGGCATACTAATGAAGAGACGGCCACTCCAGACGTGCCGTGCGTGCCCTACAACAGCTCCCGCAGATTCATGGGAGAATTTCGATATTAATGATTTATGCCGTATTTGCATGCAAACCTAATGCAAACCCACTCCAGATAATCACATTTTGCCAGGTCTGAATTGAGTTTTACGAACATCTTTGCAACCCCCGCTGTCTCTGCCCACCAAATAAGTGTGGAATTGTGCGGCGCGCGCTCTTCACACTGCGGGTGACCCCTAGCACAAGGGGTTTTACAAGTGGTCACGTAAAGCGTGGACTGTAATAGTGGACGATTTTACTATGAAATAAGTGCATCTATTTTCCAACTTAAGCCACGCAACACGATCTAATTCATGTAATAGCACCACCTGCACATCTGATGGAGACGAGACGTTATGAACTAATGTGGTTTGTGATTGGATATGACTCAGACCATTATAAATATAATTATTCCATTTCAATTTTAAGATACACGTTACTAGCAGTGCAGTCAAGGACCCATGGCCTTCTATTCCTCGTTGGAAAGTTGAATAATATTAGTAACATTTTTAAAAATGTGTAAGAGACACAAAGATGAGAGAAACTATTGTAAGAAAGTTTTTTGTCGGAATTTGTTGACGTGCAGCAAATTGGATTTTTTGGATTTAATGATGCTAGTTTATCGAAACAATGGCAACATAACATAGATGTTTTTCTTCTACCAAACCATAGAGATGTACTGATGAAGCTTCATGAACCTGTGTATTTATTTTTTTATTGTTGTTCCAAGCAATTAACTATAGAGCAGAGAGGGACATATAGCGGGACAGTGTTTCATAAAGCTTCATTAGGCCCTCATTTCTAACAGTAACTTTAAAATAAATCCGTACACAAACAAAGATAAATGAGCACAAAAACATAATTTGACTTTTTATCCGGCTCCCTATCGTCTTTATTCCTGCGCAGAGGTTTAATGTTTGACCGCCAGGAAGTTATATACGTATAATGACTTGCTGGGGATTCTAATTACAATGAATGCCTGACTCAGACTAGAACAAAATATCAACATGTGAAAGGAAGACCTTTGTTCCTGCATATAATCTCTTATCTGGAAAGGTCAAGCATTCCAAGTTTGCAGAGAAGAACTGCCCACATCACATCGCTCTCTTCCACAGACTCTCTGATGAGACGATAAGCAAACTATTCTCTCACTGAGATACATATATGTATTCAGTTATCGATGTTATGTGGCATCAATTAGTTTTCCAAAAGGGGAACCGATTGATATGACAATAAAAATTATATATGACTATATTTCAGAAAACAGTTTCTTCTTGCTCTGGTTACCTCCTTTTCCATTTCAGAACCAGTGGCATTATCGTACAGGTCATTGACTAATAACATTAAAAACAACTACATTTCTGACTCTTGTGTGTACATCATGTGACAAACAAACTGAAAAGACATAGGATGCCAAAAAATAATTGTTTTTGTGTTCAGTACATTGTCATAGCTATTAATTTAAAAAGGGTGAGTGGTTATTATCAAGACAACAAGAAAAATATTAAGATACAAGCTGTTAGATCAGCTCACTTTGTTCCAGCAGAAATTAAAATAACCAATAAATTCAACAAAACAACCCTACTCATCTATCATATATATTATGTATGATATAATATCTATATTGACGTATTATTGATTCTGTCTTAGTATGTGAAAAAGTTCTGTAACAACAATCTGAAAAAAGAAAATGAATGTGAATCATCGGATTCAGCTGACTCAAGTCTTTAATTTTGAATATGACTAAACACACTATAAACTGCCTACCTGTTCTATTAAACAGATTTTAATTTATTTTTCTTAAAAATGTGTATTTTATAACCAATGTGCAATATTAACAGTTGTCAGCATCAAATTGTATCAGATTTTGATTAATTTAATCTTTACAACTGACTCAAGTCACTTAAGGGTGTTATTCCAAAATGTTCAATCATGCCCTTTTTGAGAAAGATTAAAGTGACAAAAGATTGACAAGATATTGTTTAATACCGTGGACGACAATAATAATTATAAATAAAAAGCCAGCAGACACGTCGTGTTGCACCAACTTCCACTTTGCAATGGAGCATTTTCTTAAAAGTATTACTTTTTGATTTAGCGGCATGGTTTATGTGTCTGTGTCTATAAAGCAACTGGAATTGTACTGTTGGCGTTCTTGTTGTTTCAGAAACACTTTACAAACAACCCTTTAACTGGATTGTGAAAAAGGGAGAAAAAAAGAAAAAGACTTTCTTCTTCTCTCTCAAGGAGCAGCTGTAACCTTAGCGAATCATGAAAGCTGGCAGTTCATTTTTCACAGGGTCATAGATCGGCGAGTCTTATAAAGTAATGGGCTTTTGGGAGCCGGCTTTATGAGAGCTAAGATAGTTAAGAGACATGTGGAGGAGATGGTACTGGGAGTGGAGGTCCTGCTCTGACTCAGTCAGGGTAATTCCCTCTATGCCGGCGAGCGGGAGGGAGGCGCGGCACTCACAGTAATATAAACGTGTAATAAAGATTAATCTGTTGCTAGTCGCTGGGTTGATTACTTCAAAACTTGCTTGAAATAAGGTTTAAATGACTTCAGAGCCAATCTCTAAACCTTTAGTGAGATTCCTCTGTGAGTGTCAGAGAAAAATGTATATGTG
This sequence comes from Callionymus lyra, assembly GCF_982586985.1. Lineage (NCBI taxonomy): Eukaryota > Metazoa > Chordata > Actinopteri > Syngnathiformes > Callionymidae > Callionymus > Callionymus lyra. The sequence goes on along the minus strand of NC_141819.1, from coordinate 33,422,544 downwards.
TTTGTTGTGTGTTTTAGGTGAGGAGGTGGGGAAATTCAATTGACTCTTCACAAATGTGTTTTCATGACTTTCTATCTTTCCTGGTGGAGTCATTTGTAACCAGGCCTTAGTTTGCTAATCATGTACTTGAGTTAAAGTAGACTCACCAGTAGCTTCTGGCCTCTTCATGGCCCCTGTCTGTGCGCCGACCGGACCACCACCCAGGCCGTTGAATACAGGAACGTTTTCATTGCTGTAGGCTCTCAGAACCGACAGCATGTTCATCTGCTGCTCCAGGTGGGTATGCTGCTCTGCCTTTAGGAGTCCTGGCTGGCCACTGGGAGACAAGAGGCCAAGGCTCTGCTGCCACTGCTTTTCAAGAGGCGAAGGCTGGTTCTGCATCAGACGATTGAGAAAAATACTTTTAACTTCTATACCTTGAAAGTGAGGATAATCAAAGAGTTGCTTACCTCGTCCTGTTGTTCGATGTCCATTTGAGGATCCTCATCCCTCTCTTCCTCACCCAAACCCCTCTCCTCATCCTCTTCCTCCGATAGACGTTCTTGTTGATCCTTCGGGGTGATCGATGGAGACTCATTCGTACTGTGCACCTCAGCTTTCACAGCCTCATCATCGGATCTAACTTTTTCTTCGTCGGCATCTCCGCAGAACGCCCTCTCAACCATCTGGTCTTCCACAGCAGATGACGCTCCCCTAAAGGCCTTGGGTGGTAAGTCCAGTTCTTGGTCTGCTTGGCACATGTAGCCTTGGAGACCCTGGATAGGTCGGGGGGAGCCGTCGTAAAGGCCACCAAATCGCTTGTAGAAGTCGCTCTGAAAAGGGTTGTAGGGTTGGTCCATGTGGTTGTTCCAGCCGATCTGGCTTCTTTCTCCATTTCTGTCCCCATTTTTGTCGGAGAGCATATTCCTGGAAGCTCCGTGGGGGTTAATGGGAGATGTGTCTCCTTGTACTTCATTACCAGTATCAAGACGCTGAGCTTGCGCTTTACCCAGGTGGTTTGCTTGCAAATGTAGAGCCATGAGCTCCACTGAAGCTGTGGAGAAAGTGCAGAAGAGGCAGCTGTGCCACGCCACATTTTCATGGATGCTGACTGAAGAACCAGGGAGGGAACCAGACGCAGATTCAGGTCGGACTGACACAGATAGATCAAGTGGTTCATATTGGGAACCAGGTTTTCCAGATGTCAAACTTGGCTTTTTCTCAACTTTCTCTTCTCTGTCTTCATCAGCTAAAGCGCTATGCTTTGCCTTGGGCTCTCCGTTGTCATGGTAATGCTGTCCATGACTCTGGACTGGGCTGTGGTTGTCCTTTGTTTCTTTCTTCATTGAGTTGAGGACAAAGTTGTCCATGAATGCTTGAAGGGAGCCTTGAAAGTGAACTCCATTCCCCATCATGCTTTGGTAGGCCCTACTTAGATCAGAAAAACTAGCAGGACTGTCATTGGTTGCTGACACAAGGGAGGACGAGCCATCGTTGGGTTTTATGTTGTCTGCTGCCGAGTCAAAATGGCGGTCGCGGTCTCGTTCGTTCGGTGACATAAGTGATGGAGATGGCCACTGATGTGGCAGCAGAGGACCCATCCTGAAGTCTAGATTTGGAGGCATGCCTTTGAATACATTACGGAGGACATCTGGGCGAGCGAAGATTCCACCACCCATGGTTTTCCCGTGGTCATCCTTGTGATCAGAAGAAGTGGTGTGGCCAGAAGAGGAGCTGAGGGTGGTGGATCCGTTCTGGCGCTCACGGTGATGGCGCTCTAGGTGATACTTCAGGCTGGCAGACTGGGTGCCGGCGTAGTCACAATGAGGGCAGCGGTAGGGTTTCTCTCCTGAGAGAAAAAGAATAAGACGGAAGCAGAAGATCAGGGACAAGAGTGAATCATTAACCTGATTATTGGAGTGACTGGATATCAAAACCTATTTACTGAAGCAGAGAGCGTGGACCCTAGGGTCGTGTAACCTCCTAGAATAGGGGAAATCAGGTCAAATGGGTTAAGCAAACCAAAAGAAGAAAAAGAAAACAAAAGATAACGTCTAGAATATTGAAGAAAGGAAAATGATTGCAGGCAAATCAAACTAAAAAACGAACAACATCCGGCACTGATCTGACATTTCCCTGCCATTTATGCACTCGGCTGTGTTCCATCGTACTGTTGCTGCCTGTGTGCGAGGATCGAAAGGGGCGTATGAAGGATGTGAGATAGGCTTCTGAATATGGGTCGATCCAGTTCGATCAAGCCCTGCCAAGTGAGCCATCACTCACATCAACACCGTAAAAAACATTTCACCATATGGTGCTTTCAGTCCACTACTAGAGATAATATTTTCAACTGACAGCAGAACTGTCTTGATAATGTCTGCACTTCTACAAGCGGGAGATGAGAGGAGAATCCTGGCCTGTGCATACGTGTGTGTGTGTGTGTGTGTGTGTGTGTGTGTGTGTGTTTCCTAGACTTTCTGTACGGATGCCTGTGTCTGTGTATGCCTGTGGTGGGCTCCACGAGCCTCCATTTTTTTTGGCCATGTTTTGTTGTCAGGCTTGTGCCTTGGCGATGAAAGCACAGTTCCCCTGACATTTGGAGTTTATCTTGAGGAACATAAATCATAAGGCATGGCACCAGATCTTCATGTTGGCGGGCACATAGCAGTGGACTGAATAAAACTACTGCTGATAGAGTTAACACAGAAAAAAAAAAAGTTGAAGATAGATCATACAGAAGGATATTGCCCAACAATGAAGCGTACTCGCAAATGTTGATCTCTTGTAATGAGTGGCAGAATTTTACAAAGCATTCCATAATCCTTAACTCACGCACACAAAAACACCGGGATTTATTTCATGTATTTTCACATGTTTGTTAGTGTTACAAAAGATACAATAGTTGCATATTCAAAATGTCCATGTAATCAACATCTTCTGTACTAAAGAAGTATATGTTTCATTTTAGTATCCATACATCAACGTGATTTATATAGCGGTAAAAGAGGGGTGAATCTAGTGTGTGACATTTGCATATATTTATTTATACAGCACATCCATATTCATGAATATACTTGATAATGGTAGAACACAAGCGTAATACTGCCAGAAGTGGATCTTTCCATTGGAATGATACTTATGTTGAAATAGAACACATCCTGTGAGCAATTATAATAGGCTTGGAGTCTGCGCCAGATTTGGATTCATTAAACAATGAACGGGGAGGAAAAAAATGCAAAGCTTGATTTCCTTTTTTTTACGTATAAAAAGTTACCCAAATGGAATTTCTTTTGAGGGATAACAGTGGATAAAGAAGAGAGAAAGGGATTGGTTGGAATGAATGAGAAGGAGATGTTTGTCAGACCCTGTATGTATTCACATTTCTAAATATACAGAATGTGGCCATAAAGTGTTTAGATTATACACATGGAAACCATTTTATGAAAGGGGAAAAAAAAGAAAAAGCGGCATTGTTACGCAAGGCTGGTTTGAATGATTTAAGTCGGGCTGTGTAGTAAATCATGGGTATAATTAGCAAATGGCATACTGCTCAAGTAATTTATCATTATTTAGAGGGCACCATTCCAGAAAAAGACTCCACGATCTGCAGACCTACTGCAGAGTTCTCAAATAAAGGGCCACAAACACCAACTCAATACAATATTGATACGCGAGAGAGAAGAATAGGGGCATACACAAAAGAAAATGGAGGGTGGAAATGGAAAGGAGAGTTGGTGACAGATAGCTCTGACTATAGATAGAAAAGACAGTAAGTTGATGTCTTTTCTCTTAAACTAGAGTGGCTGTAAAGCAAAGAGTATATTTAAAATAAACCACAAGAGATGAGCTTTTAACCCAATAAGTGCTTCTCCTGTGAGCTGCCGAACAGAGGCTCGGTGCTGATTTAATAAGGAAACGTCCCTGATGCAAATTATCATTCTCAATTCCACTAACTGGACAAAATGATATTCTAGGAGCCAAATTAGACAGAAATTAGACTGATATCATTTTTTACCCCCTCTTGTTTCTGTCCTCCCTCCCCTTCGTAAAGAGGTTGCTAATGTTCGCTCGGGTAAAATAAAGATTAATGTATCATCTGCATATCTAAAATGAGAATGAAAAGCAGTGAATATTATATGTCTAAGCGTTTGCTTTGATGTGTATGGAAGCAGACAAAATACCCTCAAACAGTTCATCTGTTTATTCCAGTTTTCCATTAAAATTAAGAATATAAATATATCTGGAGAGGGAGAGAGAGCGATAGCGAGAGAATGCAATTTCAACTCGGCGTTGACTCGTGTGTGCATACCATTTGGAACGTGTGTGAACACATGTTTGTGTGTGTGTGTAAGCCTGTGTGTGTGTGTGTGTGTGTGCGAGCCATTTGGACTGGCTAAGACATCTGCTCCATCATACGTCAGGGGCCTGGTGTGACATCTGGGGAATATACTGTATCCTGCCTTGCAACATTACACACAATTTACTGCTAAAGGTCATTATGTACCCGTTAATCCACTTTTAATTGATATCAGCGCAAACAGCACAACCTACCAGCCGCGTGACAGATCACTGCCACCACAAAACCTGGAAATTACTATTTTGAGGTAAAAATAGATTCAATAGTATCTCTTTGACTTTTTGGCTGAGGCAAGAATTAAGAGTATCCCTAAAGTGTATGTCTATGACATGAATAATGAAGACTCATAAACAATAGGTGGCACCTTTGTGAATATTAATCAGTCCTCTTCCGCGTGTGACACGGCTATGAGGGCCATATTTTCACTTGGCTGTTTTCATCTGACTGTTTTTAAGTGATTTACAACAACTCCATAGAAACGAGTTCAGATAAACACACCCTGGCCGATGCTCAGGGGCAATTAAATAGCTTAATAGATATGACATACTGGAAGATAAATCTCCCGTTGGCTTGACAAAGTGGAAAAAATAACACAAAGTGGGAAGTTGAGAGGGGAACTTTTACATCTGTTTAAAGTCAGCGTTGATAGGTGAGCAGTGGCTGAGATGTGTTGCTGTCAGGGTCAAGAGTTCGAAAAGCTCACTAAGATCTGTTGTAAAGAGCTTATACTGCAGACCATATTGTTTTTCTTTTGTGGTGGAGCTTCTTATATAGAACATAAAAATGTGTGGTGTATATCATATCCTATTTTTCAGAAAATAAGGCACATCTGATGATTAGGTGCAATGTCAATGAATGGATTTCATAGTATATGCTCCGTAGTAAGGGACCTTGTCACATATACTACAATATCTCGCCGAGAATAATGTGTTTTATTAACCTAAAGGAATAACGCTGCGCTTTGTGGAGTAATATCACGACCCCTTGCGAATGAATACCACTGTACTTGCAGAGTACTACAACTGCAACTTGCAGAGAAACACCACTGCACCTTCCGGAGTAAAACTAAAGCTCTTTGCAGAGTAATACAACTGCACCTCACAAAGTAATACAACTGCACCTCATGGAGTAATACCGCTACCCCTCACAGAGTAATACCACTGCACCACACAAAGTAATACAACTGCACCTCACAAAGTAATACAACTTCACCTCACAAAGTAATACAACTGCACCTCATGGAGTAATACTTCTGCCCCTCACAAAGTAATACTACTGCCCCTCATGGAGTAATACTGCTGCCCATCACAACTTAATACAACTGCACCTCATGGAGTAATACCACTGCCCCTCACAGAGTAATACCACTGCACCTCACAAAGTAATACAACTGCACCTCACAAAGTAATACAACTGCACCTCACAAAGTAATACAACTGCATCTCACAAAGTTATACAACTGCACCTCATGGAGTAACACTACTGCCCCTCACTGAGTAATACAACTGCACCTCGCGGAGTACCACCCGGGCCCCTTTCAGTGTAATACCACTGCACCTTACGGAGTAAGAGCACGGCAACTCGCAGAGTAATACAACAGCACCCCGCAGAGTTATTTCACGGCACCTTGTGGAGTAATACTACTGAGCTGTACTGGGGTGCTGCTTCATAGCTTACTGAATGATATTGGCTGCCATATACCAAATAAAGTGGATTTGAGGTGAGTAAGTACAACCAGAATTTATTAACAAGGCATAGTTGACGCGCACTGTTGATTTTCAAGAAAAAATTAAAGGGTTTTTAACTGCCTAATAGTCCAAATCTAAGGTACATTTATTTAATTCTATGCCACCCAAAACTAGGTCTCAAAGCGATCTAACTGGGTGAACATGCCAAAAAAAAAGAGGGTTAAGATAAAGGAAGTCAAGGTACAGTTAAAAGGGCTCTATGATAATATGCGAGGGAAATGATTAGTGTTTGAACAGAAATAATAGCCGTTGGGGGAGGAGGGGTTAAGAAAAAAAAAGACAGTAATGAAAAGCGAGATCACAGGTCCCTCTTGATTCGTCCACATTACAAGGTCAGGTTAAGGTTAAGTGACACGGGCATGTCTGTTCTCCCTTCTTTTCCCCCCCTCTTTTCATCCTGTGTCTCCCTCTCCTCATTTGAATGTGAGTTTGTTCTCCTCCACCAGAAGACAAGAATCTCTATTGTCACCCGCTAGAGCCTTATTTACTTGTTTTGTTTTTTACATACAGCTGCTTACTGCTAAATAGTGCCTTGTCCAGAAGGGGACAATATGGCCCTCTAATTGCTGTCACTGAAGCCTGGATTCATTATGTGACTTTCCCATTAAAAAGTGAGCATTAATTCGTATAATGAAATATCACCCTCTGCAGTTGTGTTCATTAGCTGTGGCCCCACGCCGAACAACGTTAGCTACCTAGAAAACTGTGGTTAATTTTGCTAATGGATATTTTCCTACCCGCTATTCAAGTGGAAATTAATACTGTAACATTAGCTCGTCAACTTTTTTAGGATGAATTCAAATTTACTTCATTTCTTTCAATTTACCGGTGGCCTCTCATTAATCTCACCGTTTGCGATGCACAATGCCCGCCTTTTTTTTTTTTTTTTTTTTGCAGACCGGCTCCATAAGCAGCTCAATCGTGCCGCTCACATTGCATTAGGATGAAGGGGGCGAGCGGCAGTCGTCTGCCAGTATTGCCTCAGCGCTGTCACCGCCCGACCGCAGAGGCAGCGAGAAGAGGATTCCGAAAGCTGCTGTTAAAGTCATCTTGTGGATGTAATCACGATGTCACAGTGGACTTGTATGATTAGGTTACAGGAGCGACCAGAGATGCAGTGAGCTGTTTTTCCCTCTCCACGTGTGCTCCTATAGAGCTCTGCTCGGGCGGGCTTGGATCCAGAGATATTCCACTGAAGCGACATCATTTCGTGCCCTAATCTCTTTTACTCCAGATGAAGATCGTGTTTGCGCCGAATACAAATTTGAGATAAAAGATATAGTTTGCGGGATGACATTATTTATATGGACCAACTTGTCTGCACGTTCTGTCAGAGCAGTGGCGAGGTGGAGGCTCCACTTCCTCGCCGATGAAATACGCCCCTCATGGGGATCCTTACTGTAGCACTCAAAGCAGGAATAACTCAGCTCCCTCGCTGACCCCTTAACTAGCTAAGATACACACATCGGGAACACATGGTGATGAAGACCTTGCTCTGACCCGAGCATGCTGTTCAACACGGCAAATCTATAGTAGCAATACACAGATTTGTATGCATGTATCTCTCAGACGGGGGGGGTAGGCGCTGTCTGGGTGGTCTATCCACATTAAAAAGAAAAAGGGGAAAAGATTATGAAAAGGGAGCAAAGATATTTCGCAGCTGGAACGGATTTCGGATTTGAGCCTCTGCATAGCTGACTAAATCCAAGCAAGTTGAATGCACTTTTACGAAGTCAACTCTGGATTGGGTCAACAACAGTTTTACGGCATTCAGATTCTTTAAAGAACTGAATCAGGGACCTGATCAGATGAACAAGAGAAGGACCGTTTGAATCCGGATGCATTCTTAACATCAGCATAACCCAAAACATTATTTTCTTCAGCTATTATTAAAGTTTTCCTTTGCCAGAGCATATTGTAATTTCCGGACCATAAGCCACTACTTTTTTCCACTTGCGGTTTATAGCATGAAGATCTTTGTTCTCTAGTTCTGGAGGAGACTGTATCGCCAGAATAATATGATTGATAATCACTGTTAAACAAGAAGGTGATAGTTTTAGATTTGGTTTGAACAGTCAATTTGTGCGATATTTAGGTTATAATATTCTTCCTTACATATAGTTGGTGGGGGTTATAATTACTTTATTGTATATGCAGGTTTGCTCTATAGTGTGGAAAATTCAATGAACAATTTCTGATTTCTAGCATAAAATTTTGCTTTATTTTAAAATGTATAAATATATATTTTATTATTAGAAAAAAAGTAGTGGTAATGTGTAGAATATAATGCAAAGTTGATATAATTAATATAGAAATTGTTGAAGTCAAACAGGGTCATTTTTGATAATATTTAAATACACCAAATGAACACAAAAATGAACACAAAAACACAAAAATGAATCACAATTTCAAACATTATTCCTATACAAGATGAATACACATAGCTTCTGCAAAAACTTGTGTGTGTTATACATGACTGTTAGCATAAAGAATGACCATAAAAAATGTTGTGAAAACACATTACTATTGTTGGTTTTCAACGCTGTGTTGTACATAAAAGCGACTAACTAATGACCCTCACTAGCTTCACTAGACTTGAGCGCCCTTTGTTCCGACGTGTCCTTGCTGTGTTCTTATCATGACTTTAACCCGGATAGCCATTGGGGCGTTCGTACCTCGCAGTGGGTTAGAACCCGACTAAAGTCCACATCATTACTCCGGCTTCATACATAACCTCGGAGCTACGAATAGAGAGCAAGAGTCAAAGCAGGATCGTCCGACCGCTGCTGTTGGAGATGTATGCAATGGGAAGCTCACTGCTTCCAGGGATTTGCGTCTCTTTTATTCCAATAAATACATCAATCTATCGGGCACATCAGTGCACGCATCGCGGCAAGAAACTGTGGCCGAGGTCGGCTTTGTTTTGGCTTGAACGTTATTGAGAGTTAGCGAGTGTGAAATTGCCCTCGGAGTGATGTCATCGTAGGACACTGAACCCTTGTTCTGTTAATTAGAGCTCAATGAAATGATGAATATGGAAAAAAAAAAAGAGGAAGAGGAGTCCAAATGCCCATAAGGCTGGATGAGGGTTGGGAAGCTATTTGAGTTTGATTCCTTTTTTGTTTATTCGACAGGAAAAAGATTGAAGCCTGCGGGCCACATGCTTTTGGCTGTATTGTCGAGGCCCTCATGAGGTCATAGGACAAATATAAAACTGACAACTAATTATAATATAGTTTGTACATTTAGTCCATTTTGGCCTTTTGACTATTTCTTAGTTTGTCAAAAAAGTACATTTTCTTAAGTATTCTGAACTTAAGTTACTATATAGTTGTGTTTTGTCAATGTTTTACGATTTACAATAGTAACATTTGAATATGATAAATATAAAATAAAATAATATACAATTAGATGACAAGGTTAGCTAAGTTAAATTATATCATAATAAGGTAAGACATAATTTATTTTTTTATTTTTGGTTGACGGCCCTTCGCAACAGTCTTGGTACATTACTTGGCCCTTTACAGATACCAGTGACAGTGTTGCGACAAATCTAAGTAATTAATATTATTATCATTGTTGCTTTTTTTAAGTACTTTTTGGGCATTTTGAAACTGTGATATACAAGATAAAGGAAAGTCGAGGAAAATAAAAGACACTGCTTCATAGTGATGGTCTGATGAAAACTCATGATGCAGTGTCATGTTGTTTAGAGGTCAGTAGGTGGCGCCATCAGTTTAAAAATGAGGTAATGTTTCACTACAGTAAAACAGCGCAGAGACCGCCATCTATTGGACTCTGAAAATAATGACACTGCTTCATGAAGCTTCATCATTCCAGACCTCGTTATATTAAGAAGTTGCAACATTTCTTGTACAAAAGTATATTTATTATTTTGTGGTACTGACCAGTGTGTATCCGCAGGTGGACTTTGAGATGATGGGAGGTACGGAAGGACTTGCCACAATAGGGACAATCTTTGGAGGACGAAGCCAGACTCCGTTCCCGATGCTGCGCAAGGGACGGCGGAACGTTCCCCGCCGCCTTCGCCAGGTCCTCCCCGACATCTGGACGAGACGACATAAGGAGAGGAGGACAGAAATAGGTGTGGTTAGTGTCAATTCGAGAAGAAAAAAAAAAAAAAGCTTTCCACGCAACACAGCACTTTTATTTGTCTGCTTTTTTTTTTTTTTTCTCTTCTCTTTCTACATGTCTGTCTTTGTCTCGATCCTTTGGGAAGATGTGCAGACGCCACACAAAGTCAAACACATTAAATGGCTTCTGACAGAGCGCTGACAATTCAGAAGCTTTTCTTCGGAAACACTGTCTTGCAATATAACGCCCCCAAAATCAAACAGGTTTTTTTTTTTTTTTTTTTTTCTAAATGTCTCCCTGCAATTTTCCACCCCATATGTTGAAAACTGTGGGAAAAATTAACAATACAAACTCTGATAGAAGAACAAGTGAGAGGTGCATTTGATTCGGCTGTGTCAGCATCACCGGAGCTACGCACGACCTGATTTTGACAGGTAGCTGTCACAGATATGATAGGGTGATAGCGGTTTTGACACACGCCCCATTCTCGCGGAACACTGGGAGAAAAAAAAAAAAATGCAATGACGCAGATTTCACTTTAACAGCAGTTTGTTATCAACACAATCAGTTGGTGGATTTGAGTCCGAGGATGAGGGATGACAACCTGGGAATGTGTTGACAGCAGCATAATCGGAGGTGAGGGTGACGCTGTGAGCCGGGTGGCATTGAGCGGATGGTGAAGAGTTTTGAAGTGCTGACAGGCAAGAGGGCCTCAGATTTGTTAAAGACATGAGCTTGGGAAAACAAAGAACACACAGTGTGACACGAGTGATGCTAATTTGATTTTCTCCAAAACTGATTACATTTTTTTTTTTTTTTTAATCGAGCATCGTTTTGCTGAAATTAAATCCAGCATTGATTGTCGCAGTGATACAAATAAAAAGCATTCTAATGAAATACATTTGTATTGTGTACTATTTTTCCAACCAATATCTACTAATAAAACAGTAGTTAGGAACTTTTTTTGGGGAAAAAAAAGAGAAGCTTTTCATCATGTCCTTTAGAAAAGTGTTTTTCTGATTAATTTATTTTATTAACTATTATACAAATTTTCATTATTATATTTTATAAGAAAATGTATAATTTTTAATAATACTAAGAATGTGACATAAACATCTTCGTTTATGTTATTGTTCATTTATTCTATCTTAATAAATTCTTCAGTTAAACAGTGCTAAATACCTTAATGATGAAGGTAGTGTGGGGTAGATTGCAACACATTTGAAAAAATACATAATAGCCGATCATGCATCACTTTGTTGACGTACTGGGTAGTGAGTCAGATCACTGTTTTTGACGCCTCCCCTAGACTCACACTAAAAAAAGCACCTCTGACTCATTTCTTCTTTCCTTTTTGTAAGTTCCATCCATTGAGGGGAAATTTTGAATTTTTGCAAATTGGAACCTTTATCAGCAAATTTTGAAGTATTTAATTATGTCTTAATTTACTTGTATGTATTTACTGTATTTAGTTGATTGTATTATTGTATTTATTTTAGTTGTTTTACATGTATTTATGGATGTTTGTATGGATGGATGTGTTATTGCTGCTGAAGAAAAGAAATCAATAAAATATCTATCTCTCCATCCATCCATCCATCCATCCATCCATCCATCCATCCATCCATCCATCCATCCATCCATCCATCCATCCATCCATCCATCCATCAGTCCGTCCATCCATCCATCCATCCATCCATCCATCCATCCATCCATCCATCCATCCATCCATCCATCCATCCATCCATCCATCCATCCATCCATCCATCCATCCATCCATCCATCCATCCATCCATCCATCCATCCATCCATCCATCCATCCATCTCTCTATCTATATACATCTTTCTGGGCGTTAAATACTTTTGAAACATCCAACTTCTTAACTCTGTCTCTTGTTTTTAGCCATAAACACAAGATGCACATGTTTAACTTTACGAGGAAGAATTGCAGATTCAGGAGAAGGGATCACTCATTAATTTTTCAGATGAAATCGAATGCTTTTATTTTCTATTCTCAAGTTTATAGATGAATGTGTGCCATGGCCACAAACACGGTTTGAATCTTTTCCATGCCATGATTCTGTGACGCAATGAATGAAGTAGCGACTTTACCAAACCCTTTTCAACACCGAACTGACAATAAACCCCTTTTTTTTTTCTTTTTTTTAACGTTTTCCTAATCGTTTCTCTTCTGCCACACCCCACCCTATTCCATGCACCCCCTCCTACATCTATTGGGGGAACTCAAATAAGGTTTAACAGAATGGAAACCCCCAAGTCAGCAAGTCCTCATCCACGCTGACACTAAACACACGACTCCATTCAGCAACTCCGCTATCAGACTGAAGGCTATTTATCACCAGTGAAAGTGAAAAGCAACCTAAATGCAAGTCAGTGACAATACGCAGATCCCAAATGCCAGCTGCTTCTACTTGGGTCCGGGCAAATGGCTGCTGTTATTCGGCACAAAGGAAATGGGAGCTCAGATGCAGGGAGTCAAGTTATTTATTTATTTTCTTTAATAGTTTCGTATATTCTACACACATTATCACACAATTGCAGATGTGTGAATATGAATATGTGAAAAAATCAACTATACAGCATGTCATGAAAAAAAAGAAGTGATTTTTCCGTCCTGTCGTCACAGAAATAGTGTTTTTTTTAAACAACTTTAAGTTAAAATTGTTGGAGGAAGTTAGCAATAATCATCTCAGCCTGATCTGACTTATGAAAGCAGACACAACAAAAATGAGTGTGCCGTCACAACACAGTGGAAAGTAGCAATTTGGGGCCCACCTCAGATGAAATTATAGTGGGACTGAGGAGCGAGGTCAGTTAGAGTCTGAGATTAAATTCTTATATTTTTTGAAAATCAGAAACAGCTTTATTTGCCAAGTATATATTGACAATGAACCCAGTTTTTTATCTGGCGGTTAGGGACTCATAAGGAAAATGCATTTTGTACAAACAGGATAGACTAATTTAGATAGGAAAAATATACAAAATGAAACAGCCAGTACAAACATGGGATGGATGTTAAGATGTAAAGATACGAGCAGGTGAAACAGGTATTTATCTGTTCATGAATGAAATGGCAGTGGGGAAGAATTTATTTTGGTTTTTTTTAAATAAATACACAATCCCCTGTTTTAAGTTTTAGATTAATGTGACAAATACTGTCCTTTCTGTTTCAGACAACACCTCCTGATATCTGCATCTGACCCATGACCTCTCAGGGCAGCAAAGAAAGATCACAGGTCAAAGTTCATTGTCAGTTTTCAAATGAAAAAAATGTCAGATTTTTTTTTACGGGTTGGTGTCCCATCAAAACAGTCATTTAGCATCATTTATTTTATTTTATTATCCCTTTTTTCGTCTGAGAGACTATCATTGAGTACTAGCTTGATAATGAAGGTGTTATACTACATCCTTAAAGGGATAGATCAACCAAAATTAAATTTCATTCATGTTCTACTCACCCTCATATCAACTAAGGGTAATATTTTTGGATTTACATGCAGGAATGAATATCCATATGATGGTTGGGAACAGGGCTCAATTTGTTTTGTCTAAAAAGACACCCTAAAAATCAGCAAACTACTTGAAATTAAATTAAACAAGTGCATATTTCAAGCTACATTGTTATTAATTTTTTGAAAAAAAAAGTCTCTTGTGTCTGTGCTATAACACAAGTGGGAATTGACAGCCGAGGAGTATGGAGGTGTTTTGATGTGTTTTGCTTTTTTTATGGTCTTTTTGGACAAAGAGAAGTGAGCTATCGTGACCCTCATTTGAATTTGTTTTCCCCTCTTTCACCAAAAAGAGACGGATTACTCCGAAAATAATCCCAACCTTTAGTCGACATGAGGGTGGGTAGAAAATGATTGAAACTTGCATTTCGGTGTGAACTATCCCTTTAAGGCAGCTCCTCCATCTAGTGCTCAAAAGCAGCCCCCCCCCTCCCTCCCGGAGTTTAGGCCAGAACACCACCATACTGTTGCCATTGTCGCCTGCTCACGAACATATTTCGAGCATTCTACTGTACACATCCCTTCTTGGCACACAGTCTCCAACTTGTGCAGCGGACACCTGCCTGCCCCAGATGGGCCGAAAATTAAAAAATCCAAAACACGGCTTAGAAAGCAGGACAAGCGCTGGACCAAACACACGCGTGTGCACAAAATCTGGGCTGCCTGTCTGTCCACAGTGACACACACACACACACACACACACACACACACACACACACACACACACACACACACACACACACACAGTTTTCTAGTGGTTAATAGTTCTAGAGCGCTGGCATCCAACAGCCTTCAACGATAAATCCACAGTTTACTACACACATACACTAACATCAAAAGGTAAAACAATGATCTTCAAAGGTGTGTGTGTGTGCGCACGTCTCTGCTGCTAGTCCTTCACGCTTGTCTTTAATCAGTTGACTGATCCGCTGCTTTTAATGCGGCTGTTCCAATTACTGTAAAAGTCATCCGGCGCCATATAACCACAAATATTGACACTTTATTGCACAACACATTTATGACATTCTGAAGGTCACCCTGTATATTAGGCGTCATCGTTGGGTGTGGGGAAGGAAGGAAGAAGATGGGGGGGGTGCCTGTTGACATCTAGTCGTAACTATCTTCACAGTATTGATCTTCAATCTCCCAGCTGTTTTCATGCAAAGAGGCTTCACAAAAGCGATTAACGTGATTGTTGGGAGAGGGAGGCAGTTTTGTCGCTACAAAAGGGTTGGTCATGAGCCACGTCCGGTATCTGGATGTGCTCAACATCCAATATGACATTTATAAAGCAACATTTAGGATTAAAAGCTTAATCTGTTCTAATTGTTTTGTGCCTATACGTCCTTCTTTTTCCTTTATTATTGGAAATAAGCGGGAAAAAAGCAAGAGCATATACAAATATACATTGCTTGGTAGTGGAGTTCAAGTATTGTGGGATCTAGATCACGAGTGAAGGACAGACGGAGCATGATATCGAATCGGTCTGTTGTGGTGAAAAGTAGAGCTGAGCTAAAAGGCAACGATCTCCATTTAACTGTCAATCTACACTCCTACACTTTGGTAGGAAAGCAACAAAAGAAGATTGTTGATATATTTGGCCAAAATTAGTTTTTTTTCAAATGGATTCATGTATAATTATTTGTAAATACAAATGAAGGAAATAAAAATCTAAATAAAGTCTCCAGACTGAAGTCACTCCACAGCTCGATACACACATGCTTTTCACATTTAAGTCTCCCCTTAGATTATATCCCCCTCCCTCTCCAGGTAGAACTGCTGCTTCTTCAAATCAAAAGTGCATCCCGGAAGCCTACCTTAGGAGTTGTTATCATCTCTAACTGGGAAGGGACCTCAGGACAGACCCAGGATCTTTGGACAGACTATATCTAATGCTTAGCTTGAATTTGCTTTTTGTTAGTCAAATTAAGTCCATGGATCCCACCTTTTTTAAGCATCTTTTTGCATCTAAACAATGTATCAACATGACAACATTTGGAAATATCGAACAAGGAATAGCGACACATCAAAAAATAATCCATCTTTTTTTTTAGCATTCCTTGTTCTTTTCCCCCCCACATTCACCAATGCATCATTAAAAACATGTAATGCTTTTTTAATCGCTCATCAATGAAGCCTTCACTCCCCACCACCCGATGTGAAGACACGACAAACTGTGACAGTGCTGGTATGAGAATATCACAGAAAGAAGAAGAGGAGCAAAAAAAAAAAAAAAAAAAAAAAAGACGACAGGAAGAGAAATACATGTATAATTCAGCTGTATCTGATCTGAGACCAGCTCCTCTCCCCTCTGCCTTTACTGGTGTCACAGCGGCGTAATGGAACATGCCAGAACAAAGGCTCCCAGATCAGATTGGAGCAGAGTTGAGCAGGCCATCTGGGAGGCAGGCTAAGTATCAGTCACTCAGCCGGCTGTCTGCTACACTCATGTACACACACTTCCCCTCTGACTCACTGTGCGGAAGTGCACACGTCTGTGTGTGTGTGTGTGTGTGTGTGTGTGTGTGTGTGTGTGTGTGTGTGTGTGTGTGTGTGTGTGAGCAGAAGAGTGTGTGACACCTCCCTGCTGCACGTCACCAGAATCTCACTTTGGAGTGGGCGACACTTCACTACAGTGACACCAAACCATGTCAGCATCGTAGATACTGTATATAAATTGATAGCATATTCATAGTATGGCTATTAAAAAAACTAAAAACGGAGCTAAAAACAGAAACCTTACAGAAAGTATTCTTATCAGACCATTTAAAACTCCAAACCTGTTTTGTTACCTGTGTTTGCCAGATAGTACTTTATGTTTTGTGCACTGTTTTAATGTTTTAATGCCTCAAAACAGTTTTGTTATGGTTCATTTTATTGGTAATGGACAAAAAAGACCATCTTAAATCTTGATTTTTTTTTTATTATTTAGTAGTAACCATAGCAAATACTGTAAGTCTAACTGATGCCAGAATTAGACCAGATACATTTCGTTGTCCATGTCATGACATTTCGACTCCATTTATTGCACTTTTGATGTCTTTTTTCCTTTTTTTTCAACAATTTTTTGTATATTATAGTGTATATTGTTTATAGTAGTGAAAGCATGATGTTATTCTATTCTTTTGATCTATGTTCTTGATTTTGATCTGTGTTCTTTATTATTGCTCTTAGTTCTTTTTTTGTTTTTATTAAACTTGCTGTGAACTGAACCTTATTTCCCGAGATCTCCAGAGGGATTTAAAAGTATGTCTGTCTGTCTGTCTGTGTGTCTGTAAGTAAGTAAGAGTCATTTGTCTGTCTGTCTGTCTGTCTGTCTGTCTGACTATCTATCCATCTATATACTGTATATCTATAAATCCTTTTTAAAAATTTTTTTTGGTACAACCAATTCAAAGAATTCGACAGCCACAGACAATTCCATCTGTACATACCAATATGTACTGGCGAATAAAGCTGCTCTTGAATCTTGAATCTCTCCATTTTCGGTAATTTTTGCACAAAGAAAAACAACAAATAACTAAATAAAACTACGTTTAACAAGTACTAAACTCGGCCCTGATTCGAAATAAACCTATATTTTATACGTATATTAATGTCCGCCTGTGTGATGCTTCGGTTTGTGATGGCTGTTAATGGTGCTTTTTCAGTCACACTTTGCTCTCTAAATGTTCTGTGGTTTTGATTAGTATGATATCACTTTCAGGAAATAAAAGTCTGGAGGGAGAGAGAGAGAGAGAAAAAAAAAAAAAAAACAGCTCATAAGTCATAAAAACACAAGATGTTTTTCCTCTCGCTTGGCCATTATTCTAATGTGTCACGTGGTGCCCAGCAGAGCCCGACGGCCTTAAAGAACTGATTGATACGGGGATATATGGGTGGAGGAGGGAAGATATTAAGAGAGATTGGGAGAGCGGGGAGAAAGAGAGGGAGAGAGTAAAATGTGATGACATCATTTGAAAGGCATTAGGCTTTTAAAAATGCGCCCCAAGGGGGGACTTGATTTCCTTACACCAGAGCAACACAACACCATCCGGCCTGATGCTCGCTCGCTCTCTCTCTCCCCATCGCTCACACACACACCTCCCTCACCCCACCTCCCCCCCCAACACACCCCCAAACCTTCCTCTTTATATATTTTTTTTCCTTTTAATTTGGACCGCTGCCATCTTTGTGAGCGTCTGGTTCATGCAAGTTAATCAATTTGAGGTTTAGTTACACTGCTGATGCTAGCATTCTGCTCGAATCTGAACTCGGAGAATTTATTAACCAAACACCAATTATCATTAAACGCCACAGCCTTATCCCCCTCCTTTTACCACTTGACAAAGACCACTTAATGAAATTTTAGATTAAAGTTATTTGGTCGGTGATTTATTAGCGTTGGAGGAAAGTCTTAATGCAAAGACTCTGGGAGTGTGCAGATGCTTTATTTACACTTAAATCCTTCTATACTTCCACAGAAGCAAGAGAAGGAAAAGGTTCATACAAAACCTTTTTTTTTCTTAATGCAGCTTTAAGGAAAAAAAAAAGTAAAAAGGAATTAGTCGTTGTTTACCCCGGCAATGTTTGCGAGATGAAAACAGCAGCAGAATGTGTTACATATAAGATGGCGGGGTAAACAGGGGCACCAGATGTTCTTTGATGTTAATAATGGCATTTATTATTAATATTAATTAGACCGCATTCAGCAATACATTTGGGCCATTTCCAAGTCAATTAAGCAAAATGGCATGCGGGAGATGTTGAAACGACATTTTAAGGCAGGTGTTCAGCGCTCCCCTAATAAAACATTTTTGCAGCTCCTGAAAAACAACCCAATTTCAGGCAGATTTGATTTATTTTCCGTCTTTGTTTTGCGCGTTTTCTGCATTTTGTTGCCTTGTCACCAGCGTATCTCCAAAACAGCACATTGAGGATGGGTTGAAGGTTTCTCTGCTTTATTCAATTAAAATATAGAGTTTAAAAAATGTGCGCTTTGTCTAGCCAAATAAGAAAAAAAAACGGAAATGCATTAATATACTGATGGATAAACCTGATTGTCCTGCATTATGCCATGCAATACATATAAGGTTATACTGATTTATACTTGAATTTTTCACATTATCTATGTATTCATCTTGCCAGTGCATATAGGTAGTGTTACATTTTGGAATCATTTATTTGTGTTGTTCTTTCACCGAAAGAAGATATCGGTCATTTAAACTATAGTCAATGTAAGGATGTACGCAATTTTGTGGTTTCGTCATGATTTTTTGACATTTTTGTCAAACTTTCAATCATGTGTATTGGCAAGAATAAGACGATACAATGCATACCACGATACGGAGCATACAATATATTGCGATACTGTAGGTACAAGGATATATTTGTAGTATTATCCGAGTACTTGTCTTTAATGCAGAACTGACGGACTACATAACTGCTTTCATTTGATTTGAAACCAAAATATGTCCAAACACCAGTCCAAATGTGATGGAGACGACTGCATCCTCTCGTCCACAGTCAGTGCCGAAATATCCCAGGATTTCATTGTTCCTAGCTGCACAGGAAGTAATGACTACTCCCATCTAGTGGCCACAGGTTCAAATGCAACACAGCAACTAACAAATGCTGTAAATATTTTTTTATTTGTAAATACAAAATAGATTATTTTATTTTAAACACACTTTATTGAAATATTAACCATAACACAGGCACCACGTCGGTGATGACTGGGCTAGATGCTAAACTTTCATACATAACAAATACATTTATTGTCTTATTTATCATAATAACAATTTTCCACTAGACTGCTAGATTATGGAGCCTGAATTATTACTAACACAGTATTACTTGACATTTCATATATAGTTTGAGGTTGACAAAAAGGTTATGAATTGGAAAATAGGGCTATTTTGACGGAAGGGGAAGGTCTAGTTGACCTCAAGAAATAGCTAAAAGGTGTTTCCTTTTCTCTTTTAAAAGACATAGAGGGAGGAATGGAAGACTGACCAAGACGTTACAACGTGAATAACCTTTGACCTGAACCAAGATCTGCCGCCTTTTTGAGAACAGCACTGAAAAAATTCAAAAATATACATTTATAATATTTTGACATTCTAAAATATTTATTTTACTTGTATTTAACCCTTGTGTAAAATCAGTGTCAAGGTGACCTGAAGGCCTGAAAACTGTTTTATCTTTACTGTAACGTTTGGGTCAACATTGGGTTACATTTTTTTTTCAAGCCTCTGGGTCACCGTGACCCTGACAACACAAGGGCTAACACTATTGCTAACTTGCACTCATTAAATTAATTATTTTTTTTACTTAGATAAGGTCCGATTATTTTCATTGCAAATGTGTTTTATCGTGAGGTCACAGGCTCAGTATCTTCACAGAAGGAAATCAGAATCATACCATTAAAAAAGCACCTAAATAATGTAGTGCAAAAAAAATATTGAAAAATATATAATTTAAAAAAATGGTTTATAAAATATAATTATTATGAACTTGATGGACTAAAAACATGTTAAACACCAGACCATTTGTGTCAATATGTGTGTGCGAAACATGCGTGTGTGCATGCAAGGTTTTTTTGTGAGAGCATAGACGTTCTTGGCTTTTGGCAGCAGGTCTGCCTCTCTCTGGAGCCGGTGGAGGCAGCAGCCTTACAATGGTACATTAACAATCTGTGCGTTCATTTATCAGCGTGCGAGATTTGGACTCAGCGTTCATGGCGTGCTGCACTTTCCGCCGTTGAAAATTAATGAACAAGCTTCGCCTCGCAACAAACATGCACCTGTGCTGCAGAGATGCTAATCACAAACATTTATATTTATTAGTGAACGCCGGCATTAAAACTCGACTTGAGGAGAGATAGTGGGGCGTCTCGTTTTTTTTTTCTCTCTTCCTTCTCCCTTTGGGGTGATCAGAGGGCAGCAGTCTCTGCTGTGCAGGATGCTGTTTACTATCATGTCTGGGTAACTGGAGGCAAATGTGTAATTGTTGTTGGGAGGCTGACACACTTCTATGATCATTTCAGGATTTAAAAAAATTAAAAATATACGTAAAAACAAGGGATGGACTAAACATGATGACAAGCGGCTCTAGATGACGATGACTTTGAGTCCGTAACAAAGTCTTTTTAAAAGGTTAATTGCTTAATATTATTCTATATATTGACAATATACACTGATTTTTTTTTCTCCCGGCGGTTAGTGACTCCTTAAGGATTTCCATTTTGTATAAGAAGGAGATATAATTAAAAAACAATAGATAAAAAAAACTGTTTATAATGAAAATAAGGTGCTAATACCAAATTAATGATAAATAGAAATAACATAAGTAAGTAAGTAAGAAAGTAATTTATATTTATAGAGTGCTTTTCCAGACCAGGGTCACAAAGCGCTTAAACAATCAAAAACAAAATATATACGTAAAAGCTCAAGATAACACTGAGAACAACACAGGAAATTCAAGGTGCAGCAATGAAAAATGGCCAAACCATTTAAGAATGGGGTTCATGTTTTTTAATAACATTTTTAAATGTATCATATTTAATTGTTATTATATATACGTCGTTTGATATCTCTATACACTCCCAGTGCTTGCTCTCAATTATTCCGTTTCCACATCCAGTCTACACCCGACCCCCCTCCACCCCCTCCCGGGTTCCACCCCAGACTGACAGAAGGTGGCTCTCCCTCTCCGTAAAGGCTATGCCTCTGCCCAGCTAGAGGAAGAGGAATGGTGCCATAAGTTTCTCCCTGGCACCGGCCCACCTTTGTTTTTTTCGCCCCCTCCTCAAGTCTGTTTCAGGCTTCAAAGAGCATTGGAAAAAGACACTCACACACACAGACACACACACACACACACACACACACATGCACACTCATACAAATGTCTGAGGGGGCACTGATGTCTCACTAACTTTATCATTCTAGCAGGGTGATCATAGCCCCGTTGAGAGGCTCTGGATGATGCTTGAGGGTAAATGTGTGTGTGTGTGTGTGTGTGTGTGTGGGAGCGATGTCCAGTGTCTGTGTGTGACTGCCATGACATTACAAAGGCAGATGGGGACAGAGGTGGGTGTGTTTAGGACATGGAGACAGAAGCAATTACTAACATGTTTGTCTGTGTGTTTGTATACACAAGTACACACATGTGTGTCAATACACGGATGTGTACGTGTGTGTGTGTGTGTGTGTGTGTGGGTATATTCATCATGCCCCCTCTCGGCCCGTGTTGGCAGGAAGTGGTGTGGTTACCATTAGTGAAGGATGACTAGGCCTGCCGTCTCTCGAACATGGTAGAAGAAGATGAGGAAATAAAGGGAGTAACAGGTGAAACGAGAAGAAAGTCAAAGCAATGTTAAGTTAAATTGTAGACGTGAGAGGTGAAAAAAAAGGTTTAAAGGATAATAAACTTGATCTCTCTGTCGTATATTTCCGTATACACATATTTGAAACAAATATTTGTTCCCTGGAAATTCATCATCTGCATTTCTTTGTTTAAGAAGCTGGTTTTAGATGAAAACTTCTTTGCCGGTTGCAAGTTAAGTAAAATAACAGTTGTATGTGACAAGATAAGTGGTCTTTGAGCGTTTGACATTTTGTCATTGACTTTATATAGTAAAGAGAATAGAAATAGAGGTTTAAAGGACAATTGATCCATGTTTACTTCATTAATTTGATTTGATTTGTTGTCATTTATGGTCCCTTTGATCTAACGTCCTGATTTTATTGTGAAGTCCTGATCCTTGTTGACTTCTTCTCGTGCCCCTGCTCTGATTCAGGTCACCTGCGTCTTCTTAATCAAATCTCTGTCTGAAAAAAACATGTGTTAGAAATACTTCTTGGCAAGTCGATTTGTATTGTGACATAGCCACAGAAATTCATTGCTTAATTTAGGCCCAAAAAAGCCCCCCAAAAAAAAGGTGATATCGCCGGACTTCCAATCGCAGAGTCACACTAGAGAACCGAAATAACGTCCAACTCTTTATCCGACGCTGACATTGATTTCCTATTCATCCGCTGCATGTGCTAAATCATCGCCGTACAATGGTCCAATCATCGTACTTCGCTCCTACCCTACCCAAAGAAGAAAAAACACCTGGCACTGGTCGGAGTCTGCGACTGTGCGTGGCGTTGATGCCTCGCACGCCGCAGCCATTAACGGCCTGATTCTACATCAATGAAAATGAATCAATTAAGGCTCATTAAGGGGCTGCATATTAAGGTGGAGTAATTATCGGGTGGGGAACGCACTGTGATCAATAGCTCAGGAGCGTAAATGTGCACTTAAAGACATATATTACCACAAGAGGTGATGGAGACTTTTAACAAGGCCACTGTGGAGGGATGGGGGAGCTAAAGTGCGTACATGCGTCTGTGTGTGTGTGTGTGTGTGTGTGTAGGGAAGACACTAACGTTTTTCTATTGCCTGGTCAGGCTGTAAATCCACACACCAAGGACGCGCCACGTTTTCCTCTTCTATGAACTTGTCCAGTGTCTCGGAAAATGAAATAAAAAGATTTATACCGCAGGTGCAAACTCTCTCGCTCCGAGTGTGTGTGTGTGTGTGTCAGAGAAAGCAAAAAGAGACTTTCGGAATATGAATGAATTGAAGGTATGAAATAAATAAATAGAATTCAGGAAGGAAGTGTTTAAATGCTACAGGCCTTTACCCTCCGGCCACACACGCACACACAAACAATTTATTTTACAAGCATCAAGAACACACACACTCAGACACACAATCACGACGCCCATTAAGGAGCACGCTTTGTCCCAGTCGCATAATTTTAATTTGTTATGAAGGTCATTGACAGCAAGTAATAATCACCATTGGGGATCTAACAATTTGCCATTTCTGAACATTCAGGCACTGATGACTTAACTATAAATAGAACGGCGCCCTCACCCCTTCCTCCCCAATCCTGTCCGCTTAAATGATTAAAAACGATGACATTGCCCTCCCACACTGGTGAAGCATCTCAAAAGAAGACAAACAAAAAAAAAATGGCCACAAGCCTTTGTGCCTCCCATTGATTGTATGTTTGGATTCCTTTGTTAGAATGTTGCGATTTCAGAATCTCCTCCAGATAAAAGTACCAAACATATTCTCTGTCATAAACTAAGAAATGTTAGGTATCATGGTTTATCTTAACGGTACTTCCTCTGTCGATAACTTGCCTTGTTTAAAGTAAAGCTATTTGCAGATGATACAGTTCTTTTGTCAGCCTTTTCCTTCACATCTATCGAACTATATAGGTTTATTGAAAGCTCCTTTGCCAATATCTGTTATTAAATAGTTGGCTCGGCTATTAATAAAGTGGACCAACCAGACCGAATGGGAACCTTCAGGATTTCCAAGTTGTATACTCATTTTGATCAGATGTACTAGCATTTATAGAGACTACGACGAAAGTGCACCTCAAGCGGGGATTACGGTGTGTCCAAAATGTTTTCAGTATTCCTCTTTTGGATATTTTCGATGCTGGATGGATGGATGGATGTTAAAGACAGGAAACTATGTATCAACTTTTGGGGGAAATGATTGCATTTTTTTAACTTCTGGTGGTACGTAAAGGTGTTACCAAGACTATCTATTCAACCTTCAGTATGTACTCTATTTGCTGCATTTCATTGTATTACTTTACAATGCTGTAATAATTTTCCGATATTTCTGTATACATTACCCTATCAATGTATGGATAACGTAAACCTGGTTCATGGCTAGAGTCGAGAAACCCACCTTTCAGAGTTGCATCCAACTTTCTGGCAGCAACTTATTTGCAAACCATTTCGGGCCTGCTACTAAAATACAACAGTGCAGAGCTGATGAGATTCGGAGAGAATCTTTTCGTCTCCATTTAATCCACCGAAACCCGCAGTCAAACACAATGACAAAGTTTTATTATAGACCAAGTCATTTAGCTTTAGTCTCAACCATAGCCATTCAGACATATGTCTCTCGCATTTGTCCCCAAACAAATAATACTGAGCTTAAGCTATTTTTATCAAGCGCCAGTGCATTTGTTCTTCTTAAGTGATCATCAGCGTTTGGGGGGCGCATTGAATGGGAGTTTGAATCCTTTATCTTTCAGAGGCTCAACAACTCAAGACTAATTACAAATTAATCTGGATCTGGATATCAGCGCTGAGAGAACTTGTGGTGTGCTAAGAGGAACTATCTGTTATATATTTATGGAGTGGGGTGCGGCAGGATGGAGGCGTCCAAAACCCAAAAGAGACTGTAGCACTTAATTGCCTGCTTTCTATATCCAAGGAGCCGCATCAACACTGTGGATTGTGGTTATTAATAATTGATCATTGGCTTGATAGGGCAGAGCCCTGACAGGGTTTTAGTGGCCAAAGTTTTTGATGGTGTTTTGAGTGCCCAAATCCACCCATCATGCTTTTGGGCAGGGGCTTACTGGCATGTGTGTACAATAAAACAAAGAGGTGTGAGTTTTAGAACAGAACGTTCGTACCAGACTATATGGCTATTCTGACAGGTTTGGTCACTTGAGGGCTGTAAGAGAGGGATTGTGAAAGCACCTAAATAAAGGATGTACTTTCGAAGGAGAGAGAGAGAGGCAAAGACAAAATGTCAAAAGGAATGGTGTCTATGGTCTGATGCAGCTTCAGAGATGAATTCTGGGATCCGTTTTGGATTTTTTTTGGATCCAGCGTAGTGGCTGTACAGTAGCAAAGTAGTTAGCACGATTGCTTCCCAACAAAAAGGTTGCTGGTTCGCTTCCTGGTGGCGACTTACAGCCTCTCTGTGTGGAGTTTATATCTTCTCCCTGTGTTGCTTGGGTTAACTAAAGGCACTCTGGTTTCCTCCCACAGTCCAAAAACGTTGAGGTTGATTTGGAACTTGGGGAAATTGTAGGTATTAGGTCCAGTGTAAGGAGAAAAGGGTGATCATATAAGGAGTATTTTTTAAGTACTTTTAGGCACTGTAAGTGTCCTTTTTTGTTTAAGATGAACCCATTGATATAAGAAAAAGGAAGACGTTTTACAAAATGTCACTCCCTCTGGTTTGAGCGGTTCCTGAAGGGAATCAAGTGACAAACTTTCGAAAAAAAAAAAGCTGCTGCCTCACATCATTTCAAACAGTGATGAGTATTGATATATGAGTTGTGAGCTGCTTGGTACTCGTTAAAATGTGCAGCATGCGGGGAGTCATGAAACTAAGATGACTAGAGACGGTGGTGGGTTCTGCTGGTTATCCTCCTGCTGGCCAAAAGGGGCTTTGATTTGCTGCCTGCTAGCCAGGTTAAGTCGCTCTCCATTACTCACTCTGTGTCTACAGCAAATGTACTCCTCGCTCCCCCCTCCGGTCCCTTAGCGGGGAACCTCTGGGCACCTTGACTGTCGTTTAACTACTTGTGGCACGAGGCAGCAGAGGAAATGGGTCATTAAATCCAGCTAACTGAGGCCGGCACCCACAGTGGCCCAGATCTGTTTCCAATCAGATAGCCCTCATTTACAGCAGAGACGGAAACGCGGCACGACAGCCCAAAGCAGACATTAGTGTCATCTTAGTCCTGCACTACTAACAAGCACCGCCATGTGTATTCCATCATTTATTTATGTCCAGTTATCCCAAAGATATTTAGACACGCAGATCATTCAAGTACCTTTGTGGGATTCCGCCTAACTTGTATATTTCATTCATGAACTCGTGAAGATCATCATAAATGCAAGAGAGATAGAAGGCCTTAAGAGATTCATCAGCAGACACCTTAAAATAGCTGAGAGAGAATTGTACTTTAAACGTAACATCTTGAGTAATGCATACAGTTATTTCAGCTCTGGAACTCACTATTGCTGGAAGGAAAATGAGTCATGTCCTTTTTGCAAGATCCTAAAGTGAGGACCTTTTTTTTATTTGCTTCTGTGATAGAGGCTAAAAAAAAAACACTTGTTGCAGGGAATTTATCTCGACGTTATTCTTGCTCCGCCATCCTTTTTTTTTTTTTTCATCCTAGAGCAAAAGATAAATGGACGACGTACATTTTTGTGCACCTGTCCTCCTCTCCCCACCTTCCCATAACGATAAGGGATTTCATTAACGTGAGAACGCTTGGGCTGAAAGAAACATAATTGCTTCAGTGTTGTTGTCCTCTCTGCTGCCGACGCCCTAATTTCCTCCTCGCCTTACTCTTGACTGTTAAGTGATCATTATATCAACACAGGGGATGGGCCAAGGGTAAAATATTGACAAAGTGTGGTCACGTTCATGCTGAACATGAGGGAGATGTGTGTGTGTGTGTGTGTGTGTGTGCGTTCATGTGTGTGAGAAGGGCTGGGTGATGAAATATTAAAAATAAAAAATAACAAGGGCAAAGGGGGAGGAGAAGGGAAACACAGGATGATGGGTAAGAGAGGGAAAGATAAAAAAAAGGGGGGGTGGAGGCTAATGGCGTGACAGCAAGGACGTAAAGTGATATGATCAATCTGGAAAGATCACAGCGTCCGGTAATTTAGACGCGAGCCCCCCATCCGTCAGCTTCCTCACCCTATGCGGCGCTGATGGATAACAGTATGTAAAAAGATACATAATTTTTTTTTTGGACTTGCCATTTACACAGCATTGTACCTGAAAGCTGTGCGGCATAATAGACAGTTGAAAATGTCAGGGAACTAAGTAAGTAAGAGAGACGGGCGGGCTGACGGAATCTTAATTAGAGCTGCTCCGTCTAATGGTGACGGGCTCTCGAGGAGGGAGCGGGGACATGTATGCTCTCCATTGCCCAGGTGTTCCAGCTGATATACAGACGGATGTGGACGGAATCCATTCATCCATAAAGCATGTTTCTGTGAGGACACTATCATGGGCAGCAACAGATGATTTTTAACAAAAAGTAATAAGTATTACCTTGTAATGCTCTACACTGAGTCCAAGATAGTTGACCCAACACCTGCCCCACCCACATATCTTACAAAACCAATGGCAGCTGTATCGCAAAAATACTTCTATGGATATTTTTCATCAACACATCAGAGCAATTAGACAACAATCGTCCCTCTTAAAAACAAAACTTAATTCCGAGCCTCCATCTGACCGGTCACATCAATCCAGTGGTGGTGCAGCATCACAAGAAATTTTCAGTGGTCGTCTGGAAAAGCATGTATAGGATTTACCTATCTATCTCGGAGCAGACCTGGCTGTTGAGCCCGAGCCAGCGCCACATGATTGTGTTAATTAATCTGCCATTGTGAGCGTGGGGAACAGCTGCACAGGCTCTCGTGGCTGCGCTGTCAGTGCGAAACAATGCAATGTTAAGCTTCCCCCACTGAATCTTCCATTACAAAGGCGCCCCGACAACAAGGCTAAATTCATAAATCCACAGATCAATTTTTACCAGCACTAATGTCTGACCTTTAAAACCAAAAAGAGCTTTCATTGTTGTTGTTTTTTTTCCTCCTCTTCATGCTTCATTTGGGAGTGAAATATAGTCAAATATGTCATGAACCCCGTCCAAGCCCCCCCTCACCCGCATCTAAACGTGCCACCACACCTTGGCAGGCATTAGAACACTCGGGAGATGGAGATGGAGGATAGGTGGGAGACAAGGATGAAGGGAGTGACAAATGGAGGGTAGAGGGCAGTAACCAGCCAGACATTGATATTTCCAAACAAAACATCTAATGTGATTAGCCGGGATCATAAATCATTGAGCTGTGGTGCTACATTTTAGACTGACCTAGAGTGGGATAGGGAGACCAGGATATAGGCATCATGTTCAGCAAGACAGGGAAATAAAATGTAGCTTGAAGTTAAAAGAATGAAAATGTCCATGTCATTTAAAAAAAAAAGTAAGTTTATTTAGGAACTGATTCAGACTAAATAATAATTAAAATAGGGAGTTGTTTTGTTTTGGCTTTGTGTGCCTTATGTTAATTGTGAATCACCAAGAAACTGGAATTGTACAAACTGGACTTTGTGTCTAATTCTGAGTTTGCCACTGGTGGAAAAAAAGGAAAATACAAAATTGGTGGTAAAAATAATATTGTTTATCAGAGCAAACATGCAATCTGGCAATAGGTATTACCCTAGGGGCGCCCACCACATACAGGTAATCAAACATTGCAATAAGAAATGAATTTCATCCAGAAAAAAAACATGCCAACCTTAAAATAATGTTTTACTTGTCTTATAACTTCTTTATGACAACGTCACGTAGGCTAGATGTAAACTACTACACTCACTGGTTTGCAAAAATTATGCGAAAAGTCGTTGCTAAGAGAAAAGGTAGTGTCAAAAAGAAAATTGATTGATTCAAACCAATGTTCAAACAGTGTGTTCAGAGTTTGCCTGGGATCATATGTAAAGTAGTTTTAATCAATAAGTGTATCAGTTAAAATTGTGTGTTCACGAATGTCCACCACACAAATATAATCCCCGACATTTTCACTCAACTGGAAAAGAGGCATCTTTTGTTGCTTCAGCTTTGACAGGAATGCAAAACTAGAGATCTTAAATCCATCCACTCAGGTAAATGATCAAAGATCCGGAGAGTTATCAGTTCACAACTGTAACGTCATGTCTCTGCGTGGAATAGGCATGAGGCTTACGAGTTTGTTACTGTCGAAACAATCATCAATAGCTTTGGTATTCCTTAACAAAGCCGTTGAAAAGAAAATATTGATACCAGGAAAATGCGGTTAAATGCAGACATCGCACAAACCGAATCAATAAATATTCATATATATTGAAGGTTGGAGTGAGAGACAGGAAGCTTGGATAAGAAAGAAGGTCGTAGAAAGGGTAGGAGATGAAGAACAGTTCAAGGTAGATATGAGGGTCAAGAAGATGTGAGAAGAGAAAAGAGGAAGGCCAGGAAGATGTATCTGGAGCAGGAGACCCAAGTCCAGAATGTGGACATAAGGCTGGTCACATTCAGCGGCAGAAGAAAATGAGGTCAGAGAGCAAGGATCGGGATCTAAAGTCAGGCAGGATGGGTAGAGAATGCTGGGTGTTGGACGAGAGGCACAAACAATCTTACGTTGAGCTGAGTGCTCAGAAGAAGTGTGGAGGTGAATTAGCGCAGCGGGATGCAATCAGGCTGATTGCAGAGAGTCGGGAATGGTGGTATTCCCGGAGTGGATTGTGACGATTGGCAACATTTGTAATAATATCAATTCAATATTCAAATACATTACGATTAAACTCAATGATATAATTCCACAGTGATACTCTTATAGGTCGTTCAACTATTTAACGGAAAGAAAATAGTTCAATATGTTTCATATCAGCAAAAATGGATGATATACCGATGATCCGATAAACTAGTGCCTTAAGGCTTTATGGACCATGGGAATACATAGATTACAACAAGGTGAACTGTACTGACACTATGAATGATTAATGCGACAGCAGACTTCACAAATAATTCTCTTAGCACGTCGCTGGAAGTTCACAAAATGTTTCATCCCGCTGAATTCATTATAGCTCAAATGAATCACAATTTTTATGGCTTGCTGAAATCAGTTTGTTTTTAATGTGGCTTCCTCGTTTCAGAATCCCCCAGAGAAGTCGGTTGATGGTGTGCCCCTTACAGTGAATGGCATGGCCTTGGTGCACTCTTCCAAAGAGATGGCGATGCAACCCCCGAAAAAAAAGAAGGGTGGAAGGGAAAAAAAAAGAAGAAAAAAACCATCAAGATGCCTGGCTCTCGCCCCACTTCCGCAGCTGAGCCCTTCTGTCTCGCGCAAAGCCCTCCAAGAGCCCACTGAGCACACAAGTCTTTGGGAGAGGACTCCTGTAAAATGCAGTAAGATGTACTTGCACATCTGAGCCGGCGCGTATCTCATAGAGGTGATGATCGCCGATCGACGCTTCCAGGTTTAAAAAAAAAAAACGAACTGAGAGCGGCGGAACAAATAAAGTCATACTCTTGACTCCCCGTGACACGGTTTCTCAATCTGCACTCCGTTGAAGTCTGCCAAGCACAAAGTCAAATCCTGACACTGAATATGGCAATGAATTCCAAATCAGTTGTTGAGTTGCCATACTCGAGATCGACTGCCCAAATGTTCCTCTTTTTTTTTTTTTAACATGACACATTTTGCACGGAAAGTCTTTTTTTCTATGTCTGATTCCTGCACACACACACAAAAAAAAAACTTTTTACAGATGGGTGAGGGTGACGTGGTGCTAATGCGAATCTCAAATGGGATGCTAGCTATAGCGTCTCACCTGTCCAACATGCCTGGATTTGATCAGATGTTGCAATTACCGCAAGGCTGAGCATAGAGTCCAATCAGCACATCGTTTGTGAACCAACAACAGGACATTTCAGTTAGTCGAACGCCAGAAGACATTTGATGTCCTGTCATTTCTTTGTCCCTCATGGCTTTGTTAGTATCTGCCGCTGAAAGTGTGCATCAAATTGCAAGACACTTTTTTTTGTTTTTTTTTCCCCCCTCCAGTGGTACTGTGCTGTCTTCTCCCTGATTGTCGGCGTATAAAAATAATCGTCATGGAAATAGATCTCATTGACAACGTGCCATGTTCATACTGTGAGCAGCTTGTGCCTTGTGAACATAATCCAGAAATGTCCTCCAACAACTTTCCTTTACAAACTTTCAATCCCTCTTTTTGCCCTTCTCTCCAGGAAAATAGAGATGAAATAAGGAAATGCCAAGGAACGTGTCAAACTCCAGAACAGGCAGAAATGGGAAGATGAAAGAGAGGGGGGGGGGGGGAAGTAGAGGATGGATTGTCCAAAACAGCTTTAGAAATCCCCTCTTCATCTCTGTGTCGAAAAGGAAAATACCTGATTCTGGCCCTCAGACTTCTGCACCAGCATGATTACACCTTTGCGAGGGGCTGCCAGGAGAGGTGGCATTTGGCAGATACGTCCCTGAGCGGGGGGCAGTTTGTGGTTTATCCGTCACTGAGCTCTGTGTCTTAAGACAGAGGATAAGGCGAACCGCGAAAAGGACCACTGGGGGGGCTTGTGTTGCTGCTGAACACAAGGCTGTGATAAACCTGTGTCCTCTGGAGGCAACCAGGTGTGTTTGTGTAGCATATGTCAAATGAATTTTATATGTTAAAATGAAAAGTGTCAACAAAGACTTCTAGCAATTTATTATCCTGGTTGTTACTTGTATTGCTTTTCTGTGTTCTCTAATATAAAAAATAGTATACGTTACTTCATGAATGTTCTATGGTGGTTCTCTGGTCAATTTCCTTTTGATATCTACGTACCTGTCCATTATTTATGTGTTAAAATGTATTTAATAAGTCATTGCAGCCAATTAAGATTATCGTCATTATATAGCTAACAGAAATGACTGTATGTATGTTTCATTTTATATATAATGAAACACTTTCCCAATAAATATCTAATATTATATTAACATACATTGACCCAATTTTACTTGTGACTATAATACACCAACTCAAACATATACCTACATCAAATGTTTGGATACAACTCTAGTAAAACATCATTAGAAACATACAGTTTGGCTAATGGTGCTTATTTTTTTTAGCATCGCAAAATTGTAATTGTTTTACATTTTCACCAGAAAGTTGAAGAAAAAGAAACTGTTTGGTGAAGTTTGACTTCCAAGTATTATCAACACAACAGGAATGACTCCTTTAGAGAAAAAAAAACAACATTTGCAATTATGCTTCACAGGCAAATGGCAAGTTGTAAAGAGATACAGTCTCCTGCTGAAACAACCTTATCATAAACATAAACATATGCTGGCTGCGCGGCCGATGCTAACTGCAGGGCGAACGGAAGCCGACGAAATAGTATAAGAAAGCAATGACGAGACGGCAGTTCATTAGAGGAGCTGTAAATGAAAGCGTGGATGGCGTCTCATCAAGCACATGTTCAACACTCGGTCCATACGGGAGCGCTACCTGCGGCTGGCACTTTGCAAAGGTGTTAATCTAATAAGACAATAAGCACAAGTTGATTTTATTTACAGCGAGATGACAAAAAAATAGAAATTAACACGTCTTCCTTTTGCGCCTTTGGTTGAAAACAAACACTTTTTTTTTTTATTTAGCAGGGAAAACATCAAACTCACAGTTAAATATACATCCCAATAACATATGTTTTACTGAGGGAAAAAAAAGGTGTTTAAACTGCAAAAGCACCATGTCAACAAAAACACTTTTGTTCCCCAGAAGACTAGGACAATATGGTTGGTGAGGCATTGTGAGGATTGCGACGGGCTACAATATGTATAACAAGCTTAAGAGTAGATCTAGAGGCGTGAATGCTCAGATTCAAGCCTTCAGCCTATTTGTGGGATGAAGATAGTCCAGCCGAGCACAGTTGCTCGTTCAATCTTTGCCAGGGAGTTAAGCTGAGAGGGCTAACATCGTCGCCACACATGGCAACTCGGGTTTGAAGTCAGCACCGATGGATAAGTGCATAATGCTCGCTGTGATGTGACAGCGTGTTACAGTCCCTCGCAGTCTGATGCCAGAAAAAAATACATTTAGTTGGAAGATTTAAATCTATAACACTGAGAAAAATGAAGAGAAATTCACCTTATATTACCATTAGGTCATAACTAGGACTCACAGATATAGAGTCAATATTTTATTTTGAAATGTACTAAATATATTTTCTACTTAAATTGCCTCTAATGTTAATATAGTGATCTATAATTAGTACTTTCTCTGTACCTCTTGACACATCAAGATGCTTGTTTCAGCAACAAGATGTCACTCAAAAATGTCTGTGGGTAGTTTTATGTATTTCATTCTTCCTATAACATGCTTGAATCATCCTAAAACGGTGCTAGCGTCTTTTTACAGATTACAAAAACTGACATAGAAGCTGCTAAGGACAATACAGAGGCCAGAAATGTTGGATACGTGACAACATTTAGTTGGGAATGGAACAAAGCAAGTGAGCCTTTTTCAGCTATTCGAGTTATAATAATAGAGTAGTTATCGCAAAACCTTTTTCAGTCTTTTTGGCCTTTGCGGACGAACAAGGCCATAAGTAAAAAACGAGGCTTAGTCCAGACACAGAGCAGTTCAGCTGACTTAAGTGCTCTTTATAGATGACACAACATTTCTTCTGCATTTGTGATTTTTTTTAAATTATTTTCACCTACCTTAACCCTGAAGGGATAAGTTACCCATCAGACATTTAAAGCTTATTCATATTGTTTTTTCTAAAGCAGAAAATCTAATTTAAAGAAAGTTGTGACATTTGCACAGCCTACAAACAACCTTTTCTGTTTTTCGATTCTATAGCCAAAAGTCATCTTTTCGGGGTTTTTTTCCCCCTTCCAATGGTTACAAAATGTATTCCGCTATGAACCTAATTAATCCACGAAGGTTTCATGTCTTAATCCCCAAAGTCAAGGGGGTTATTGTCCTCACAAATGAGGTCAGTCTTCCTCCCAGTGGAAATAAGAGGAAGAAGGAGCAAAAAAAAAAAGAAAAAAGAAGAAGGTAAAGGGAAGAGTCTCTGTCTTGAGCTATAGGTTCGTGAAAGAGGGTCAAAGGGAGGCAGCGGAGCGTTTCGGAGCCTTGTAAAGCACATGATATGGCACATCTACGGTAATAGCCATCAGATAGGAACATTAACGGCGCTGAAATAAATGCCTCCAAATGACAGCAGTGAGGAGGGCAGAATTAAACGCCTGCCAATCAAGCACACGCGGACCTTCTGAACCAGGTGGAGAGAACGTCCATTCCAATGCTAATTGTCACCGAGGCAAGTCAGTGTCAAACTCAAAAGCGAGAAGGCATCATCCAAATGTGACAGTAGGGTCGTCTTGATATCGCCCTCCGTCTGGTGGATTGACACGGGGCGAACATTGCACACATGGCTACACCATGCTGCTTTAAGCACAGTGGCCCACAACATGGTGGACCGAGCCTGGGAAAAAAAAATGGAGCGAACCAGCCAAATGCACTCTCTGGGTCCACGGAGGGGCCAAATAGTGACAGAGGAAATCATGGAGCCACCATGATGGTCGATGCTTGTTTTGACTGTCCTGACGAGAGCTGTCCAAGGCTAGATAGAGTCATCCAATCAAGGCTTGGCTCGAAGCAGAGGTTTCTGGAGCTCTGGCCAATGGGAGCCGGCTTTGGCAGCGGGTCAGCCAATTGCAGGCATGTTTAAAGGGAGGGGTCAGCCAACATGGAGGCTAGATAATGTAATTAAATCAAAGATGGCGCTAAAGACAGCTTGGTGAAATCTGTTGCTGTCAAAAGTAGCAACTGCTGGGCGGAGGGTTGGTGGCGAGTGTCTCGCTGGCATCTAGCAAGTAGGACAGCGATGTAATTGAAAAGGTTTCGTCAAAATACTTCTCATGAAATGGATTTAAATGAACACTACTGCAGAAGGGACGGTAATCCCTTATTAACCCTGTATTTTGTAGTTGCCGAAAATTGTGCTTTAAGTCAGTTTGTGATCTTAAAACGTATTAATGATGGTGGAATTTCATTTGCAAGTTGATTGATGCATGCAATAAAGAAGTTTTAAACCAGAATTTCATCTAAAACTATTTAATATATATTAAATATGAGGGATTTTTGAGAACAGGTCACGAACATATAGAAGACAATCATCTGCATAAAGTGAAATCTATCTTCTGATTGGAGTCTGTTTGACAAAAAGCTTTTCTTAAGGTGCCAAAAATGGAGATAAAAGTCAAAAGTAAATGATAGATCTTAAAAGGTATCAATAGAGATGGAATATATTTTGCAAGTTGATCGATTTTGAAAAAAACAAAAAATTAACTAATTTGAGAATTAAGTTTGTCATCAGCGATTATTTTAAGTAATTTAAGTAATTATTATAGATTAAATATGAGGGATATTTAAGAGCGGGTCAAATATAAAAGACAATCATCTGCATAAAGTGAGACTATGTTCCTAGTTCCAATCGTTTAAAAGTAATTGCAAAAAAAATAAGTGGGGAATGGGCAAAGGAAATACTTTGGAGCGGTGTGAGGAATTACTGATGTGATGGTTATGAAAATAAAGGTTTTATCCATGAGTTTATATCAGGGCCAAAACCATAATGTTGAAGAGTAGAGAAAAGATAGCCCCGTTCAACCCTATCAAATACTTGCTGAGCGCAAGGGACAGTAATCCCTCATTAAGCCGGACGTCTTTCCATTTTTTTTTTAAATTTGTTTTATGACCAAGTCCCATAAAACTAGGTACATCCCGGTTAATCAACCCTGTAGCAAGCCTGACAGCTTTTAGTTGTTACAGAGTTTTCCAATCCAAATAAGCACCAAGATACCGTTTCATCATCGGCGCCTGCTCTTGATTACTTTTGTCACCGCCTGTGCAATACAGAGGAGTGCGCTTACAAAAAAAAGAAGACTGAAGCATGTTCGGCAAAAGCTCACTTGCCACAAATTGCTCACTGCGCTGTGACGGATGATGCGATGATACACGATGTCAGACACACATCAAAAGCATCAGCAGAAGAACCTGTGCTGTTTTTGATCACTGATAATTATTGTGTCTGCACTCGAAGAAGTCTCCGCGAGTAAACAAAGTGAAGTTGGCAAACGGGTGGGATGAGAGGGATGGGAGATGGGCGCCGCTTTGTAGCTGACATTCTCATTTTCAACTTCTCAGTAACTGCCGGAGTAAAAAGAGGTTTACATTGTCATATCCCCCACTGTTGAATTTCAAATACGAGTTTAAACTGACAGAGGGAATTAAAATCTGTAAATGTCATTTTTTTTTTTTTTTTTTTTTTCCGGATACCTAATTTGAAAATCAGCTGTCAAGGTTGGTGTTTGTTGATTTTTATCGACTCAAGGGTTATTGCGTTTGGAGAATGTGACAATTAAAAATCCCTCAATCATTCCGGTGAGCTCTCCGTAAACCCTGCCAGCTTGAAAAAGTGATGTGACAAAAGTGGATCAAAAAACAATTGAAAAAAGTTAACCCTGTCTGCCGGCGAGAGATTGAAAAACACAAAAAGCACAATTTGTTTCCATTTCAGGAGAATTTGCTAAATGTCATGTCTCTACCTGGTTAGTTTAGACCTAATTTATCCTACGATTTATTTGCACCATGAAAAAGTTGCCAGCCCATATTATGGCATTCATTCAGCCTTAAAATATTGTACATTTGTCTAATAAACAAACTCTAATTATACTTAACTCCTCATATTTTATTTTATTTTAACTACCCAGAAAGCAAACTTTATTGATTCAATGTTGATTTTGTTATTTAACTATGGTATTTATTGTTATATTTTTATATCATATGTGTTATTATCCTTAAGTACTACCTGATCATTGTTGTTCTACTCATAACTTGCATATTACTGTACCGTGAATTCATATTTTCGTATATTTAGCTTGATAGCTTCACTATTCAATAGTATATTAGCTAAAAAAAGCTCATTATTAAAGCATCTTGACTTTATTCTTTTGTTCCACTGAACGGTGATGAGTTGTGACAAGTTTTGACGATAAAAGTTCCTCTGAATGATCACCGTTGACCATCAAAAACAGAAGACAAAGCGCACCAAAAAAGCAGGTCCAAGGACGGAAAAGAGCTAAGAGGGAAAATTGTTTTCATAGGTTTTTCAAAAAATGAATTTATATTCCATAAATGTGAAAAACATTAGGATGTTACAATGTGTTAAAATAGTAATTCAGTATTATTTGTCTAATTACTTAATAAATAACTAAACGAATAATGGACTTTTCATTGTGTCATTATACCGTGCAGTAAAACAGCTGTTACGTTTGAGTGTATTTTATTATAATATGTTAGTTATAAACTTGTCTTTTAGGCAGATGGTAGTGAGATCACAATTGATTCGTTTGGCTTACTGCTCATTTAACTATAACGTGAATGATGTAAAAAATATTTTGTTTAATAAGGAATATTAAAATCATAGAGAGCATGGATAAAAATGTTAAAATGGCCTTTATGTTATTGTTAGAATTGGTTACAAATCCAATGTTGTTTCAAAGTTCATCATAGCGATCACTTTTCAATGTACATTGCAATATCACCTCGACAATATATCAACGTTGATTCAATGTAATTTTTGCTATCTGGGTACCCTAAAATAGTTTCAGTATTTCTAACTGACTGTCTTTAAATATAGTGATCAGACTTGCTGTTGATTAAAAAATCTCTTGACTGAAGCCCGAGACACTCGAGCGGTTTTTTATCCCTCATTTTTCCCTGACTAAATTGTTTTCTACATGTTCGGCGCTCGCTACTGCCTCGCCTCCGTGCCTCCACCTCCATCTCAGAGGATATACAGAGGAGAAAAAAGATTTAAAAGGACTGGGGGAAAAAAAAAAAAGGCTCAATTGTTTATTGATTTTATAATAGGCTTAGTGCAAGAGAAATAAAGTGGGGGCTAGCAGGGGCGGTGTGGTCAACCGGAGGCAATGGCGTGACAAACACAAGGCTTACAAGCAGGTAACAGGGGCTTCAGTCCAAATGCCGGGATATTGGTTTGAGCCTCCTTCTGTTTTGTTTTCTTCCCTCCCGTCTGCACTGTTGTTATCCCGCTCTTAAACCGCTGTCGACATAATCGCTGCACTGACAAACAGGGCACGACCCGACGGCTGCGAGAGCACATTTGTGTGTGAAAGGTACGCGAGGAATGATGGTGTTTCATTTCAGGATGAAGTAGCTCTGCGAGCGCATGGCTTCATCTCACTTAAAGAGGAACGGTCAGTTACAGTCAAATTGGAAATGGGGGGTGGAGTGGGGGGGGAATCAATTTGAATTAAGTTCAAAGTCAAAAAAGTGGTGATGTGAGGGAATAAAAAAAACATATTTGGAACAATGTGTGTGTGTGTGTGAGTGTGTGTGACGTCTGATATACGGGTGATAACACTAATTAGCTCATTTTGTTTGGGGCACAACACTCATTAAAAACCCAGTGGGGCCATTAAAGTTACCGTCCCTCCTAACCATCGTTGCCAGTGTATCCATCTAAGCTGCGATCTGCTGTTAATGGCCTCTGCTTCAGGTTGAGTAAAGATTTGTGGATTGCTCCCCTTATTTTCTTCTCCCAGTACCCCTTATCTACTCATTTAGCTCAGACCCTTTTCTCCGTCAGTCACGGCTCCTTCCCTGTGGGCGGAAATACAAGTGTTTCTGCATGTGCGGACTCACTCTTCAAACAGACGCCAATCTATACATGCTGCCCATTGACTGTATTTATGTGGCCCTCTTTTTCATTTTTTTTTCATTTTGAATCATGACTTCTTCAACCTTTGATATAACCTGCTAAAGTTGTTTATCGTTTTTTCTTTTTTAAAGTATTTTTGACCATCAGATTATATTTTAAATGGTAAATAACATACAAAACATTCACAATTTAGTATATTTAGTTGTATTTTAAAATCCCATGATACAATTATACTTCATTGTCTTTTTTAACAATTGTTTTCATATGTTTGTGCGTCAAAAAGGGGTTTATTAAAAGAGGCAAAATTATAGATGGATGTTTTGTTGGTGCCAAAAAGGGTAACATTGCCAAAGTAATTATAATTTTATTGGTAAAAGGTTTTGCGACACAACAGACTGAGGTATGTTCTGGCAGTATTTAAAATGTGTTAATCGTATCAGACTCTGAGTTGTGTTCTATCAGTATAAGTTCGGGGCTAAGTTGTGTGATTGTGAGACAATGTGCACAAGAGGCTTTGCTAGGGGAATTCTAGGTGAGTGTTTGTGGTTTATCAGAGAGAAAACGGCGCTACAACCTTTGTTGCTTTTTGATTATGTTACTACAGTTTCTGTCAGAACAGGATCTTACAGTGAGTATTGGTAACAATCTTTAGAATGGATACATGTTTAGATATTGGCCGAAAAAAATGTAGAAATGCTTCAGATACATTGTTTCAGCATCAGAATATATTTGTGAAAACATGTATTTTGTGGTTTGTTTATAGCATGTTTGTTTGCTGGTAAATTACAGTGATCATATTTTCTAATATTAGTTGATATCTTAAGGTTCAAATAAGCTCAAATTGAGTCTTATATTTAGATGTCGGCTTTTTGTTGTCAGTGGAAGACTCGTAAAAGCCAACTTGGCAGGTGAAACATCCCGGAGTCACCACAGTCCCCCAAAGGGTCTGGCGCGGCGAAGAGATGACTACTTATGCTTCTAAAAGGTCGACTCAAATCAATTCACTATAAAGTTTGAGGAACACCACAGTCCATAACTCATTAATATCTACTGAAATGAAAAAAACAGCTCATGAATTCTTGATGAGTTCCATTGTACATTTGAAAACTGCAGTATTCTGGTAACTGATTGTTTTACGATGCTAGACAAGCACCATGCTAGCTGTAGCTGTGGAGATTTTTGAAAATTCTCAAAACAAAATAAAAGAGTTTAAGACTTTATATAATCGTATCTCGTTGTTTGTGGCCCAAATATTTAGTCACTGGGTTTTCCACTAACTATACCTACACAAGAACCTACACATTTTTGCAGTGGTAGAGAGTAGAGTAGTAGAGAGCACAGGAAATTACAACAGGAAAGACTGTGACACCAATCGGTGAGTTATTTTTGTAGATTTGACTTTACTTTTACAAAATTGAAACCCCTCCAGAGTGACAATACTTAAGGGCCGACAAATTATTAAAGTCGTTTTTGACAAATGCAACTGCTTTTCTTTCATGTGACTTCGCGAAAAACTAAAATTCTCGGCTAATTCTGAAGTGGTCTATGATCTTAACACACACGTGGTCAAATGCCCAAACAGCTTAAGTTGTTGAAAAGTGAGCCATAAAGTATCCCGGGTCTCAGCTCTGGATATTAGGAGTGTTGATTAGATATACGAGTTTGCCATTTGCCCACAGAGTGTGGAGTGTCTCCGACAGAACCGGGGACCATATGGCTGGTGAGAGATTTCCCCCCTCTCTTCCTCTTCGCGCAGTCTGACAGCTGGATGGCTGCTAACTGGGGACGAGGAGGTTTGGCAGCTGCAGCTGAGAGCAACGCTTTGATGCTGCTCACCCTTTTTCACTCGGTTAGCTCACTTCTTCCTGACTATCGCACTCAGACATAGCAACATACACACAAGGGGCAGAGGACAAGCAACCGGTCTGCTTGTATGGGGCGACACTTGAGGGGTGACCTAAGAGGCCGATACCGGGGCCTCTTATGTCAAATTGGTGCGTTGACTGTTTTATTTTGAAGTTCTTGCATTCAACAACACAGATATGATCTTATAAAAAAAATACATATATGTATACAGTATATACATTAGAATCTGTAATTATTATTATATAGATTTCAAATTCCATCTAGTATGTTGCAACAAAAACCTAATAGGAACTTTCTTCAAATATTTTAAAAGAGGAATAATAATATATTTAATACTTGAATTTGACCGACCTCTATAAAACAAGCAAAGCAATAATACAATTGAATAACTTTTTTTCATTTACTGGATTTGTTGATCCGAGGAGGGAACAGAAGAAGCTCCCCGGATGAAACATGTTCCTAAAAACTGTTCACAGCACATTTGAATCGCTTTTTGTACCACTTAGGCTTGGTTCTTCTTGAAACCCCAAACTAGCTCTGATGAAACAGAAACAGAATGTATTGCTAAGGCTACGGCCTCCAGTTTGAACTTTAGAGACCCCTAAAAATTGTACCGCATGCACATTGGAGGACACGATAGCTCAGTGTTTCGATGCTAGCATTTAAGGAGACGGTTGAGAAGGAAAAGCGCAAGGTTTTTTTTGGCCCTGGCATTTTGTGGGCAGTAGCATCAGCATCCTTATGGCGAAACGTCCGGGCAACAGTGGTGTGATTCAGACGTGCTAATAATTTCCACGAGACAGAAAAAAACATTTATGTACATTGCTTGAGGACGTGTCGGATAAACGTGTCCTGATCGTTCAGACTGAAGTCCCATGTTAAAAGATCGGATATGTATCGGATTTAGGACAACATATCTAAAAGGCCTGGGTTAAATTTAAAAAAAAAATACAGTATATACTGTATATATATATATATTTGTTGTTCGGACTGTCAGATACAGGTTGCATAGGGTAATGGTTATGGTAAGACCTTACCCTGACAAAGGGTTAGCGTTAGACTCCTGTATATACTGTACTATGTACTATTTTCTCCCTCCCCTTGAAAAAAACTACCTGAACTAAAAAAAAATCTTGAGTAATCCAAATATATTTTCATGTCAGCCACCCCCTGCCCCTCACTTAAATGTTACCAAACTTCCACACATGTCTGCAGCAGTCCTGTACTCTCAGGGTCT
Source organism: Callionymus lyra (assembly GCF_982586985.1). Classification (NCBI taxonomy): domain Eukaryota; kingdom Metazoa; phylum Chordata; class Actinopteri; order Syngnathiformes; family Callionymidae; genus Callionymus; species Callionymus lyra. Next base: position 33,380,606 of record NC_141819.1, on the reverse strand, counting down.
TGTATTCTGTCCATTCTCCATTCATTCCAGCAGCCGGCATCTTCGTCCCGCGTCCGGCGGACCCCCTGTTGCCGCCTGCCATCCACCGGCTTTGAACTAGTGAAGATACGTCAGGATAGAGGAGAGGCAGCGAGAGGAGAGCGGAGTTTGGCTGGAGCCACTGAGAGCAGCTGGGCACAGCTAACAGGGAATGATAATGACCTCAGAAATCTGCTGTTCGCTCCACAACAATAGGGTGCTCAGTCGCCTGGAAAATTGTGTTCATCAGCTAGCTCTGCTCACTTACTAATTGACATTGCCAAATATTTTAAGAACAATTGGAATGTGCTGGGGGAGAAGGGGAGAAAAGGGAAAAAAACAGAAAGCTCAGAGATCTTAATCCCTGGACTTAATTCCTCCATCACTTTTCCGTCCAACCCCTCCTCCCCGCGATGGGGGAGATAACTCCGAAAAAGAAGCACATTTCTCATGTCGCTCTCTGCTCTCATGTCAAGGCTGTCATGTTGACACAAAGAGCTTTTTATGTGACCTGTCAGTGGGGTTAAGAGGAGGAGACCAAGGGGGTGAGGCAAAATTAAAGTATGACGGAGTGAGACGGAACAAAAGGGGGAGAGAGAGAAAAAAAAAAAAAGAAGAGATTCTTCAGTCATAGTATCACATGTCTGGCCGGCCATTTTTAATGAGGCAAAGGTCAATGTATTCTCTTGCTCTTTCACACGCAAGAGGAACCCAAATTATGGCCAAGTAAACTTGTTCAAACAAAGCCCCCCGTCAGCCCCCCGCCACCCAGGCCGCCCGCATATTCACCGCTGCTCATTTGAATACCCTGTACGAGAGCCATGGCTCATTTCACTGGAATCCCACGATGACGGACTCGGACAGCTGTCAGAGGAAGAGGACTTGATGTTCGGTTGGGCCAAAGCCCTTTAAACCCCAGCATTTAGCTAAGTGTCACAATTGGAAGCCAACATTTTATGATTAGACCTTTTCATTGAGGGGCTTTTTTTTTGTCTTTCAATGGAAGGCCACCACACCTGGCAGCGAGCTATCCTGAAAGTGACTTTAGTTGAAGGTTTGCTGGCTAATGGGAATTGGTACTATGTACGTTTAGGCCCATGACAGGCAACAAGCTTACGGCCAAGAGTCATGAAACTCAAAATACTGATGATAATTTGTTCTCAGGTATAGATGTTTAAAGATACTACAATTGGTGTTTTTGCTTGAGATGCCTTGACCACATCTTGATGAAAGTAAAGATAATTTAAGGATTAGAACGCTTTAATACACTGTAATTATTTCCACTGTATTCGACCAGAGGTAAAATACTCAACTGGTGCTGCTTGGTTCCAAAACACAGCATTCAACTGGCTAACGGATTAGCTCTGACCACTCAGAGCATGGGTTTACAAGGCATGCTATTGGCTAAAATACTAGCGCTGACCACTCTAAGCGTGAGTTCTGTATCCTGGATGCTGATTGGCCGAAGGAGCGTATAACGCGGCATGCTATTGGCCAACAGAGAGCGGATTTTAAAATATCAAGGGAAAAACTTAATATTGTGTTTGTCTATGTCAACTTAAGTAAACAATAAAACCTATTTTGAGTTGGTTGAGATTTATAATTTCTATTCTTCAGCCATCCAATCATGAACAAAGATGGATGCACTTGCTTAGTGGTCCGTATAATACTAGCCCATGGGTGACATTTGGCCCCCGAGCCACCATCGTATTAAAGAGACCAAACGTGCATGTTTATGACCAAAGTAACCTTTCTATCCTTGCTTTTTTTAAAAAATATTTTCTTTAAAATCTCACCCAACTCGACTTCTTTTGCCCCCTCAATCAAACGGCGTCGTTGGGCGCTCGCGAGTCACCTTTCTCTTCCCTTCCCGGGCCTCAGCAATGTCACCGCGGAAGATAGCTTGTTGATGTATTAAGAATATTAATATGCAAACAGTCTACCTGACGGAGTACGGCAGCCTTCTGTTACGGAAAGATAAATATTGTGTTTTAATTATAAAAACATAAAACAGAAATGGGAGAGACAGAAGATGGAGTGTGTGTTTCAGGTGGAGCGGGGCGGGTGTGTGTGTGTTCTGGCGGTGAGACCAAGTTAAAAAGAGTGAAAGTGATGCTGTTTAAAGAGAAATATGATGCGCTGTCATCTCTCTCTTGTTTTGCTTCCTTTCACCGTTTTCTTGTTATTCCGCTTAAGGCAGGGAGTCCCTCCGCCATCATTCAGGCATTAAACAGATGATAAAATAGTTCAGTGGGACGAGCCACTGGATCTGAAGTAAAAGCAAGAGCACCAGGCTGTTGAAGACACTGAAGCACATATTTAAAGGAAAAATACTCAGACCATCTGAACCAATTGATGTCAAAGACTGAGCAAGAAGGCAAATGAACAGCAGAGCAAAGGAAGAACATCCACAGAAATTACCCTTTTATGTGAGCGTGCGCAAAAATACTAAGTCTGCATTTACACCGCAGACATGTCAATCAGTGCGGCGCACTGACAATTAGCACATTGAAAAGAACTTTTTATCATTTAGAGCCCTGACCTACTGTACAGAAATACAGCTCGGGGGGATGAATGTGCCTCCGACACAATGACTGTCTGTTTAAGTTTGGTGACACATAAAAAATACTGATATGACAGGCCAGACTCTTTTCCAGAGAGAGAGGGTGGGGGGTGGAGGGACTCAGGTTTTGTCACCAGCCATTTCTGTGATTATAGAAGAAAGAACAGTCGGAGAATGTCAATTACAAAGACAAAGTCATTTATTAAGAAGGAGAATGACAATAAAGACGGTCTTTTCTTTAATACATACTGTTCGTGAATGCGTGTTTCAGACAGTTTTACCGCAAGAAAGCGTATTCATGTACTCGTCAAAAGAAAGGGCTTCTTGGCTGTTAGTTAAATATACATTGCGGGAAATATGGAGTCATTTATTGCGAGCTCAGTTCAGGAGCTAGAACCAGAAATGCCTCTTTTTTTATATATAATAGTGTCCAATTTATGGGGTCAATGATTCCTAGTGAATTTGTAGGAAGGTTTATATAATTTTGATTAAAAGATTCTTAAGTAAACTTGGTTTATGCCAATGGATTACATTTCTACATTTTAAATGTTGTGTCTTCAGTCTTATGGACAACAGGACCTGACAGGACTAGACTTATTGTCAGCCTGTTGTCCAAAATATTGTAAGATCTGCACGTTATATTTTCTCTCCTAGCAACTCCTAAACAAGGAATCAATGTATCCTTTTGACTGTATTTAGGTGGACCCTGTGACGTCAAAGTGAAACTATTAAATTGATCAAAGACCATTAACAATTGTAATATATGTTATTAATTATAAGTTATTCAACTAAAATGAATTAAGTATTTCTTGTCCTTCTTGATAAATTGATGGAATATCCACAATTTCTTTTATGATTTCAAAATAGACAAAATAACTTTAACGGCGTATTTTAAATATGAAAATGTAAAATCATTTAACTGTATTTTGTATTGTTTTATTTATGTTTAAGATTTTTTTTTAATGTTTAACAAAGCACAATAGTAACCAAGCAGGGTATTTTTTGTATTTTTCTCTTCATAGTTAGGGTCATTTTCTTCATCCCTTCTTTTTAATTGGGAATTAAGTTGCCCACCCTTGGAATTAAAGGAAGATTTATTGTTTTGTTTTTCTTCTTAACTTAATGTAATTATAATAATAATAATAATAATAATAATAATAATAATAATAATAATAACCCCAGTCTATGAAGTATGTTTGAAAATAATTTACAATTATATATAAATGGACCGTTTATACTCTTAGATTTGACTTTAAAAAACATTGAAGTTTCATGTTTACATAGTTAAAGATAATCCAAGAATGAATAACCAAGTCAGTTGGAGTGATCTGGTGTTTCAGTCGACACAGGGTCCTGACTCACTCCATTATTAATGCGCTGGTTTCATTTAAAGAATAACAAAGTTATAAACAACGTTTATTCGAGACAAAGTTGGATGATTGCTTGGCCACTGAGTCAAACAAGCCATTTCAATTCTGATGAAGTCGTTTGCCATCTTAAATTCGTTTGACTCCCACTTCAATCAGCTGAGGCTGCATTTAGAGCAGCCTTGGCCTTTTGGACGTATTTACTAAACAAATAAAAGTTTAATTTAGATGGCTGTAAGTCTGCCAAGGCTGACCCTCGCCATGACTGCGTAGCAATTAAATTTGGTTTTTGATTAACGTCCAACTTGGAAGGAGATTTTAGACAAACACTTTTATTATTTCAGCTTATATTTTGTTCACGTTGGCATGAGAAGAACATTGTTTTTCTATTCGGCAGCGGCTTAATATCAACATGAGTTCAACCGAGGGGAATTTTTTTTTTTAAAGTTAAACAAAAACAAATTGCAGCACAAACTAGAGTCAGCTCAAATTATTGGGGGTAAAAATCCCAACACTTTTGTCTATCAGTCTCTACCTATCCACCGTTCTAGACGGACAAGACTAGTGTTGGGAAAACACTTTTTCAAGTCAAATAACATTTTGGCGACGATCTCATTATTCGCTTTGAAATCACATGATGCCGCTGATCTTACTCCGCATTTTGTGTTAATGTTGAAGTAATTACACTGCAACAGTTTGTCGGAATGTGTGCTTACACCCACGATGTTACAATTTACTAAGATGAATATTCACGCTTTATAACCGAAGGCTTCGAGTAAGCAAATCCAATTTTAATTTGTATGGAGCAAGAATTTTGCCTGTTTAGCTGAGCCGTGCTAAAGACCCTGGGATATGCGGGCTAATCCTTGCCATGTTAAAACGCTGTTCGTCTTAAAACGAGAAGAAAAAAAAAAAAGGGGACATGGTGGATTCTCACGACGCAGGAAGATCTGGAGCCAGGAGCTAAAAGGTGGGAGTGGGTTTAAGGGTGTGAAAATAGGCTGGGTTATAGAGGTACTCGTCGTCCGGGCGCACCCCTTGAGGTATTCTACGGCTCTTAAGCCTATTCTTGAAATGCTTAGCTAGATTTGCCTCTAAATTGGGAATAAAAGGACGATGTTGTGCTTAAAGTCGATTTGCATTGGTGGTTTATTTTGACATCAAAGCTGCCAAAATAAAAAAAAATCACTTCCTACAAACCTTTACAATTCTTCAGCGGTAATAGTAGAACAAAAAATATTACTTGGGGGGGAAAAAAAGATGATGGCCATAATTATCTCCATTTCAAAAGTAATTGTGCTAACAAAAGATGCAGTTCAAGGTTAGCAAGGGAGCTGTTTTGCAAGAGGGCACTCTTTAAAAGGACATCTTTGAAGGAGCGTCTTTGTTTTTCTGCTCTTTTTTTTTCTTTTCATCCAGTTTTTTTTTCTCACTCATTGCTTTTAAACAAGTGCCGCCTCAAAGACAAAAGCGCTGGTGTTGACCTTCTTTCACAGTTGAGATGTTATTGTTGATTACTATAATTCAACTTTAAAGCAAAATTGCTGCGGGTAGGTGGCAGGGCAGGAGCTCAACTGACGCACACACACACACACACACACACACACACACACACACACACATGTCTTTTTGTTCCTGACTGAAATCATCCTGAGATATTCAGATAAAGACAATGGTACAATGCCCTCATCGTGTTCTTTGATTTGAATGGTGATACACAAACACACACATCTCACACGTATACGTACACAAAAAAACATACGTGCAGAGAAGCATGACACCTTTTTTCCAAGACACACACATTGCTGTCACGCTTCTAATTTTAACTTTTAGAATTAATGATTGCAACTACAGAAGAAAAACAAACACCATAAATCATTTTACCAATGTATGTTGAGCATCCATCTTTTGTTTTGGGTTGTGACTTCTCCAAACCTTTCCTAAAATCCACTATTTTTATTTCAACAAACGGGTTATATAGACTGACCTGCATCATTTTATCTACCAAAAAGGATAAAGAATGAAAAAATATCGCCTATGCTTATTGGTCATTTGCAAGGGTTTGCTTTTTCTTTGTTGTTTTTTCCGAAACACCTACACTTAAATATCGCAAATGTAAGATATTTCACTCATTATGTCTCTATAGATGTGTGAAAATAAAGATAATTCCTGCTTATAATAATTTCCCTTTAGTTTACACTTCAGAGTTAAGTCCTTTTTCTGTGGTTTAATACATTGCTTACTCACTTTTATATCTTTTTTTTTTCCCGAACGGTTAATCTTACACTCTGAAGTCTTCATTTTTCTCATCAGATTTAAAGTGCTGAAGTCGAAAAGAGACAGACAGAAAGATGCTGAGGAGAAAGAGGGGAGGAGGAGGTTGGGGGGGGCTTTCAGCATTAAAATTCAGAAGATAATTACATCCACTACACCCCCACCCTGTTGAGAAAGTGTTATGTTTAATAGTCTCTATAAAGAAAATAGGTTTTTATCTCACTCTCATTTTCATTAATTCCTAATTGGGGTGGGGGGTTGTCTGTTATTATTTCTTAGATTAAAATAAACATAGCCCGTCCCATGTACAAACCCATCACACTACACAGGCATGATAAGGACTTCATGCCTCTGTGAATAAATAAACAATTTTGTCTCCACTGGTGGAATTAAGTTGCTTACAGCCTTAAGCTAAGCCACTCTGATTTATATTTATTTATATTCCCCTTCTCAAAGACTTAAAAGCACATCTCGCAAATGAAGTTCACAATTATTTTTTTTTGACCTGCTTTATATGTATATCTTTAATTAGTGTCTTGTTTAGCTTAAACTGACTGATTATCGCATAGTCGTGACCTAATTACTGAGCGCGCTTCTGCCGTGCCCTGAGGAGCGAGCGAAAGTTACCTTTAAAAACTTGTGTAATCATTAGCAACGAGCCTCGCTTAATCCCGCTAAACATACACTTATCTCGCCCCGGCCGGCCTGCGTTCGCGAGGCAAGGAGAAGCGAGTGTTTACAAGACAGTGTATTATTAACCGTTGGTTTTTAAAACAAGTTTGTCCCTGTGCTCTTTACTTATTCTCCGCTCGGATCAAAAGTAAACCATCAGACGGGAATTCCGCATTGAAGCAGGTTTAACGAGCGAGTAATACACATGAATAATGAAGGATCTATTTAATAAGTTGCCACTTATGTTTTCATAAAAAATGAATAAATGCTGGAACTATTTCTTAGAAAGAACATTTAGTTATCTTTGTTGCAGATGTGATGTAACAGTGTTTGGGGTTTTACTTCCTTATACCTGGAGCAATGTCATTCATCTTAATATATTTATAGATCAATAGTCAAGTAAGATAAAAATGACATTATAAAGTAGTTAGTCAATTTCAAAAGCCTTTAAGTTTGTTCACATTTTGGTTACTATGTATTTACCCAATAATGTATCCATTTGAGCCAATAGTGTCAAAGCAATTTGAATATTACTTACTATCCGCTTAACACCCCATTATAAATGCAAGATAAGTCTGAACTCTGAAATGAGAATACTATGATCGAGTACAGCAGTCCAGTTGAGACAATTGGAAGGCGACGTGTCAATAACTCCGGATTTATCTTTCTATGAAAAAAACGTGCATTCACGGATGCTAGAACCACTATGGAAATAAAGGCACAACTTGTGGTGGTGATAAAGCAACAATCCATAAGACAAGAAAGACACTTTTATGAGCTACGTCAAAGAGAAATGTGGTACAGTGGACTTGAGTTTGACTTGAAACTGCTGAAGGAGGATGCCATTTACTGTATGAATCACTTTATGTGTATAGACTCCCCTTCCTGGATCCCTTCGCAGGACTGTGGTGTTGTAAACACACACATTCATTTAGGAGATGAACCTGCAAGACCCTAAAGGCTTGGCTTCAGGCCACAGTCTGAACTCGGAGGGTTAAATCTTTATGTAACGTCTTTTCTAAAATGAAACCCTGTCTTGTACCGATGTGGCGGCTCATGTGTTGAGTAGTTTAATCTTCCCTTACCTGAAGATGGTGAGGAAGGATGTGGGCTGTCATCCTGGACACTTCCCGTCTGTGAGTGTCCTCCTCCAGCTACGCTCTCTTCTGTCACATTCGACGAGCCAGGGGTTGTGGACCTGCTTATGGACTGGGACTCGGGATCACTCGCTGATCCACGACGTTCGTCCAGGCCTTGTTGTTGCAGAACTTCTTCAAGGCCTCTCCTGTCCTTGCCATGGATGCGAGAGTGGACTACCATCTGATGATAGGACCTAAAGACCCGGCCACAGTCTGGGCACTCAGACGGCTTCTCTTTCAGGTTGGAAAGAGCAAAATCAATGTTGTGGTTTCCCAGGCTGGCCAGGCCACTGGCGTTGTCAACACCGGCATGGTGAGAAATTATATCACGATGGGTTTCGAAACTTCTTCCATCCTCCTTTATTGACATCATCGCTCCGCTGCCAGCTTTAGAGCCATGAAATGCTTCGGAAAGCTGTTTTTGCTTTGCGCTTTCAGCGGAGGCAATTAGAGAGAAATCTTGTTTTTCCTTGGAAAGTGCGGCCATAGCACCAGTCATTTCATCCTCTTGCCCAGGATGCTGCTGCTCTTTTGGCATGAAGGCTCTGTCCATCGCCATTCCACGGGCCATTATCTGCCAGGCTTGATAGCTATTGAGGGAATCCATCTCTGCCACCTTAGCAGCAGCTTGTAGGCGCTCCATGCAGCTAGACTTCAGTGGCGGGACAAGGTTAAGACAACCAAGGAGTGAGCGCTTTTCGTTTTCTCCTAGACTATGCCCCATTGCTGCCATGGGCCCGAGCAGCTTCCCCAACATCTCCTTTTCCTTCATGGCTATTCCGGCTTTTGCCAACAGTTGGTGTTGCTCGCTAAGACCTTGTTTATCAGGAGAAAGAAAGCCTCCCTGAAGACAAGAGATGTAGCGGGAATAAAGGTTGGCATGAGCGTCCTGGGCAAGGTTGTTCATGCTATTAACAGCTGCCATTTCCTGCTCCGTGGGTTGAGGGGGTTTATTCTTGATAGCCAGTTTATTAAGGTGCACCTTCATGTGGTTCTTCAGGAACCAGGGTTCTTTGAAACGCCGGCCACATATTTGACAGCAGTGTTCGAAGGAGTCCTTGTGTTTGCGCATGTGACCTTTAAGGAACCAGGCTTGGCTGAACACCTGACCGCACACATCACAACGAAACTCAGTGGCCGCTTGCGTCCCACCGGAGCCGCCAACTTCCTGTCCCTGAGTGGTCTCAGCGGTGATATGGGCCTTCTCCACATGGCTAATGAGCTCTTCTTCATGGGCGGCAGCAAACTCACAGAGGGTGCATTTGTAGGGCTTATGAAGAATACGTATGTGGCGGTCCAACTCTTCTCGCTTCTTGAATTTACCTTTACAGAAGGTGCAGCGGAATCCTTGGGCTGGATTGAGAGACTGATCGTCCTGGGTGCTGACAGGTTTGGGTGAGGTTGATAGCTGTGACACTGTGTCTGAAGTGGCAAGACCCGTAGGGGGTAAGAGGCCACATGCTGATCCCAGCTGATGGGTGTTGGTGCTTCCGCTGCCGAGACTGAGTTGAGGAGTCGGAGGCGGCTGAAGAAGAACCCCGCTTCCCCTCATCTGCTTATCCCTCAAAATAGCCCTCTCCTCTAGCTCATGAAGCAGTCTGTTCTCTTCACGGACACGGCCTCTCCCTTTGCCAAGGTTCCCGAGTTTGTGGGTGCGCAGGTGGATCTTTAAGTTACCCTTCTGAGCTGCCCGGTGATCACAGTATGGGCACTTGAAGGGCTTCTCCCCCGTATGTGTGCGCATGTGCAGGGACAGGATGCTGTTAAAACGAAAGCGTTTGCCACACAGCGGGCATGGATACTTCCTGTTCTTACGAGCGTCATCTTCAATGTCATTCATCTGGGACATGATGCCTAAGTTTTGGCCGTTGAGGAACTGCTGCAGGTCAACGCGACCATTTAACCCACTGAGTGCCCCGGCGTCAATGTCTCGATTGAGTTGATTGGCCAAAAGCGCCATTTGACTACTGATTGGTTGACTCGCCAGAGCCGCGTGGTGGGATTTCTCGTCTAAAGGAGCAGCAGCCTTCTCTTCCGGGATCTGCTGAGGGCGATGTAGGTCAGGGAAAGCGTGTCCTAGCTGGGCAGTGAGCTGATGAAGCTTCTGACTGATGGGGTAACGGCCATTTAGCACTGCGCTGCTCAAATGGGCATCGGCGTCAGACACGGCCGACGACACACCAAGGCATAAACTTGAATCCTCCATCCTGCAATACAGAAAAAAAATATGTTGTCAATTCCTGAACACTGAAAACAATATTTGGGTAAAAACTGGAATGTAATCAGGTAATTCTTCCTGCCTTAACAGTAACAGTAAAAGGTATATCAGAACACAATAGAGTGTGAGACCAGGGAAAGTTTTTTCCGATGACAAAATGTCCTTCTCTTCTTCAAAGTAATGTTCATTAGGGCTCAAGTTGGGGTTTATTGTTTTAGGCTTTTGGTCATGTGTAGTAATGGTTACAATTAAGGTGTATTTATTTCCCACCTGCATTTCCCCCTAGAACTTTCCCAAAGTGTTTTTTGAAAAAAAAATGGCCCTGTAAACACAGTGAGCAGTGTGTAATTAATCGACTTGTTGCCATCCTATCAGAATTCCTTTAATTACACGCCTTAATGAAATGGAGCGGCTGCATTGTCAGGAAGCAAGCGTAATACTACAATTAGGATATTAACAAAAGCACTTAAAACTAAGGGGTTACTCGCAGTAAATAGCAGACTCTTATCTCGTTGACACAACACTTGTCTCGGCGCAGTATTCCATTAAAAAGCCCACTACATCCGATGTAAAATCGCTTCTCACTTTCTCCTCACGCCTCCTTCCCACCCCCCTCCCCCGCCCCCCCATCTCCCATCATTACTACCTTTGATAGTTTCTGTTAAGGCTAGAGAACACAACAGTTGGTCATGTTAAGACTTTCTAATTTATTCAACGTCGCATGCGTGAGATTATGCGCCTCGTGACACGGAACCACATTTCAGTTGGTATGTGTTAAATCAGTGAAGATGTATTAAAAAATAATAACGCGGCTTTAAAGCAGATCCATCTGCTCTCCAGATGGGGAGGTATAAACATCTATGTGCACATTTCCTTCGGCTGCTGCAGGGGTCAATCGTCGCAAAACAATAACCACGCTTGTGCTTTGGTCAACACAATATGTATAATATCTCATTAAGCTGATTAGCATGCCGCCTAGTAACGGTGGTAGAAGTGAGGCGGTAACTCATGATTATGATCGTCAAAGAAAAAGAAAAAAAGGGAGGTGGAGTGGAGCACTTTGAATTAGCTTTTGAAGAGAGATTAACCTTTTCTTTTTTTTTTGTTTTCTGGTGCAACCATGATTTTTTAAAATGCATTCTAAACTGATTTAAGGGTCAAGGAGAATTAACTTTATCACACGGATAAATAGGGTATTGTTTCGATTTTGCCTGACTTTTGAAACAGTTCTGAATGATGGCAAAATCTGTCCAAAACCTTAAATAAAAGTTAAAAGTGTATCCGTGGTAACCAACAACAACAGGGTTCCCAAAGCTCAGCTCAACCTAAATTCAATAATCTTTAAACCTTTTTAATACCATACCAGGTTTAAAAATCAACTCATGTAAAATAAAGAAAACACAGTCATTTCACAGGTTTAGGGACAATTTCACCCAAATGTCAACTAAAAAAACTTTATTTGGATCCAATAATAAAAAATAAAAAATAGTCCTACACGTATCCATTCAGCCTTTAAAAAAAATGTTGGTTTGACAACCAATTATCTGTCTTTAATTTAAAATAAGTTAAGAGTTAAAACTAACATAATATATTACTTATCATGTGTCGATATGCGTCACTTTTTTTAGGACTTTTGAAAATATGATTTCATACATTTTAATGACAGTTAAAGTCTTATTTTTAGATTCATGAATTGAATGCCTTTTAAGAAGTTTTAACCTGAACTATCATACCAAAAAATAACCAAAATCTGAGTTGCTTTTAGGTCTGATTACTACAGTTTATGTCAGAATTGGTGCTGATATGGAGTGCTTTTAATTTGAAGGTATAAGTAATATAATTCAGGTACTTTTTATTACTCTTCTAAAATACTAGCAAAAATTATACACATCAAGTATTTTGACATGTAATTGCAATACTAAACATACGGTCTAAATAATACTTGTAAATATCAAACATTATTCTGACAATATTTGTTAATGCCTTGGCCAGTATAAGTATAAATACATTTACATTTATTAAAAACTCTTATCAAGGGCTTCATCTCTCACCCTCCCTCCCTCACTGGGAGATCGACTCTGAAGCTCAGAAGACACTGCATTGTGTTAAGACCATTTGTTTTGAGTTTTACTTCAATATTCCCTCCTCCGCTCCGCCACCAGTAGGAGGTGAGCCGACACAAGCGGCGCCTGTTCTCTTAGTGGCTGACCCCTCCAACACACTGGTGATGCCGGATTGTTATCTGGTACACATGAATCACACTCTGTGACTGGCTTCCACTCGTGTCAGAAAGAATGTGACACTTGTGGGCTGACATTCGTATTTACGTCTCCCCGCGTGCATGTTTAGGGTCGAGTCTCTAATATCGAAGCTATCATGGTGTTGCCTTACAAGGCAAAAGTGAACCTGATTAAAATTAAATCATATAAATATATAAAGTTGTATAGGGAAAACAATAAAAATCAAGAAGATCTTTCATTATTGATTCGCTGGGATCTCCCATAGTGTGCTACTTAAACTGTAAAATGTCTTGAGATCACTTTGTTATGAAACAACACTCTACTAAAATTAATTTAATTGAATTGAAATAAAAGTCTCAATTCCTGACGTACTTGTTATATAGGTGAAGACATACAACACTCATAGTTTTCTCTTCATCACGTTATGAACAATGAATAAGAAGAAAAAAAGAACAAAGTAATCATGAGGTCAATGTACTCATAGGGATGTTAGTTAAAGAAGAAATGAAAAGCCCTAAAACATGGGACATCTGACAAAATATTTTAAGTAATTCTGCTGTTCTGGCCCATGCATCATGAACCATGATCAGAAAACATGTTTTTATTTCTATTTCGTGAGTGTTCAGTGTTGTCCTGTTGTCAGCGTTTATAGTTTTTTTTAAAGGGCAACTAATCCTAACCTAACTCTCCTGACTCACTCACATGATTCAAATATTAAAGTCTTCCTCTCGAAGATGCAGTAATTCCCTCATCATGACCATGTTTTAAAGTTATTACTTGATAAAGTTCTCCCCTCGTCTGAAATCTCGACAAACAAGTGGTTACAAGAGCAGAGTCCATTGTGACGTAATAATGGCTTCACTCCTGACATACCTCAATATTTGACCAATCACAGAAGAGTGGGCGTGGTTATGGCAAACTGGATTTAATCTCCCAGAAAACTAAACTTTTGTTAGGAGATTAATCACATTCAGACACATACTGATGAGTACAATATCCATTTAAGACACACGGAAATCAACACTATTTGGGGTTGCAAGGTTGACGCCCTCAATGCTGTTTATTTGCTTCTGCAGCAAAACCCATTTATATTACAGTCTCTGTTTATTAATCTATACTACACGAGAAAAAAAACGATGGATAAACCAGGATGTGACGAGACTTTTACTTTGTATTTCAACCAGGAGCCGTCTATCGGAGGAGACCTTAATCAAATGCCTTTCTTATTTTACAGAGACGCTTGCCTTTTGGAATAAAAATCTGTGATTTAAACTCGGCTGATGAGCTGTTGCTCATTTGTGGAGATAGCAGCTTGCCCTTTTCTTCAATTTGATTCCTGCCTTTATCTTTTAACATATAACAAAGGCAGATAGACAATGGAGTAATGTGAAATGAACTGACAAATCCAGTTTGTGTGTGTGTTTTTTTTTTTTTACGAACGTATCCTGGCTGACGAGCGTATGCAAATGAGCCACATTAATATGCTCGCCTTGCTCCCGAGTCATTTTATATTTTTTCCCCTGATTAAAAAGGACATTTCTTGTGTGACATCCCCCCTCTGCTCATATCAACACGCGCATGCAGGGGAGTTTGAGGGTGGCGCACAAGTGGGGAGGCAGACGTGCGCGAGCCGAGGCAAGAACGCCGACAACAATTCAATATGCCCTCTAAAAAGACACTATCAAATGGCTTCCTGTGAAACAGCTCTTCCTGCGCTGACACCATCCTGACTTTTGTTGTACATTTGACAGTCAGATAAAAAATAAATAAATAAAAAGAGAATGACAACAACACTATGCATTGCGTCTTTCAAAGATGAAAGGCTTCTTACCAATAGAATTAATGAAAGAGTTGACACGACTTTGTTGCTGCCATGTAGTGTTTGCCACTCCACTTCTGTGTCACAGAATGTGCTCTTACTGGAACCTTTAGCGTCTTATCGCATCCGGGCACGGAGCTCAATGTCACTTCATTAAAGCTATTGGTTCTTATACAGTAATACCTTTGAAAACCACATTGACTTCCTGTAGCTGCTCCTCGTCGACTTATTTTGTGGTTAAAGCAGAAAGTTTCAGACTCAGAAAAACAACAACTGAGAGATATCTTGAGCATCTCAGAGGTTGAGAGTCTTTAACAAACTGGTCAATGTGGCAAATCATTTGAAATACTTAGATATAAGTCCAGGTGATCGCACACCTCATTCAACAAGAATATTCAACTCAATATATGTTTGAAAAAATGTGACATTTTTTAAGAGAAATTTAATAAAAAAAACAAACCATAAAATGCTTCAAATAATGATTAAGCTAACTGTGAATAAATGGAATTTAAAAAAAAGTTAGCACCATAAAAGAATACAGTTTTTTTAAGAGTAGTAAATCCAAAAATCTATTGTTTATAGTACAGGTGTGACAACATATCGGTATCACAATATATTTCTATATTTTCCGTCACAGTACCTGGGAAACAGTGTGCATTTTAATTGTATGTAATGGTCTATACTATACTATACTAAATAAAGTGTGCATTTGTTTTGGTTTTAATTAAACTTATGGCCGAAAGATGTCAGCAGTCATTCAAAGGAACAATGAAATCCTGTGATGATGGCTGAGGATGAGAGGATACAGTCTATTTTATTTTTGTTTTAAAAAGCAATGAAAGCAGTTACGACTTTGTCAGGAGTCAGGTCTGTTATTTCTGCGCAAGAAAGTACTCGGACAACACTGCAAATATGTCCTCTTTCCTATAGTATCGCGATATATCGTATTGAGATATAAAGTATCCAATTTCACCCCCAACCAATAAGTATACTTTTTAAAAACATTATTACACTAAGGTCCAACATTTCTTTATTTGATTATAGTTTTGTTCATCAGTTTGTTTCTGGATTTTGAAAACAAGGTGAGTGGTTAGTTAGCAAGTACCTACTGTTGCCTCAACTACATAGGCGTGGCCTTATCAGCCAATCATAGTTCAGGCTTCTTGAACTACCATTTTGTCCAGAATATTGCATTTCAAAGATAGCTGGGACCACCGATTGGTCAGAAAACCATTATTCTAAAGGAGTGGAAACATCACAGATACTACGCCGGTGTATTTAACAAACTATGGTGGTTCTCTGCAACATTCATTGTTTAAATAAAACTTTAAAAGGGCTTACTGTCTGTCAACCAAAGACATACAACAAATGACAGAAAATCAAGGCAGAAAAAAAGTAGATAGATTTCTAGTTGGAAGTAACTGCTCTTCTGTAGCTAGGATTCATAAAACAACATAAATGAAAATAAAAAGTTAAAAAAGGGATTGTGTTCCAAGATGGTCATATATGAATAGTAAATCTGCCAATTGCACGTGATGTTTGATCAGACCACATAGTTTCCTTACTATAGTTCCCTTTCTTTGTTGGCATCAGTAAAACAGACATTAATAAAATACCAGACAGACTCACAATTACTCACAATGCTCAGTCAGACGAGCTGGTTAACAGTCAAAGTAGCATCCACTAAACATTCCAGCAACACATACACACAAATGATTTCATTTAGTTTCTCTTAATGTATTTTCCCTCCACATTCTTTTTCGTCCACGAGCCTCAGCCTAATTATACATATCTGTAGCACAATGGTGTTTCAGTTTCATTTCTGCCTTATCAATATTAGCATGCATCACAAATGCATAAGGGATTTACAGTATGTGGCCCCTCTAATTGTCGCCATATAAATTATTGAAGGAAATGAAAAGACACTTTGACTATCGGGGACGGTGACCCATTATAAATTCATATTGTCTGCTCAACAAACTTCCCTTTGACATTTAAGAAAAGAGGGATCGAAAAGCCATTAGTTGGACTTTACTTTGTTATTTTGTCATGTATTGACACGAAAACCCATCGAATAATCACAATGCAATACCTCATTAAGCCCTAATGAACAAATTCACTGCGTTAAACAAATCAATCATTATTCACAATGCGCCGAATTCCATCATATTTGTACCAAATCATTAATGAGACAGAAGCAGCAGTCGGATGTTGAAGGGACAGTGTTTGCCATATGTTGCATTCACTGAGAGCTGAATGCTAAATATTTAGTTAGAGGTACGACTGGTGAGGAATTTTAGTATTTAAATGTGTGCTTTGAAGTAAATATTCACCATAGATCTGTTTTATTTTAAGAAATATTATGATCTTTTTCCCTTTTGTCTTTTTTTTTGGCATTTTTATTTGCTTTTAAAGCAACAATAAGTAACATTTCGACATTATACTATGTTTTTTTTCCATATTTTCTACAATGATTGGTTCGATTTTCAAAAGCATAGTTAGTCGAGTATTATGAATCAATTGCTATTATTTTAACACTGATCTACACTATGTTACTTTGTCTGAATTTTTAACTGACCAGGAAGATAAAACCATTAACTGACACAACAAGAGCCTTTTCTTGTTAACACAAGTACAAGTGACAAAACACAAAGGTGCTGCTACGTTGCAGTTTCAGTTTTTATGACACTGGGGGGTGAAAACAATACTTTCAACCTTACATATTGTTGCTTTAATAAACTTTTGTCAGTCCTTTGAATGAAAATAATAGAAAGAAAAGGACTCAGAGAAGTAAACTTTTTATTTTACATCTGATTTGACTTCATGAAATGATTCCTATACCCCAGTCCAACATTTAACATTCCAAATAATGACAAATAAAACTTAAACTTAAATAATCCAGTAGACAACCTTTGGTCAAAGCAATTGTTTAAAATAAATACATATACATTAAATTAAGGCAGACAAATCATTTGATTGATAGGTTGTTGTTGTTTTTTTAATCTTAATTAAATCTTCAAGTTAAAACTATTTATATCGATACAGTTTATATAGTGCTCATGTTTTATTGGATTATCATTTAATTATTATTATTATTTTCTAATGATTTAGATGGAGTAAGACAGAGATATTTACCCCTACTGGTGGAAACGAATTGTTTCAGGTGACACTTGAGTATTTAAATAACTAGAATTGCATCCGTTCAAAACAACATATGACTTGTTACCTGGATATCAATAATATTAGATACAACAATAATAAATCCAAATTGAACATTATAAATAAATGGATCCCTTGAGAACACTACTAGTAATATATCAAAATACACTGTTAAAAAAAACAAGAGATACTATATGGAGAATACCGAAGTTGGGAAAATAAGTGACAAATATGAAACCAGTGAAAGCTTTTCTCTCCCTGAACAATATGTCATTTAGGGTGGCTTAAGGCTTCCTGTCAACAGGTGGTTCAACTTTCAGCTCATCCCTGCTGATCTCTGGGAGCCTCCTGACCAGGAGAAAAGAAAAGCCCACGGAGGGAGTGCCCCGAAGAACACTTGTGGCTCTTTTCTGTCGGTCTAACAGCATGGCGGTCGGATCAATGCAGGACAAACGGATTCCCACAGTTCATTGTCTTGGCCGGCAAGTCATCTTCCAAAGACCAGGCCCTTTATGATAACCATCCCTGATATGATTCCCTCTCCGACGATGATGGCACGCAGACGTCTGTGGGAGGCGCTCCGACGGTGGCGACGACAGCACCGGCGGACCCCTCCAGCCGTGGGTAAAGCCCACCAATCAGCACATGATTAATAGCGCGGTGGATTTGTTAAGCGGCGTCTGCTTAGCAAGGTACAGAGACAAGAGCTGGAGCCCAAAAATAAATAAAAATTACAGCAATTGACATGATAATGATAGCGAACGTGCCTCATCACACATTTACACACTGCATCAATCCCGCTTTAATACGGCCGTCACCACCGCCACCAGCGCCGCCGCAGCTTATTCTGTTGATACGGTTGTTGGCTTCAATTTAACTGCCACTGACATTTAGGCTTAAACCAATATTTACCAGTTTGCTGATACTGTCCTTTTGGGAAAGTTAGACATCAATCTGACGGAGCAGATAAAAAAAGACAAAGTGTCCCTCGTACATCCCAGTGCGTCCTTCTTATATATTTATTTTCACTTTCATTCCTCTCGTTACAATCCAGAACATTAACACATTAAAGCTCATTTTCTTGAAACTCTGCAGATCGTTTTACAAGTCATTTCCGTCTACTTCTCCGGGAAGTGGTTAGAATGAAATCATTTCACAGCAAAATGGACTTTAAATGGCTATGAATTCAGAGTAAAATGTCCGACTATTAGATCTCCGATTGTTCATGTTGACCATCAATACAGCAAACCGACGTGTCAGCAAAGTTTCAGGCTCGTGGTGATGACCATAAGAAGCCGAGTGAGTCCAGAAATGAGGACTCATTTAAGGCCACCCTGAGCCTTGTGACAGTTAGCACTGAGTTTGTTATTATTATTATTGCTAGCTTTACAGTGGTATCGCCATTTAAAGTTTTGTTTTAGTATTTTTGAGCATTGTACAGCACATTTTCAAATATCCATTGTGTTATCAGAGGGTCAACATGGCCAAAGGCCCCCCCAAAAAAATGGTAATTGTTTAATCCTTTGTGTTACTTTTGGGTCAAGGTGAACGGCCTCCCTGGCTTCCATAGATACAATTATTAAGATTATCTTAAACAAAGCCACATAACTATGTGTGAGACAAAACTGTCCAAATATTCCCATGATGCCTTTCTTACAAGCTGCTCTATTATGTGATGGTCCGATGTAACTTCATGTAGCAGTGTCATTATTTCCACTAGATGGCGGTCTCTGCCCTATTTTCCTTTGTTTTATACAACTGTTCTAATGAAACATCACCTAATTTTTAAACTGATGGCGCCACCTACTGACCTCTAAACAACATGGCAGTGCTTCATGAAGCTAAATCATCAGTGTCTTCCACTTAAGAGTCAACAGCTGTGATTGGGTGGCTGGGCGGCAAAGCCTTATGAGAGGGACGGCTACTCATATGCATTTATTGAGTTTGCAAGTTCAACATATTATTAATAAAACAAGTAAAACATTAAATACTCCACAGATTTTGTTAACTGCACATGTTTTTTTTTCATAATGTAACCTCTGCAATAAGTCGGGGATCACTGTATTGTTTTTTTTAATCGAATTGCCCGTAAGTAACTTAAAAGTGTAACTAATGTGTTGATTTAAGTGTCTTAAATAGATATTGGACCTCTATTGTACTCATCAGAATGTGTCTGTTTGTACAAAACTCTCTTTTTATTAAATAGTTTACATTATAAAAAGTGCTTAAGCCCCGCCCACTAAAAATAGTTTGTTTTTAATAAAGATAAAACCTTTTTACAATAACCACACCCACTTTACTGTGATTTGCCAACCATCAAGGTTTGTCACCGTGTGTCACCAACCAAGGGAGTCTCGTTGTATAATGGACTCCGCAATCATAACCTCTCGTTCGCCGAGATTTCAAACGGGGGAGAACTTGAACTTGAAGAAAAAGACTTCATCGTTTGAAACAAGTAAAATATAAGGTGAATTGGAGTTTGACCTGCTCTTCCTGTTATGTTCAATTCTTAGTGAAGAACTTGATGTGACTGAAGTCAATTTGATCGTCACTTCAAAGCGTCATAAAAAGATCTTAATTAAAAACAAAAAAAGAATATCTCCCATCTTCCACTCCTGCTGGGCCGGCTCGCTCACACCTTTGTATAATGACTGTAGTTCATGGTTGGGAGATTGAGAGGCAACACCGAGAAGGTGTTTGAGTGATAAGGGGGAAGTTGTGTCAGGATGGAGCGATCGGTTGACAAACACTTAATTGTTACGCCGCTAATTAAGAGAAGAAGGATCTTCTCTTTTTTTCATGTTTTACTGAAAGCCATGTGGAAGGCAAATGGTGCCTTCAAGCAACGTTGGTAAACACGTGTTTGTGTGTGTGTCAGAAACAGATGAGGTGCATCCTCAACATACAGCAGATCTTTTCACGGCTCTTCTGCTGTTGGGAGTTTGGGACTTTCTCCTTTTATCAACTAAAACAAAAGTCTATGGCTAATTAGCGCCGCTCATTACAGGAAGAGAGTCAGGTAATTATTTTACATCACCAAGCCGATAATTGAATGATTCTTCAATGTCCAAATGTCTGTTTGAAAGTATCTCTTTTTTCCTACCCACCCCTCCTCCTCCTCCTCACTCTCTCTTCTCACACACCAACACACACTTGACTCTTTCTTCGTCTCCGAGCGAGATAAGAGAGAGACGCCCGATACAGGTAGCGCCGCCATATGCTCTTGAATGAAAAAGCGCTTCTGTCGAAGCAAATGGGATTTTTAAATATTGAAACTGCCGCATGTCTTTTTAATATGGCCCGTGTTAAATCTTTCTTTATTCCATCACTTTGATAAAGTCCCTGCCTCCTTTCAAACTCTCCACTCCTGGCACTTTCATCTGAAAAAGAAGGGAACTTTTTGTTCGCTTCCTGAGAGCGAGTAAAACTTATCATGCAAGCATGTTGTGTTTCTACGTTTTTTTTTGTTCTGCACACTTCCTGTTTTAGAGGGCACACTAATCTTATCAAAGCCATCAGGAAGTAGGGACTTGAGAAGAAAAAAGGTTGTGATTCTCTACATGGACTAAGATGTATTTGTTCAATTCAACATCTATTGTTTTCACACTTGAGGAAGAAGAGAAGGGGGGAAAAAAAAACTACTTTGATCTCCTCTCCCTCTTAAGTGAGATTTACACCGAGCTAATGTGGCACATAATGTGAACCATTATCTACTTTAAAGCTAGCATGTATTTATTACACACTAATTGTAGAAGGGGAAGTGCGTTAGCGGGGCCTCAAGGGAGAGGGCGTTGGGCCTCCGGGACATCGCCAAACATGTTTATCCATCCAAACTTTTAGAAAAAAAAGAAGAAAAACCCTCTGGACATTCTGCTTTTAGGCTCACAGATGTGATTTGAAAATGAGAGGCGAGCAGTAATCAGGCCGCGGAGGCATGTTTCATTAAATGACTGTCATGAATTAAGAATTTAAAATAAAATAAATAAGAATGTATTTATTTTTCTTTTAAGGACTTAAAGTAAATAATAAACGCCAAGGTTTATGAAGCCAAATCTCACAAAGAATCATCAAGTAACAAACTCTGGATCTTGAAGAAGTCCTTGTTTATTAAATAATTGATCTTTAATTTTTTTTCTCATATACAAAACTAAGTCGCCTTGCATCAAAACTCAATTAAAAGGTTTTTATTGATCAACTTTTATTTAATTAAGGTTTAAAAGTATGGCTGCTTCACCCAAAATAAAACATGTATATGTGTTGCAATCCCAATTTTTTGTAAAAAAAAATTTTTTTGTATTGAAATGACTATAGTTTTCCCTTTATTCATTATATACTTTTGTTGTTTTCTTTCGAACCACCAACACCTACAACAAACATGCTGTGATTTCTTTATGTGTGACTTCCCTTAGTGTTTCACAAACCTGTCTGAAGGTTTTTTTTCACTTCAAAAAGGTGTTGATTTATATTTTTTGTTTTGTTTTTTTTTCTAATAGGAGCTGCATTATAGTCACCTGTGACACATCTCATGTTCACACAGCGGGAACGAAGACTGACAGCTTCTCTTTTATTTGTTAAGTTGGTGGCTTCTGTTGAAAAGTTCCACTGAGTTGGGTAGTAGTATTAATGTTTTTTTCATTTTTTTTATTTCAGGGAGTTGCATAGTGTATCATCAAGCATATTATTTTAGTTTTAACACAATGTACTTGAGCTCTTGACCTCAGAAAGACTAATCCAAACACAGAAAATGAAACATTTTCGGATAAATCTTGGTTTTTAACTTAATAATGTCTATAACACCCTTTAACACTTTTATAACATGGAAAGGAATGACTTAACCCTGGACTTAATAATTACAAGTCAAAAGTCTGGTAATAGTATCTCATGATGCGAGTAACCCCTCTATTGACCCCTGTATATGGGATGCTGGCCGAGAAAAGAAGCATCTCACAGGCAACATATGGTTAAGTGAGAGACTTTATGAAAGGCCAACTACAGTGTCTTGATACCCTTTAAGAAGAAGTTTTTTCAAAAAGGATAACAATGAAAAACAAGCCCATGAAACATGTTCCAGGGCCGCGTGCGTCCGCCTCCACCAGCGTTCCAGCTCTTGACTGTCTTTCCCAGCCAACACTGCATTTCTCACATTCTTCCCTCTGCCGCCTGACCTTCAGTTTCGTCAACGACTTATCCAACACAACAAAGCCACTGTACACAAGCTCATTTAAGGAACACACATTTCTGCTTGTCGTCAAGTAGGCGGGTTAAATTATTAAAGACATGGGTGTTTGGACAAAAGAAGAAAGAAGTAGGGAGCTCGCAGTAGCGAAGAAAGATGTGTATCGTCATTACACACTTGAACGTCTAGTGCTGCATACAAAAGAAACAGAGGCCTCACCTTTAACAATAATACAGGCAACCATACTTATATAGTTATATAGATCTGACAGTTTTCTCACAACCCACTTTTCTAATAAAGTATCTATTTGTTCTATAATTCCAGTTTCTGATCCAGTGTAGGGTTCAAGGTTCAAGACCCACCTGAGATTCATGTTATGTTCAAAATATATTTACTTCCACCCTACTTTGCAGGCCAGCAGCTGTCACCCCCTAATTTAAGATGTATTTAGTCCAATATAGTCTTTGTTATCAACACCGAATTATACCTATATGTCTTTTTCTGCAACTTTTCAAATTCTTGTCCAGGGTTGGCACTGCACTCCTTTGTCCATGCCAGTAGATCCAGACAGGTTTTCTTGGGTTACAACTAGAGACCTCTGGAATCTGTTAATTTTAATTAAGTCTAAGAATTGCTGTGTGTACTCTAAGGGTACAATGTCCAGGTCCAGAGACTGGTACAGGTCTGTGTTACTAGGCTTCACAGAAAGACAAAATAATTGATATAATTTCTGTTATCGATTATCACTGCTTGCATTGTGTTGCTCTAACATCAGCCTTTGACTCTTGATATGTCAAGACGGATGTTTAGGTTAATTGTACTCAAAAATGAACCGGTAAACTAGTGAAAACTAGTGAAAAATGAACTCTATATCATGTATTTTAACTGTTTTAATCTGAAGGTCCGTCCATCTGCTGACTTATACCAGTCCACGGTGGATATAAGTTTGGGGAGCCCTGCTCTAAGATACTACAAGCTTTACCTCCCCTTCAGAACGACTCTGCTGTCGTTCACATACCTGCAAGTGAAGTCATGATCTACCAAAGATCAAACTTGAACATCAAAGGAAACTCTGTTTTAAACAAACACCTGTAGGCTTTGTATTAATGCGTCGGGATGACGCTCGTCTCAACACAAGATAACCCTGTGATATATTAGAAGTGACGGTTTAAGCAGTTTGTTAATTATTTATTTTTTTTACAATTATTTATTTTTTCTCTTTGCCTCACCTTGGTTTCACTCTCCCCCCGTCAATTAATCCCGCCACACTTCCCCAAACCCTCTCCATATTTTCTCCCCCTGCATCTGATTAAGTTAACAATGTGCTGTTATTTGCATGCTGATTTTCGCAGATCCCACCCTCCGCCACCACCTTTTTTTCCCCTCCCTTTCTCCCTCCGTCTCTGCTCGGCCTCTTCTCCCCCCGATCCTCAGACAAACAAGAGAGGCAGGATCAGAGTAATGTGATAGCACAGCAGCCAGCCAACGCAATCTTCCTCAAAGACCAGGTGTGCACAATCCACCTCCCTCTTAATTCCTGCCCCCGTCACTTCTCTTGTTTTTATTCTGTTATCCGTCTCTCTTCTCCCAGTTCCTTCTCGTCGTCTTCCTCTCATCTCTCCCTGGTGTGTTTATAAGGTTGTATTATAATCAAATCTCGAACGAGGGAGGCCTGTCGTTTTTTATTAATTATGGGCCGCGGCTGATGTGAATGTATTCGGAGAGCATCTTCAAAATAGGTCGGCGGTACAGTTTGCTATTCTTATCACATTTAAATGTCAACACAGTGCAAAGCCGTACAAATTAGTTCAGGCAGGCTTCAACCCCCATTTAACATTTAAAGCACCATTCTGTGGGGCTCAAAGAGCGATTTAAATCAGTTTACACACACATTTATATAAATTTAGAGATAGTGCACTGCTCTCAAACCTCTCGTTTCAGTACCGGCATTTAACTGGCAACCTTTGCCTAAAAGATTTCACTGCTCACAAAAGAAAAAGGAGGAGATGGATGGGAAAATGAGAGATAAAGAAACAGAAACAATGCGTTACCTTTATAAATCATGAAACTGCCAATCACTCTGCTCAAAAACCTTTTTTTTTTTTTTTTTTTTAGTCGTTTCACAGTCAAATGTGCAATTAAAAAAAGACTATTGGATTGGAGGGATGTCGAGATCGCAGCTTATCATTGCACTACCGCAACAAATACTTGAATGCACAACTGGTCAAAGACAGAGCCAGCATTCCCCTACAGAGCGACATCAGACAATAGCAGGACACTGTGCAACATTCGCAAACAGGGGCATACCAGGGAGAGTTTGAACCTCGGACACAAAGAAAAGCAGACGCATTGATGGAAAACAAACAAGAAAGAAATAAAATCGTGTAAAAGAGCATTAGTATACTCCGCCAAACCCAACCACATTATCCTTCTTTCAATAGGAAATGTGAGATGGTCCACCATGAATTAAAACGTTGATCCATCAGACGTGAAGGCTGGACATGATTAAAGAAATACAATATTAGTGGTGGATATGGCTGAGCTCCAATCCGGAGATTAAAAAGTTTTTTTCCAAAATAAGTCGTTATTGCAGTTGCATTTGAAATCTGAACAAAGTGAAGTTTGTCAAAACGTAATTATAGGTTAACAATAGACTGTATTACAATAAGACCTATAACTGTTGCATCCATCTTGGAAATGCAGTCTTACGGTTTTGCCAGACTCCGGTTGAAAGGCCTGAATTATGATTGGGCAAGGACACCAAGCCCCTTTGTTTAGGTCAATGACGACTATTACTAGTCATGTGTGCTGATAATAAAACTAGTGTTTGCAAACCAAGGTGTTAAACCAGGTTGGATGTTCTTGGCGAACTTTGCTGTCAATGACCTGCAGCTTTTTGCACTACAATTTCTATAGTACAATGGATGGATTCACAGATCTAACTGTTTGTCATATCTTGTTCCTAAATTTCTGAAATGTAGGTTCAGATAGGTGTCAAAAAATATATAGATACAGTCTTATAAAGAATTATCATTCAGACAAGAATTAACATTTTAGTTGAGGGTCTGAAAAAAGGTACTCTATGGACTGTGACAAATGAGCCAGAGACCCAACTAGGCACAGATATGCCCTTAAAACAAGCAAAGTGAAAGTGAATTTGTCATCCCAGTAATATCTTTAGTAAGACCCTGGGGTCCTGGTGCGTATGAGAGGCAGTCGTGTTAAAGGGCTGGAGGACGTTGTCGGTGACTGTCAAGCTGTTTCACGCCATAGAGACACCATATCCGCCTCGAGCCCGGCGGATACTCGTTCTAACACTCGTTGTAAAAAGGGAGCTGCATGTCTACAGGCTTGTTACACTGCTGACCCCTTAACACCCCCATTAACTGTAAACATGACCTGAAGGAAGAAAAGCACGCGAAGCCGCCGACCCTTGATCGGGTCGAGGATGACTAAAGTCAGTGAATTGAATTCAAGATGACTATCAACAGTCTTAATAAACGCTTGTGTCTATCGTTACACCTTTAATACAGGTCAGTATATATTACATAGCTCGATATGAGAACCAGAGCCAGTGTGAGGGTCGCATAGACTCCAGTATCAGTTTACAATTGGCCTATTACATCAGCATAAGTAACTGAATCCTACGTGATAACTGGCTTATAAGAGACCCAATCCCTCCGACTGGCTCCCCTCTACCTCCGGGCTCAGCTATGACTCTCCTCTATCCAGAATGCTCTATGGGTGTGCCTAATGTGAGCTCACTGAAATGTCAAAGCGTTATATATCCTTTTAGACCAGACCCTAAGGGTTTAATTGACTATGCTGTAAAGTGAGTTTGAGCGCCGCGTGAGAGCATGATGAAGATGAATATGTTTCATTAGAGTGCAAACAGAGCCTGATGGCTGGAATAGGCTTTGAGCAAGGGGGAAGAGTTTAGTAAGGAAAAAATAAATTTGCTCAGGCTTGACTGCAAATGTTCAGGAGTTGCTGTCCAGGCTAATCACTCCTACACCGGTAACTCAGCCATGACATCGGTTCTTTCCTGCTTTTCGGTTGCCCTGCCCTGGATGGTTGGTGCGAAGCGGAGAGAAAACAAGCCCGTAACAACTGCCCGGCGACTTCAAATGAAGTTAAAAGATGAGCAGCAGACAGAGGGAGCGGGAGCGTTACTACTTTCCTGCGGCCCTCCGTTTACCAATTATGCTGAGTACCTGCTGACAGGTGGGTTGTCACCATGTCTCCTTAGCCACCCAGCTCCCCCTCAGCATCCACCCATCAACATCCCATCACTTTTCCAGGAGTCTGTGCTGTAGTTTACCACATGGAGTTTCAAGGAACCAACGAAACCCTCCAGGCAACACAGGAGATAAAAGAAGCAGACAATAATGTCGAGTGTTTTCCTGGTTTTATGCAGGGAAGGTATTGTGGAATAATAGCAGTAAAATAAGAGGTTTGGATTGTATAGAGGATTATTTTTGTTTTTCCTGAATAAGAGACCTAAAGAAACATGACTTTTAGCTAAAAGTCAGACACTTAGGCTAAAAAAGGACCTACTTTAGTGGTTTACACTACTGCTGTGTTTTCGTGATGAAATAACACAAATGATTGTTAATGATATGATACATTAAACCCCCTTTGGTTGCTAGAAAAAACAAGAAACTTGTATAGTTAAATGAAAGTGTGCATCCTTTGCTAAGTTATTTATTTTAATTACTGGTATTGACATCAATCCTTCAGTGTCAGATGTTTGTTTTTTTTTCACACCAAGGTATCAAGACAAGCAATGTCGCTAACAATTCTTTCCCCAGCGTACCGGTACACACTCACGCTTGTGTCTCGCCGTCACAGCAGTGCAGCCAGCCAACAAACAGGTCTGAAGCATAACACAACCATAAACGCTCATTAAAGAGAATGGAGATGACTTGGGCAAACAGAACAGGCAGCCACCGGGCTGTCACCTAAACTCCTCTGATAGGACGTTGACGCTCGCAACACAGCAGCGGAAATGAATTCCTTCTTAGAAGGCGACAGTGTGCTTTGACTGTGCTCTATGTGTCTCTATTTGTTCAGTGCCAAATCTAATGTGTGCACAGCAGAGTGAGACACTTACCATGTTTTTCCCCTCTTTTTTATTACTGAAGAGAACTTGATGAGGTCAACAGTAGGTGTATCTTCTGTTACTAGCTCAGGTAACCTTAACTTAAGATCTTCACCAGGAGTTGTCACCTAATCATAAGTCTGATCACAGGTTTCACTTTTAAGTAGAGTTCACAAAATCAGATTTGGAGCTCCAGACAGGTGCCTCCTGTTACGATCCCTGTTGCATTTTATTACGATGGACTTTTCCATGTTTTTTCAACTTGTTTCCCCTTGCTTTCCGATGCTTAGAGTGCGGATCAAATGGTCTGCAGGTGGACGTGCTTATCACAAATAGCTAAAAGCCATCTGCAATCTTCCAGCCCTTCATTTACGCCACATTTTCTATGCACCATTGTCAGCTCGTCTTATAGTATTACCTGGTAAAGTTGACTGTTTCTCATTCGCCTATTGGATATTTTACACTTACTCCAGAAGACATAAAAGAGGATAACTTAAATAATTCTGAACTTCACTTAGTGGAACTTTGTTGTCTGTTGGCGTAGGCGGTTAATCCCACATCCCCGCCGCTGACCCTACTGTAGCGAAAGTGCGCCGCTATCTGCTGAGCAATCCTCCTGTAATTAAGAAAGGCCCGCACCATGCCTAAACCTCTCTCTGACACACTGTTGTGTCTGTTATGCATGGAGTACAAAGACGACTAAGAGGCTTACAGCTCATGTACCTGCTGCCCAGTGTGTCTGTGTGAGTGAGTGTGTGTGTGTGTGAAATACAGGGAGGCAGGAGATTAAAAAAATGATCAGAAAAGTGGAATTAACCACCTTTACTGTTCTCTTAATTATTGTGAATACCACCTCTGTGTGCCGGGACTATAAATATGCTCTAAATCCCAAAAGGATGTTGAAATCCGACGTGTAAATTGACACACACACACACACACACACAGATTCGCATATCTGCGCTCTCAATGACCAAAATCTGAACCCATCACTCCTCAGGAACTAGGCCAAACCATATGTCCATCTGCATATTTTGGGATCAGACTAATTCAGTTAGCTGATAGAATAAAAATAATGACTTCCACATGAAAAAATAGAAGTGTGAAGATGGCATAGAGAGAAATAGCTAATGGCTGGTGTTAAAAAAAGGTCTTTGGGGGAATGAATGTGGGGAATCCAGGTCCACAGGGAAGAGATCCACCAAAGAACAAGGAAAGCAGAAAGGTTGATGCTCAAAAGAAAACACATCAAGTGGGGCTTGTGAATAAAAGTAGACATTTGTGACTGAGATGAAATGATCGGTAATTAAGACACAGCACTAAGAGACGTGTTTGTTGATGGCTGCCAGTGCAGAAATGGTTTGTCTGGATTCCCAGGATGGCACCGCTTTAAAGGCAGAGCGCGAAACCAAAGGAACATTTGAAAAAATACATATAGAGTCAGTGTGTGTGGTCTCTAATCTCCTCCCCGGAGAGAAATTACAAATGTTTACAGTCGAAAGCCAGAAGTGCATTGCAATTTTCATCTGTGGTATTTATTTATGTTTTAAACGCTTATCTGTTGCCCGCTCGAAAGATTTGTTAATGAATGCGGGGTTTACAAAGATGATAAAATAAAGAATTATGTATATTGTGTTGAAAAAAAGTCACATTTTGTAGTATATCCACGAAAATAAAAGCATGCACACGTTCCCACGCTAAAACAAGCTGATTCAGATGGTAAGGTGGAGTCTTTTTTTCTAAGAAAGCAGAACAAATAACTGAAATACATTTTAATAAAGAGAATATTATTAAAGCTTTCAACGAAAAATAAAGCCACGAAGAGGCGAAATCCAAGGAATGCTTGCCACTGTGTAAAAAAATATAATATTTAAAAGACACTTGTTAAGTAAATAAAGCATACTTGGGTGAAAAAAAACACAGGAAGAGAAGGGGTTTAGCATAAACATTTATGAGTCGCGCATGACCGTTCCAAAGAAAGAATGAAAAACACGGGGTGGATTTGGCGGATTCTTATTGTTTCTAATTCCATCTTTGCCAATCTGAACTCAGTGCAGCATGTCAGAAAACATAACATAATTGTCTTTTCAGTTGACAAGAACTAAAAATACACAGACAATAGCTCTGAGATGAGCCGTGGCAGAAAGTGTTTTGTCCTCCACCAGTGTTTTCACTCCACTTTCCCACCCTGTGCCAATGACTGCAGAATCGACGGATATGTGAATTAAAGCCCATTGTTTTAAGGAGATCGAGGGTTAAATTTAGACTCTCTTCACTGAGTCAGAATTTGATTTTTTTTTCTTTATTTTCTTTCTTTATCCTTCCGCCGTTGTCCCGGGCTCCTCGCAGTCTTAACAAATGCACATGTCAAGACGGATGAAACACACACGCGCTGACAAACGCACACACAAATTAGCCATGCAATATTTGCAATTAGAAAAGACACAAAAATAATTATTCTGCAACGCAACCAGTCGACAGATCCCTCGGTCGATGATGCACGGATCACTTGTTTAATAAAAAAAGGTTAATCAGTTGTTAATCAGAGTATTAATAACTTGCTATTTTCTTTACAAACCATTAATAACATGCCATAAATATTTAACAGTGATATGCCTACTTTTTTTCTTTGTCGTAGCGTGTTTGTTGCGACATACAAGTGAGCAATATTCTGACATTAATGCGCATTAAGCATGCTTTAGTGAATACGTATAAATTCATTCATGTTTATTAATACAACCTTGAAGAAAACAATACTCTTTACATTATTCACAGGGATATTAATAAGGGAATTATGAGAATGGGGCAGAGGAGACGCATGGTCAAACCCTAGGAATCATGAGCAAGAGTTCATTAGAGTGGAAGGCAATACAGTTAGGGGGAGTGTGCGTGCTCGCCCGAATGTATGAATGCGCGTGCATGTTCGGAAAGCTGGGGGTTAAATCAAAAAAAAAAAACGCTCCTTCAGAAATTATTCTGCCCTTTTTGTTAATCAAAGCAAAATAAATATTGCTTTTTATTCGCTCCATTTGTTTGAATGAACATACAGACATTCCCAAAATACTCATTCCCAGCTCAAATGTAATTAAATAGTGCCTTTAGTGAAAACAAGCAGTGGTACTCCAATTAGTTCTGTTTTTGTGATCGGGGTAAAGTCGCAGAATGGCAGTGGGTGTGCCCTGGGCACCCCAGTGTCCCGAAATTGGAATTTGCGTGTCGGTTGGTGGGTGTGTGTGTGCGTGTTTGAACAACAATGTGTGCGCTTGATTGGGATGAGCAAACACTATTGCGGAAAAGTGGGTTTATGTAGACTGCAAATCTAGTAGCAAAAGTATTACTTGACCACTATGACTACTCGCCGTACAAAGTGTGGGTCTCCATTTTGCCATTTGGGTTGATCCGAAAAATCTTCTAAAACCTTGGATTCACCCAGCTGGGTGATACTTCAGAAACGTTAGTCCTGATGAAGAAGTTCTTGACAGCAACAGGATTCAGGACTACAAATTTTATTCGACAATTTACGACTTGTTAGTCTGTTTTTTCTAAATTACAAATACTCTAAATAGAAAAAATGATGCTTGATGTTTTCAGAAATCATGAAATTCAGCACTAAAATGTGGAAAAAACTCAAACTAAAGAGCAAATGATGCTCTTTAAGAGAGTCGTCACGAAAAAAAAAGGTATTTTATGTGATGTTAATGGCGGTGATAGAGTTGACTTTAATAGACTGACGTCCATATATCTAACCATCTGCTCATCTGTCTCTCTCTGCTCTCCATCTTAAATAGCCTTTGTCCTTTTTTCCCCTTTGTCTTAAGCTCCAAATTGCGTTTTTATTGAAGGGCTGTATGGATCGCCCGTGCAAAATGTCATCCGTCAAGCTGTCGATGAATCCATCTTTTCATTTAATGATCAGCCTACCTGATATGCATTTCACATGGCTCCAAATACATTTAAAGGGAATCAATAGAAAGCAAATAACGTTAGAAGCCGGGCGCCTGACAGAAAAATGCGACGGTGGTTATTTGTCAAGCGTGTGTTTGCGAAAGAGCAGGGCCGTGCCGAGGGGGGGGGGGCCCGCTGGGGGTCACACTTGATGCTTCGGCTACATTCTCCCACTTGTCTTATCAAACTAAGAGATGGCGGGAGATTGAGCAAAAGAGACAGAAAGAAATAAAATGATGGAAGCGGGAAGATAGAAAGACAATTAATGGGAGGTGGAGGAAGAGGGGGAATAGGAAGGAGAGCGGCGAGAGGGACCGACGGGCGCTCGCCGTTGAGGTTTCAGTTAAATACTGATTTCATCATACGACTGAGACGGGGGTGGAGGGGGGCGCTGGCTATGGCTGTGGCAGCTCTAAAACACATAACTTTTTACGAAGTGAAAATCAAATATTAAAAATGACAGGCCTTATAAGTGTGCTGAGTGAGCCGGGGTCACGGAGGGAGGGAGGCGCAGGCGGCTTGTCAGCTACTATCTGTCAGGGTGAATTAGAAACAATCAGGGCCAAGTGAAAGGGAAGGTGATTGTTATTAAGCGGCGGGGCCCGGCGAGCGGGTGCCCCAGATGTGGCCGTGCATATAAAAGAACAGGAAGCTGGCAGTTTAATTCAGGAAGCTTGTCTGGGCGCAAGCAAATCCACGGACGAAGGGGGGAGGGCGCCGCTCTGAGGGTGTACTCGTCGCTGTGCTCTGAGGTCCGTCTAGCGTTTGTTCATTTAAATCAACGGAGCTTGTAATTCTAAGCATCGCAATCAGCAATTACATTATGACCAACATACATGATGCAACGTAGAAGCAAATTGTTTCGGCTTGGAAAAAACGCGTTGGTCACTTCAGATGTGAAGAGAAATCAAGCATCATTTGAATAGTTCTGGTTCAACACCGGTATCAGATAAATAACGTATCCTCATCTTACATTAGTATTCAGTTTCTAGTTTTTGTTTAAGTTCTGTCACTGCATGAGGGGCTTTGCCAGACGAGTTATGGTGTGATAAGAACCTTTGTGAAGATATGGCTGGTGGTGGAGATGAATGAATGGATCATCGAGACACCTTGTCTTCTCCTTTACGCCACATTAACACTCAGTTGATACACAACATATTGACACACCTATCAAAAAAACTGGAAAATACTTTGACCATAGGGATTTTGATAGATTATTTGGTGGCAAGACCTGGAAAGAACCCTAAACATTCAAGTGCAGTTTCTTAAATTTAAGAATGTTCATGGATTTGTTTGGGCTCTATCTAGTGGGCAAAGTACATGTGAACAATCTGGAATTAAATCTAGACGGTAAAGAGGAAGCATAAGCCTAGTATCAATCACAAACTGACAGTATGATGGGATCTGGAGAAAATAAAACCCTAAGCATCTGTACATAAGTAAGTTACCGCACCACACCTTCATGATTTCTATCATTTCTCCTTCCATAGTCTCTTTCCTGTGGGTTATCCGGGGCCCTCAATGAACACTGACAGACCTCATTCTGACTGCTTTATGTCAGATCACCACCCACGCCCTTTAATCTCCCAGGAAAGACATCAACTCCTACTGAACCACGAGATGAGCAAGCAGGCAAAGTGGGGGGTTGCCGGGTGAACTTCTAGCTGCTTGTTGTCTCGTTCACGTTCTTCCGGAGACCTTTAAGTGAGTGAGATTTATTTTAAGAGTACAACAAGCCGGCGAGTCAAGTGCCTCTTAATAGTTTCACTTAACACAGTTACGTGAAATCAATGGGAGGAAGAGTTTGAGGAAGGTTGTTAAGATATTTTCTTTCATATAGAGCCTCCCTCGGTGAGAGCGCTGAGCTTTGATTTCTATTTACTTTGTAGTCAAGGATATCACTAGAAATTATCCCTCCTCTTAAGACTCACTGAACATGGAATAGGGTGGAATAAAGCATACTTGTCACACTCCCTCTCTCTCTCTCTCTCTCTTTCTTCATCTCTCCTTTCCACTTGTCGTCTTTATCGTGGTGATCAGTCGAACATGAGCAGTACATGAGCCGTCTCTGGTTCCCACCTCCAAGGATTTTTTTTTCTTCCTCCCTCTCCAGTGTAGTGGAGGTTATGGTGTTAAACACAGAGCTGCTAAACGTTCCCCAAGGTAATAAGAGTCAGTATATATATTGCTGCTGTGCTGCACATGCATACTAGAAATTTATATTCAGTGTTGAAGCAATGGTGACTAGAGAGTAGTATTGCAAGTTGTGGAAATGGAAGAAATACAATAAAAGATCCTAAGAATATAATCGATTAAATCTCGAATATTTCTTCTGTAGGTTACCTTTTTAAATGATATGATCTGTACTATGATGTATAGTCCAGTACACCTAGCGAAGTACAATAAAAAAATAAAATGTTCACAGCATTAAAACAGTGGGATCAATTTGGAAAAATACTTATTCAAATTTGACACCACAGATCGACTTAGATGCTTCCTCATCACTTTTTACCGTATTTCACATAATACTCCTAAATTTCCAAGGGTTTTTAGCCAGCACTTAGCAAAATATAATGGGTATTGTTTAGATTTCAACCTTAACCAGTGTCAAACTGGTACGAAAGGTGTCGGTGCATAAATACTTCCAAGAAAAGTGCGGATTTTGTTCCAAAAAAAACTAGAATATGTTACAAAATGTGTGATGTCAATACACATATTTTGAGTTGCACTCCATCAGTTAAGTTCTCGGGCTAAAAGTGCAGTGAAATGCTGCAAATAACAACCATCGCTATATTTTAAAATACATGTTAAATGTTTGTACTTTAAATCAGGATTTTTTTTATCAGGGAAAATTATCCGAAAACCGAAAATTAAACACAGAAACATGGCACCAATGTCAGAACTGGTGCCCACTACAGAATAATACCCTATATCACTAGTAAAGAAGTGAGAAGATAAAACAGGAATAACTACAGTGATAACCCACTTTCTTCTGTGGGTGTGTTTCTTTTATGTTGCTAGAAACTCCAAATCTCCAGTAGCTGTTCAAACTGGGACAGCATGTAAGGTTTGCTCAGTATTTGTGTCAGAAAAAAGACAGCTGGTATTTAAACTTGGAAACATCACGTTTGTTATCATCGTACGATTGACTGGTTTATATCGTCCATTTGTTCTGGCTTCTCTTAAACTTTAAATTTGCTTGCTTAGCACACAACAGATGGATCATGTTTCATGAACTTCAGGACAAACATCGTCTTGGACCTTCACATGCTCACGTAACATTTTGTAAACTGAGCGAACAAGTTATTTTGATTTCAAATACAAACTCTCTCAATATCTACTTGGAATAAACTTGGAATTACACACAGAAAACAATTAAGAGTTTTAATAGTTTCATGGTAAATTGTTTAAACGTACGACAGAAATAACTCCAGCATCATCTACAATCTAAAACAGGATATGTCGTTGCAGATTAATGGGATTATGTATTCATTATCTTTATCCGCAGTCGAGGGTCATAGTCGGGTCATCACCTCCTAGAAGTTTTAAGCTCATTAAGGAAAGAAAGAAAGGAATTACCAGCAGTAGACATAAAGGAAGAGTGGGATAGATAATACTGCAAGTGTCTAACTCAAAAGAAACTGTCTATAAATGCAAACAACATGACCTATTAGATGAACATTTAACGTATATCTTTGACATGTTAAAGCCAAGGTTTAGCAAATAGTAAAAGTGGAACATGTGCTTAAGAATAAGTCGCTGTGGTAGATTAAAAAAAAGGCAATTAAAGCCAACATTCAAAAAAAATTTAAATGAACTAAAGGAAATATAAAAAGATTAAAATAATCCCTTAAGAATCAGCCAAAAAGTAGCCGAATTAGCCTCATCACTATTGCAAGCATTGTAATAGGCTTTTTTTTTTGTTTAGAGTAATAAAAACCTAGAGATCATTTGGTACTTTATCTACAGGCCTAGGAGGAACTTGTTACAGTGAAAACAATCTACAAAAACAGTTTATTTTGAATTGATCGTTACTGTCTGAAGACAGAAGAATGCTCAATTCCCTCCAAAGTTACAAAAGCCTGTGCTCTTTTTTTTTAAACGTTTACTCAAAAATATTCATTTACACTAGTTTAAATTAATAAAAAACAAACTCTTTACAGGACAATATTGTTGCACAGAAACCATAAATGCTCACTCTAGAGATGTATTCTACTTTTAATTCCCTTTATTTTTTCCCAGACCTGATGTTCTATGTTTCGTATTTTTTAAATGTTTGAAATAAAATCTGTTTTTTGGTAATGTTTGTCCAGAGTTTAGTAACAGACTACTAGGGATTACTGCACCAAAATTAGAAAGTGTTTTATCAACAGCTGTTCAATATTTAAAACTAGTGTTGGGTGCATCACTGACACATATGCCAAGCTTTTGAGTCAGACTGCAAATACGTGGACACGTTGGAAGGAGATTTTTATCTGGTGTTGCCATGATGACCAGCAGCCGGACATATAAGACGCCGTCAAATCCCACATGTTCTTTGCCATGCTGGAGCCGGCATGACCATAAAATTGACATGGCCTTCACTTATGCTTCCCTCCTCCATCTTATTATTTTTTTTATTTTTTTGTACTATGAATAAATTTAGTCTGTCCCGGACATGAAAATGTCAAATACTTAAAATACACCTAGGCTAAATAGCATATTAATTTTTAATGCCTGCTCATCCTATGCTGCTATTCTCATATCAGGCCTGTCTGCCAACAGCTGTTGCTGGCTCTCCGGCTGGGAATTTATCATCCATCCAGATAAAGGAGGGGAGAGAACTTAAAAAAAAGGAGAGAAATCAGAGACATTGTTCAGCAGGGGAGGGACAGATCAGTGTTTTCATGGGTCCCTACCTCACATTTATGGCTCCAACTTTTTTTTCTCTTTTAGCTTTTTTTGATATACGAGTGGAATTCAATTACACTAATGCCAAACATAAATTGTTCCAGATTCTTTCTTTTTTCCCCCTCTCCCTCTCTTCTCCTGTGCGTGAAGCCGCACGAGCGTCTCATACATAAAACCTGAAACAAGTAGCGAAGTGGTGACATTGACTCTGGAGGTAGTGACATTGGAGAGAGAGAAGCAGAGCGAGGCGACACACACTGAAGCGACGTGCCAGTGTGTGGGTGTTTGAATGCCACCCATGTGTGTTTTTAGGTGGCATGTGGCGGATGATTATCATAGATTATCACAATCCAGATTGTTACAAGTTCTGTCTGCGTACATAGCCGCAGTGTACTGTAGCTGTGTGTGTGTGTGTGTGGTTTAAGACAGGGCCTTTGGGGATAAAACTAAATGATGAGTGAATGACGAACAGTTGGCATGCTTAGGACTATGTGTGCTTTTATTTGTGTGTGTGCGTGTGTGTTCTTTTATTTGTACAGCTCTGGATATAAGTACCGTAGTCCGTGTTCACATCACAAGTCACAGTGTTAAATTTTGGCTCATATTGGATTGGGGACATTTACTAAGCTATTATATTATCACATCTGTCCACCAAATATGCACATATGGTCATCAACCACACGATCACCAACAACACTCATGAGTCCTACAACCGTAACAGCCCCACAGCTAAACAATTAGACATCTTGGACCCAAAAGAAAAAAAAAAAAGAATCAGGAAAACAGCACGGAAGTATAGACCTAAAGACATGTGTTGCTTTCTCGTTTGGTCTTTCTTAAAACCTGGGTTTTCATAATGAATTCTGCTTTATTTTCAAGATGTGGATGACTTGAAAAAGCAAAAAACATTTTAAAATTGTACAATAAATGGGCAAAAACCTTTCCGTTTTATCATCCTGGAACTGGGACTTGATCAAGTTATGTACCGAGCAGCATTGGTGCCTCAAGGTCCTTGACATTCCAGCTAAGCTATTCAATTTACTGTGTCCAGAAGAGTCAACTAAAAACCGGAAAAAAACTATTTAATGGAGGGTTTTTTAAAACTCTCTGGTGACTTAATCCATAAAATGATCAACAGGTTGTTATAAATTGGGGAGACATTTCTTGCATTTACATTGAGTACACGACTCTTTTACACAATGTCTGAGAAAAGTCTTTAAACACTAATGCGAAACAACAACAAAAAAAATCACCATGAATTTTGGTCACATTGAAACCAAGATACCGTCTGAAGTGCAAAGTACAACTTAGTCATCTTCCCATTTTTAAATAGATATCGCTATCGAACAATCTGCTTAAGTTAGGCTTCTGGTTCCAGTCCGCAGTGTCAGATTGTCCTCATTGCTATGCTGGTCAAGTTGACTTCCCTATGGTTCCTTGTATTCACTCATGTGTTCTCCTTAGTGCCTTTAAGATTTTCTAGTTTCTTCCAAGAAGGACAGCTACCACAATATATCTGTTTTACTTTCTAAGATTTCCTGTCTGAATATTTTTATTCCACCATTTTTCCGATTTCCAGGCTTTTACTACATGTTGTTAAGGGTTTTATCACTGGTTCAGTGACGCCTTTTCTTCTTTGTTTGTATATATATATATATTTTTTTATTTTATTTTAACGTCCACTGCAACTATGATTCAAGTATTTGGCACGAACACATTTTGATGAGTCTAAATATTGGACACATAAAACCCCCTTATTTATGATGTAAAACTGTGAGAGTAAAGGAACCCATACCACGGTTGAGGAAAAGTTTTGTACTGGACTCACCTTAATACACCAACAGCATACTGGAGTGCAACTCCTGTCTGTTCAGATCAAGTGGCCTCTCGCTGTCACTCCTGACCGACTGCTGCTTCCAGGAATGGCCACCTGGAAAGAGAAGGAGAGAGATTAGATGAGGAGTCTGTAAGGAAACATAAACCAGAAGAAGAGATTGGCGTGAGGGACAGGGTGTCACGATTAAAAAAAAAAAAAAAAAAGAATCTTACAATTCCAGCCAGAAACGCAGCAGAGGTCAAGGGAATGTTGCCGAAAAAAGGTTAAAGATGAAATCAAAGCCGGCGCTTTGCGGTGCCCCGAGGCACGGCTGGAAATCTATCCCTCCAAGGCAAGGCCACCACTGACGGGAGGCCGACAAGAAGCTAAATACTGCACGCCACACGGGGATCTTTCATTTTCAACCGATCAATACGGGCTTACAGTATATTTATCAGGGCCTCTGAGCAGCTGCCACGTCTGACAACCTCCACTTCATTTTCACACTCTTTTCTCCTCCTTCCTCCTTGCGGGCTAAATCGAGTCCTGACAACAATGAGACCATAAGATGAGATCAACCCCTTTTGTGTCGCTATAGCGCCTGACGTACACCCACACGCATATATATATATATACAGTATATATATATAAATGCCCCGATAAACACTATTGTTGCAAGTCTGCCCCAAAAGGTGCCTCAAGATGTCCAAAAAATGGACATGAGACGATACTGAATCGACATCACCTTCCAGTCATCAGCATGAATATGTGTATAAGGTAAAGACAGACACTATTTTTTGTTTCTTTTATGGTTTCTTTACATGAATGTTTTTTTGTTAAATGTGGAATTTAATTTTGTAATTTACAGTTTGAGAAATTCCTGTATTCTTATTCATTACGGTCTACCATCCATCAATCTCTTCATTCATTCTTCCCTCTTCCCATCAACCCATTTAACCATCCATCCATACCCCTATCAATCCATACCTCTGTCCATCCATCCATCCCTTTATCTATCCATCACTTCATCTGTTTTTTCATCAAACCCTCATTCCATCCATCTATCCATCCATCCCTTAATCCCTCCCTCTATCCATTACTCCATCCTTCCATCTTTCCCTCCCTTCCACCATCACTCTATTCATCCATCCATCCGTCTCTTAATCGCTCATTCCTTGCATCCATCCACCCATCCATCCATCCTTTCCTCAATCCATGACTCGATCTAGAACTCTGTACATAACTTCATCCATCCTTCCCTCCCTTCAACCATCACTCTATTCATCCAATCATCCATCTCTTAATCGCTCATTCCTTTCATCCATCTTTCCATCCATCCAACCATCCATCCATCCATCCATCCATCCATCCATCCATCCATCCATCCATCCATCCATCCATCCATCCATCCATCCATCCATCCATCCATCCATCCATCCATCCATCCATCCATCCATCCATCCATCCATCCATCCATCCTTTCCTCAATCCATCACTCCATCTAGAACTCTATCCATAACTTCATCCATCCTTCCCTCCCTCCAACCACCACTCTATCCATCCATCAATCCATCCATCTATCATCCATCCTTTCCTCAATCCGTCCATACATTCCTCTATCCATCACTTCATCCATCCTTCCCTCCCTTCATCCACCACTCTATCCATCCATCAATCCATCCATCTTTCATCCATCCTTTCCTCAATCCGTCCATACATTCCTCTATCCATCACTTCATCCATCCTTCCCTCCCTTCATCCACCACTCTATCCATCCATCAATCTATCCATCTATCATCCATCCTTTCCTCAATCCGTCCATACATTCCTCTATCCATCACTTCATCCATCCTTCCCTCCCTTCATCCACCACTCTATCCATCCATCAATCCATCCTTCCATCCATCTTTTAATTCCTTGTTCCTTTCATCCATTCCACAATCCATCACTCAATTCATACATCCCTCTAACTATCCATTCTTCCATTCATCCCTCTATCGGTCCATCTTCTACCTCTTATCCGAGGTCCGGGGTACCAGCCAGTGCAAAGAGGCCCACACTTTCCTCTCCCGGGAATTGTTAAGCTCTTGTGAGAAAACACTGTGATGTTCCCAGGCAAAGCAGGAGATTTTCCAACATCTCCTTGGTCTGCCCCAAGACCTCCTCCAGATTTCGCTTTCTTTGGCCGTCTAGTTCCCCAAGCAACTTCAAAACCTCTTCTCCGCAAGACGAGAAAACTCATCCTGGATTGTATCCTGGATCTAGTCAGACACTGAAATATTCAACGGGATATTTAGGCTACAAACTGTAAGCTTCCGATGCCTTGTGTGCTCAAAAGACTTTCTACTTCTTCTAAGACTTGCTTCGATTTTATGCTTTTTGTCAAATATCCTCTTTCCATCCTTTCTTTAAAACCTTACACACCAAGAAATGTGACAACAAAGAGTGAAAGAGAAATGATCAGGTTTAGGTTGAGAGTTAAAATAAGGGTCTAATCATCTGCACAACAATATTTGCTGTGAGGCATTCTAAATAGATTATCGCTCGTCCATCTGTGTCATCATTGATTTATAAGGCATTAAGCTGCTCGGGGAAGAACCACGAGCCTGGTTGTCTCTGCTGCTGAAAGGGCTTCGCGTCCAAATCAGGACTCCTTGTCGAACCTCCCCTTTAAATCGCCTGATAGCAAAACTGGGGGGTAGTTGCTCTTTTATTGTTGTTCTAAAAAGGAAGTATGAATCTAAATTTTCCGCTTCTTTTTTTGTTTGCTAGTACAAAGAGACGGGGAGGCAGGGAGGAAGTACAGAAAGAAAAAATACACAGAGTGAGAAACAAATAGCACACATACACACACATGAGGGGGAAAAAGGGACATGATTAACATATGAATGTTATATGCAAATGGCAGGGAGAGAGCAGATGTTGTTGCATTTAATTGACCTATATGTGAATTGGATCCAAACCTTTCAGTGTGTTTTCTGGGCCCTCTGAGTACAGTTCTGACTGGGCTTCTAGTAGCACTCCACGCACGGGCGGCGGGCCGCGCTGGCCTGTTGTCACAGACACTGAGGATTCATGTGGAATGATGGCAGTTGATGCCTTTTCATGAGAGACAAACATCTAAT
This sequence comes from Callionymus lyra, assembly GCF_982586985.1. Classification (NCBI taxonomy): domain Eukaryota; kingdom Metazoa; phylum Chordata; class Actinopteri; order Syngnathiformes; family Callionymidae; genus Callionymus; species Callionymus lyra. The sequence goes on along the minus strand of NC_141819.1, from coordinate 33,339,087 downwards.
AATGTTGATTTCTTATGTGGCTTATTTTTTTAAGACTTTTTTGCTATGGATCAGTCATTATTTTTTTGATATTTTAATTTTAATACATGATTTAACTGTGAAGGTTTATCATTTTTATTTTAAGCAATAGATACTTTACAAAATACTCTAAAGTCTTTTGTTTACTGCAGAAATATTTACTTCCTACTACCTAATGGAAATCCACTGATCAGTTTCTATGTTTTTAAATTGTTACTTTGGCCACAAATCCGGAAATTTAGAATTGTCTACAGTAGTTGCACTTTTGTATTTCAGTGTTTTCTTGTAGTTGTTGCCTTTCATTTTTAGTAAACTATGATATGTAGACACTGCCTTTCTCAGCCAGGTCACCCTTTGTAAAACGAATCTTGATCTCAATGGGTATTTTTTTCTGGCTTAAAAAAAAAAAAGTTAAATAAGAAATTGAAAAAAATATTCATTTTTTTTATCAAGTTATCAAAGCATAGTGCAATTGTGTTCTATTTTATAATAAAATGTATGAAAATATATATATTTAGTATATTTAAATTGAAATTTGAAAGCAAATGAAATAAATCTTTAAAAACGTTTTTTTCTATTGGACAACATCCACAAATTATAAGGCAAATAAAAAAAAGAAAATCATCATTTCATGTTATAAAAATGTTTAATTAATGACGTTATGATTTATTAATGTATTATTTTTTACTACAGCAGATATCATTTACACATTGTTTTCTATTGTTCCTGTTCCTGTAAATTTATAAGTGAGATTAAAAAAAATTGGTACAGCATTTATTGTATGGTTAGGTGAAATATCCATTCGTCTGAACTACTTTCCTTTTTTTTCACCTCCCTTAAAACTCTTGAGTAAATTAAAATGCAGATTATCCTGATCTGCCCTTTCCACGGGTCAAGGTATTGACACAGTAACCTAAACAAGTGAGACAGAAAAAAAAAACGAAAAAAAAAAAACACGAGTGCGCTAACTTAACTTCTCAATGACATTTTTGCTTTCTCTGGCTCGCTCTGGCACAATGTGACACCACAACCTTTGCTGAAATAAAACACTAATGGCGGGTTTCGGCCTGGTGCCAAAGCCCCGGATACAAAGTGATTTCTAATGTCTGAATATGTTTAACCTTATGAAACCAGACACTTACTTTTCTTCCGCAGGTAGATGGCGAGACAGACGAGGGGGAGAGAAATGGAGGCAAAGACTTTTACACCTTCGTGTTTGCATGGGCGAGCCATGAAAAACACAGATGCTATTTTCATCTGGGCCTCTGCTTTTCTTTTTCTTCTCCCCTTCTCTAATCCACCCACCCCGCAACACACACTACTTGGGAATGTCATTAAATTGTATTAAATAGCCTTTTGTACTGAGAGCAAGACCACCCGATATATGATAATACATTAAGACCCCAGTGAAGCAGCCGGTGAGCCGCAACCATCACACCACCGAGTGTCTTTCATGGAGAGTAGAAGTTTAAGCTGGTGTGTGCTTGCAAAAGCTATAATTTGTAATCATCGATTGCCCTGTTCGGCACATTTTGTATTTCTTTAATGAAATTGGACCCAGTTTATTTAAAAAACATCTTGAAATTAAAATAATTCAATGAGCATTCTTCAGTTAATCCATCGTTTATTGATTATTAATGTGCAAAGTTTGAGAATTTTAGAGATGAATTCAAGCATCAATTTACTCAGTAACTTCCAATATAATGTTTGTTTTGTTAAAAATCTGATATTTAACTTAAGTCTGTCAGGTTTTCCTGACAAAGGAGCACCAAGAGCGAAGAGCAGGATTCGCTTATAGTAGGAAGTATCACAAAGTCGTACAGTTTACAGTACTTCAGAGCAGAATCAAGATTCAAAAGAAAATACCTCAAATAAATGAGGTAAATCTAATGGTTTAAACATGCACATGAGTCAGAATAAGAGCTTTGGCTCAGAATTACATGATTGGTTGCACTTTTCTTTTATCCGTATATTAAAGAAAAATAAGAAATACCGTAGTAAAAGAAAATAAAGAAGAATATTAAACCGTAGACAGAAGGATGAAGGAGTGAAATCAAGAAGGGGAAATGAAACTGTGTGACTCATATATAAGGGGAGAAAAAATATGGATGATATCTCAGAGAGGTTGATGAAGATGAAAAAATAAAAAGAGAAAAAGCTTTAAAGACAAACATGAGAAGATGAAAAGACAGGAGCTATTATATTTACATATAAAGTAAATTTGATGTATTGTATCTCAATGTTATTTAACATGATTTAGTGAAACTAAGAATGAAAAGTCCATGAGCAAGTTTTCAAAGGATGGGAAGAGCGAGCGGAGAGAGGGATGATTGGAGGGGAGACCAAAGTAAAGTGACCAAAAGTGAATGAATGGCATCACACGACGATGCCAGAAGATTATCATAAAAAAATAACACTTGTTTTCCTGCTTGTTGTTGACACCACCCCTGCATCGGCTGCTTCACAATCAATTCTTCTTAGAAATCTGATTAGATTCCATGTCGCCTATTATCCCAGTCATGCCCCCCCGTGCCCCCCCCCCACCACAACCAGACCCTCATTCCTTTACCCCGGACCCAGTCGGCCATGGCTGTTTGTTTGAACAGAATTATGTTGAGAAAATAAATCTATAGGTGTGGCGTGTCTTTAGACGGACAATGCCTCGCTCTTTGTCTTGATGTTTATCGTGTAATTTGGCACCTCAGACATGTTGATATTCAATCTTTTGTGAGTCACGATCATTCCGACTCTCTTGAATACACTGGTGGTCAACCACAGCCGAGCCAGGGCTCCATATTTTCTTTCCTTTCAACAGGAACGAGTGCTAAACTCCCAGCATTTACGTCGTCCTGCCACTGATTATTTATAATCGCATGCGCTTTTTTTTATGTAGTTGGACCTCTTTCCTGCTCTGGTCTTCAAACTCCACCACATCTCATCCATCTTGCAGCAAACAGCCATCGCTAAAGCTCTATGTTTATGAAAAAAAAAAAAGAAAAAGATCTCAGAGATCTCACGAAGCTGTCGCTGTGAAATATTTGTCAATAGCACATTCTGCTCAAGCACGTTACACAAGTGTGTACAAAAAAGTGTAGCGCACATTGGGTGGCTTTGCTAAGACTCTTGATTGTTTAGACAAATGGCATTTCATCGCATCCAGATGTCTTTAAGCCGCTTCAACCATCGTCGCTGCTTTCCAAGACGAGGGCTGGATGTATACAAACGTCTCATCTGGGTCAGCTTGTGGCGGGATATCATTTGAGATTAAAAAAGAAGAGCGATATGACTACAAAGGACAGATGTCGTTAGAGTTCAGGATGTTTATAGTAAGTCTGAGAATATTAGTCGATCAGTTCCCAAATCCATCCAGTATTCAGAAAAATATGAAATTGCAAAGTTTCTTTGATGCTTACATGATTGATGAAGATTCCTGAAAACTATGGAAAAACTGTGAAACTTTTCGATCAGAGAAGCCTCGTGGATAAATAATCTAGTTAAACTTGTGCAGATGTGAATAAGAGTGGGGTAGATGATCTTCAAAGCGGTGTTAGGAATCCATATTTTCAAATTAAAAGTCAGTTTAGCGTCTAATCAGCTATACGTTTTTACAGTAAAATGAATTCCAGGGAGGACATAAATATTCATTTTTGTGTTGGTGCATGTCTATTTATTTTCAGTATTAAAGTTGTAAAGAAGTGTTTGTTATAGAGGAACAAAAACTTAATCTGCAAATCAATTCTACAAATCAGCAGCCAAAAGTTCAGATTAAAATAAAAATAAGTGTCAAATACAATGTTAATTGTTTTTAAATGACTCTATGGTGAATACTTTTAATGTCGAGTAAAGTCTACATTTGGTTCATGACATTAAAAATGATGATCATCAGCTAACATTATTACACTCATGTATCGCCAACTCTGATTTAATAGTGTTTTTGATATTTATAACTATATTCATGTCGCACCAAAAAAACACGGTCGAAACTAACAATTTAATTTTGTATTATTTCTATAAATCATGAATAGTCTCTGAAAATGAAAGTATGTTTTTTCTTATAGGGCCTTTTCACAATTTTGTGAATATTAATTGCCCCTTAGAGTGAAAAATACTTGGAAAAATGTACTTTTATAAGTTTTATAAAAGGTATTAAGATCATATTTTTTGAATATTTATCTTTTTTTTGTCGCTCCTTTATTTTCACTCAGTGTCTTCTTCATTAAAATGTGGGCCCTGAGGAAATGATATTGATCACCTCTGCTTTAAAAAACATTGTCCCATTAGAATTTAGATGAAAATAAACTGACTGGATAGTTAAAAACTAATTTATTTACGGGAATATTTGGGTCAGCAACAAACAAAAAAGCCGGGGCCACATCGACTTCCCCTCCACCCCGCCGGAAAGGTTACGTATGACCAGAGTGACTGATGTTTAAAGTGGATAACAACAGCTCCTGCTACGCCGCGGCGAAGGAGCAAATTATTTCAACTCCTGCCCCTCCTCTGCTCCCCTCGGCCCCCCTCCCTCACCCCGGGCCACACCTCTATTCTTATGTTAACACGGCAAAAGAGGAGTGGGCCACCCAGCAGCTCCGAGCCGAAACTTAAGTCCATGTTTCAGGAAAAAATAATCCCTCTTACCTCCTCTCTCCCTCATGCTGTAACTTCACACACTCGCCTTCAGCATGGCGAGGGGGAAACAGATACAAGTATTTTTTACTGCGCCTTTAAAGCATATTACTTTCAGAAAAAAAAGCCTTTGAAGAATAATAAAGTGGCTGCTTAACTGGGATATTTTCTCTTTCGGTTAATGCCACACAACAGTGAGGCGGGGGCGCAGATTCATAAGTCTTTAAATGCAGAGTAAACACTACTTTCTTTGTTGATCGTGGAGCTCTGTTGTTGTCGTTTTTTTTTTTTATTTAACATTGTGCCCCCATTTCGCCTGATCCCACCACCCCCTCCTCCCACCTTTCGCTCTTTCTTCCCCAGTGTTAAAGCAAGACGGCTGCTGTTGTGTTTGCTCTCCAAACAGCACATCTGAGCTACACACCTCGCCGACGTTTTATAGGTTCAAATCCCCACGAATGGTAGAGAGTCGTATTTTACACCGGCGGTTTGTTTTAACGGCCGCTTGTAATTAACGCAGCATGTCCTCTATCTCCCGGCTATCAATGCCAAGGTCTTTATTTAAACAACTTTATTGTGAAATGTTTGCGTTCTCAGCGCTCAGCCGGGGCCCACACACGCAATATTATTTCATACTTCAAGGAAGAAGGGGGGGGGGTGGCTTTGGGAGAGTTTATGCAAAGAGCAGTTATTGTTTTTGATTACAGCACGGCTTTCTTATAAATGGATCAAACACACACAGATGTACAGAAAGTGTCGAAAGTATTACCTGTTTAGCGACCAGATGTGCGCAACTGGACCCCCGATCTCCGGAGTTAAAAAGAGTTGAATTATGACCCCAGTTCACGTCTGATAGGATTCGTAGAAACAGTGTATTTGTGTTTCCGCCGGACTGAATGGAAGTTGATGCCGAGATTGAGTGTTTACACTTTTTTTGTCAGAATGACCCGGCGTTAACACGGCACTCAACATGTGCAGCCGGTTCTCGCCAGCCGAGCGATGGAAACCACGATAAGAAGAAGGGGAAACGCACATGTGTCGAACACACTGTTGCCTTAAGCAGATGTCTCCCCCGGTGAACACGATCGCAGCCTCGATAACCGCGCTCAGCGTTTGTCTAAACTTTAAGTGGCGTGAAAAAAAAAAAATAAATCAAAAAGCGGGTTTTTTGGATTGTTGATGGCAAGACAGTGAAAGTTGTCAACACATTAGCAGCTACATCTCACTGCCTGTTTTTTTGTTGGATTTTCTTGATAGTTAAGAAAAGTGTGAGACAATAATGGTACACTTATATATCGCACTAATAATGTATCGAATGTTTATCAAATTATTTTTTTGCAATTAAACTTAAGGCTGCTTCAGCAGTCATGACATCCCCGCAGATAAAGGAAACATGAAATCCTGCAAGAGTTGGGCCATGACTGAGGACGAGAGGATACAGTCGACTAAGACAGCTTTTTAAGCTGTTTCTGGGCACATGGAACATTGAAATATAAATACATTTTTTAAATCTCAGATTCATCTAACAAAGTATATGTGCTTTTTCCTATCTTGGGGATAAATACTGAAAAACGTTATCATAAAGCGACTCAAAATTAATAAATATATAAAACACTTGTCTTTGTGAACGTGAGTGATTAGTCGCGGATTAACAATTAACTTCACTATGTCAATTTTCATGGTCAAATAATAATATACTTATTTGTTTTTCACATATATTCCTAACTTTAACAATGGAAAAAGGTTGACACATTTATTGTAATTTTACATTAATACACGCTCGAAACTCTAATCTCTTAATCTCTTAATCTAATGAAAAATAAACCGTAGGTCAAAATAAATGCTATGAAATGAATGTGGAAATACGTGCATTAAAACTGGCTTAAACATTTTTGACGCCTATGGATACAAATGTGGGTGCTGAGTTGAAACGAGAGTGCAGTGGAAGTAGAGTCCACCTGCAAATATGAAAGTGTTTCATGAAGCGTCATCGATCCATCACTAGTCCTGATCCAAGACTACTGTAGTTGTCAAGTCGTTTTGCCACAGTGAAAAATGCTACAGTGAGGATAGATATTTTTTTGACAGTTTATTTGATTTAAATATATATACAAGCTTATTGGAATGTATTCTTAATACTTTTTGTAAAAATAACCATAAAATATTTGTAATGAAGTTCATCTAGAGACAGCTTTGTTATCCACTTTTGTATTTTTTATGTTCAACGATAAAATAATCGTGTAGTTTCACGTGTTAGTCATGCCTGTTCCAAGTTATTTCAGGTTAAGTAGCTGAAGAAATGTATGTCGAGCTGCTATAAACTGAGATTATAGAGGTAACTCGGATGTTGCGAAACAATAAATCCTGTACTATAATGTTATTTTTAAACCGTGTAGAAAATGTGAAGAATGTGGACACCAGCATCTACAGCTCAGATGTTAATCAGAGACCACCAGGATTCGGGGAAGCAACACCGAAGCACTCTGAACTGTAAAAAAAAATTTGAAGTGCAATTGAATGTACAATACGCTGCTAACACACACTTTTCAGCTGTGTTCCCATACACAAAAAAAGATGCTCCAAAGTGCTCTCCTCAACAACAAGTAGAAGTAGAGCCCATTCACTCAGCTCTATTGATTGTACCTGGCTCCGTCAAACTCTCCACTGTGTCATTCAAACCCTCTCAATATTTAATCACAAGCCCCAACATCAAAAGAAAAGTATCTGAGTACTGGATCGCAAACACACACACACACACACACACAGGAAACAATGAATCTCACAGCTGTTCAGCTTAAAAACACATATAAATACCTTCATTTACTCACCAAAAAAAAAAGAAAACCTCTCTCACACAACTCACACACCAATCCAAGTGTATGAGCAGAGGCATATTTATGTGTGTGTGTGTGTATGTGTGTGTGTGTGTTTCAATGTCTCGTGCCCAGTTCCGGAATGTAGCCAGCTTTGACCTTGGCTCTGCAATATTCATTACATCATTAAGTTACCTCTTCATTAACTTTTCATTGTTTATGGAGGAGTCATCAGGGAGTAGATGAGCTGAGCAGAGGTGGGAGGGGCCAGAAAGGTAAAAAAAAAAAAAAAAATGTATATATATATAGATATACATATATCTATATATTTATATTTTAGGTATGGGTAATTAAACATTATTATCTTGCGTTAACGCATAAGACTATTAACACACTATTTTGCTCACATGCGAGATCATTGTACTTTTGATGCTCTAATAATGAGAAGTGTGTATACTTTGTGGTGTTGAATTATTTTGTAACGTGTGTTGATAAATATGATAAATGAGAATAAAGAGAAGTTGAAGGTGAATTTATACCCAGGCATTGGAAATAAGCTTTAATTATTATTTCGATTTAAACTTAAATCTACTGACAAGATATTGATTTTTTATTTCATTTAGGTTAATATGACAGAAGAATATTGAAATAAAAGTGAACTTAACAAAACTTTTAAAACCATTATTGAATTTTACGTATGTAATACAATAATCGCGATTAATCAGGGAAATCATGCGATTAATCCCAATTTAAACGTTTAATTGTCGCCCAAACCCTAATTCTTTTATATTAACCTACAGTATCACAGGCCAGTCATGTGACGAAATAATAATTTACATCTATTGTTGTCCTAAATGATGGTAGCTAAACGAAAAATATGATCCAGAGTAGAGTCAGAATATTCAACGTCAAACCTGTCTCTTCATCCTTTTTTGATCATCAGCGAAAAGTAAAAACTTTACAATCAGGTACAATCAGCGACAACATATCCCGGAAAAAAAAACATACGAAATGATAATCATGGAGGTAAATATTGGATTTATTTACTATAACAACGATTTATATCTGTCATCGTCAAGATCACGGACGCCTACACTTTTTCGTTTTGTTCATTTAAACGTTGGATTTTTCGCCTGGAACCGCGGTAAGTCCAGGGTGAGTGCGATACAGATGTGCTAACTCGTACTTCTAGCATTAGCACTAGCGCAGCAGGTACAGCGTGTCATTAGACCACATGCGGCGTCGGTGCAAACCCGCAGTAATCAGAGTGCAGCCACTGATACTTCATGGCCGACATCACCAACGTGCACGAGCGTGCACGAGCGTGTGGTGTGGATGTGTGTGTGTAAACGGGGGGCGGGAGAGAGAGACCTCGGAGCCCCCGGGACAGTGTGTCACATAAGCTCCATCACAAGGCTGCTTTATTGGCCCTGGCATGGGTCAGACCCCTACTGTCATCTTCAAATATGCCTGCCACCTGCTCACACAGCCAGCTACACACAGCGACACACACACACACAGCCATATAAAGACAGGCACATCCACACTTCCATATGTGTACACGCTTAAGATACACACAGACACTCATGCATACACAAAGCGGCACACATGGCTTGCAAAGAATTCATCTGGTGTTTTCTGGTAATTGCAACAAAAACACAAAATCTGCACGTGTTATGTTGGATTCCCAGGACCCCAGAGTGGAGGGCTCATTTCAAACAGCTTCTCTTTTTCACACTCGGAGACCCACAACCACCTTGACAGCCCTCCTGCTGTGTTTTTGTTTTTCCTCTGTTTCTGCTTTTTTTTTTTTTTTTTAAATGAAACTCATGCAACACGAGAAAATATCCTAAAATTAAAATCTGTTACTTAAATCAATTTCGGCCGCACAGACACCATCCCTTCCAAACACAACACATATTTGGTAGACTTCAACTTTCTGACACGCATCTGTGCAGAACATCCTGAGACTGTATTGAATATAGACAAAGTATATGCGACATATGTTAGTGAACTACGGTTTTGAAGGAAATCCCCGGCCATTTTGGAAATACAGTCTTCCGGTCAAGTCAAGTCAACTCCGATGAGAAGGCGGAGTTTGGGGCCAATTCAAAGAAAAAGGTAGTACTGTGTAATAGTTCCAGTACACGATCTGGAAAATCATATTGAATTCAAAAACACAACTTTATTCATAAAGAAAAAAAATTGGAATTTTCGACTCTGTTTAAATTTACTCTAGACATCTGGAAGTTTTGTCTTCTGATATGTACAACCAGTTGAAAGATGACAATTATTTTACCTGTGATGAACTGGTGGCTTCCAAGAATAACCACCATTTTGAAAAACTATTTTATCATAATGCTAGACTCAAACTCTTCGGCAAGTTTTCCTCTACTTAACTTGCTGTCCAACAAGAAACTATCCATGGAACGTTTTAAGAATTTAACTAGTAGATGTGAAAACTTAATATAATGCTTAGAGACTTGAAGAGACAAATAAATTATTGCTTATATGAAAAATAAATTGAGCTTTTGAATGGAACGCACATGTGCAAGTAAATCACAAATCAATCTGGTAAACCCAGTTCACTGGATCGTGTGCTGACAGGTTTGGTCTGAATTAGTATTTAATGGTCAACGAAGCCGCGCCCCTCCAGTGTGAGTCAAGTCAATCACGCCCATTATTATGCAAACTCTGCAAAATTAGGTGAGTGTGTGAGTGACTTCCGGTCTTTCTGCAGACACCTTCTAGTGGATACTTTGCGTTTTTGTTTTGTTTAAAGAAGGATGTTGCATCTTAAGAACCGAACAAGCCAAACCAATTAGATCCTTGATCTGCTCACTCTTTAATACACTCACAAATAATGGAGGGAAAAGTTTGTAGATGTGTCTTTTTGAAAAGCAAAATTAAAAATAATAATAATAATAATCCAATTTTCCTCATTTAACAGGTCTTCAAATGGATAGTCTAAATAAAATATGAACTAGCAAACTGGGAATCTGTTGGAATATCTTGGTTTGTAAGTATATTTTTTCAACGTTTTCAAAAATTAATTAAACAATCAGTAGAAATAGGACGTAATAATTGTCAATGAGGTCTTGCTTGGCGTCTAAAAAGATCATCTATGTGGTGTTCAGATGAACTTAAAGTAAGAACCCCTGGGAATCTGAATTGAGTTACTACATCAATGAAAAATGACTATCTGACCTACCAGCTAGGTGTTTATGTCACCCACTCTTCAGATTTAACACGCCTCACACACACACACGGCTCTCAGTCAAACACACATGCACGCTGTCATTTATGTGGTTTCTTTCTTCACTATTTTCTCAGGTGTTTATGATTGTATCAACTGTGCAACCTGGAGTACACAACCGCCCCCAGTCAACCCTAAATTAGTTTTTTTTTTTAAAAAGCAGCTTCTTTATTTCCTCCTCAGATATGTTTGCATGTGAAACAGTGTCTGTTCGGTGTGTGTGTGTGTGTGTGTGTGTGTCATCGTATGTATGTGTGTGTTCCCTGATGGAGATAAGTCTGAGTGGTTAGGAGGGAACAGATGTCAGCTGGTGGCGGCTGCCAGGAAGACTGAACAAAGCCAATCACGTTGCCTTTCCTGTCCAAAAAACGCATGGCAGAGGCAGACCTGCATCTCACAACAATTTGTGGCATTAACTCGAAATATGTCACCCCGCGTACACCCCTCAGCACGCGCACACGCGCCTTGTTTGGAATCAATTCGCTAATCGACTGGTGGCGATATGAAAGATTGAAGAGGGAACTAACAAAATGGCGTCTGTAATATGATCCGCTCCTGTTGCTACAGTAGCTTAATCATTCATAAGCTGCACAATAGAAGACTGGCAGTCTTTACTCAGTCTCTACCATGCTCTTTTGTTCCCTCTTTAAATAATTCCTCTTTTTATGAACACACAATATCATTTATTAAGCCTGATGTCTGTGTATCTATTTGTCCTAGTTCCAGTTTTTAAATGCACGCTGATCAAAAAGCATTTCAATCTGACTGGCTGGTTCCACTAACTGATGTTGCTCTCTTTTAATCACCCACTCCACTTTCTTTCTTCTTCAAACACAATCATATCAATAGTTTCCATCATGTGGATACAGAAAAAAAAAGTTAATTTGGAAAAGTGAGTCACGCAAAAGGAGCTCAAGAGTAAATAAATGTTTGAATATGTTAAAATAAACACTCGTCTGATGGCAAGAATGTGTGTAGATCGCAGTATGCCAAAAATATTGTCGTTTTTCTTCCTCGCCCGTGGCTTGGAAAAAACATTATGATCACCTGCTTAAAGATATATATATATATATACAGTGACCCCTAGTTTTTTTCATGGTATACAAAACCACCAACGTTAAAATAAGTCTTAACACATTTAATGAAAATGTATTGTAACTTTAAGCTAAACGTTGCAAATGAGAGGTCAAACCTTCTCAACAATCCTGTCAGTGATGGTAACTTGAATAGCTCCCGTGATGCTTTGCCGCCCAGCTAACAAATCACAGCTGACAATCGCATTTGATATTGCAACCTTCTTAAAATTTAAATGCATTTCGGTGTTCTAAAAAAAAAAAAGTGAAACTGAGAGACCCCCCCGTACATGAACCGATTATTTTAAGATTAAGAATATACAGTACATGAATCCAAAATACTAATAAAGTGTTTTCTTGCTTTTTCAAAATGTTGACAGTAAGAAATGAACAACTGCCTTCAGTTCAAATAGTCAGAACAACAAAAATGAATGTGACAAAGGCTTAATCTCTGAGCTCTGTTTTGAGGAGGAAGTGCACTTGACCCTGGAGACATGGTGCACACACACACACACACACACACACACACACACAGTGAGACACTTGAGAGTCCGGAAAAGAAGAGCCGAAATCATTAAAAGTCAGTTGGGTCACGCAGCAATCTAAAAGATAACAGGGTTGTTGTTTTTTTCTTCAAACTTGACGTCTTCCGGAGAAACGCAGTAAAACACGGTATGAATGCACTCCCGCATGTAGAGCAAGTGTCCTTAAGTGCCGTGACCGACAAACCCTCAGAGACGGTTTAAAGTCTGCTGACCCTTCACCTCACTTGTGGAGACCACACTCCACCACTTCTCTTTAGGTCTTAAACAGCTTCCACGAAGTGGAGTGCGTGAGCAGCATAACCTAGAGGTTAAAGAGCGATCTGTAACCGATTAAAGCTTCCACATGAATAAAAGAGACACCACTTGAGCGAGGCTACATGGTTTAGGATCAGCTGGTGTGAACTCAAATGTATTTTAACACGCATTCTAGAAACTAACTTTACTTTTTTGATATGCATAGATGAATAAAATCCTTTCACCATGAATCTGTGTGTATGTTCAATGTTATAACTCGATGATCAAATGTGGAATAACTCTACAGAATTGTATTCGAAACCCATAATGAAGGGGGTTATTCAGATGGACAGAGGGCGTAAGAAGGTGTAAAAAGTGTGAAGAAACAGGGCCAACTTTCCCTGCCATCCATCAATGCGGGAGCAGAAAGGGGCCAGGGCCCAAAGTAATGAGCCGTAAGCCCCCCCTTATACATGTTGACACACCACTAAATAAGATCCATTTAGCTAGACTACTGCAGGCGAAGACCACGACCACATATTCTGTTTAACTTATCACCTACTCCTGTTAAAAATTAGGGGTGTGTATTGGCAAGAATCTGGTGATACAATACGTATCATTATACAGCTGCAAAACAATACAATATATTGTTATACTGTAGGTACAAGGATATATTTGTAGTATTGTCCGAGTACTTGATTCTGGCGTTGCAGAATTTACAGACCACATGATTCTCAATGAACTGGTTTCATTTGTTTTTAACCCAAAATATGTCCAAACATCAGCTTTAAGAGCTGCTGGAATTGACTGCATCCTCTTGTCCTCAGCCATCTTGCAGGAGTTCATTGTACCTTAAGCTACGGATGATGTAAAGATTGCTGCCATCTAGCGACCACGAGTTTATTAGTAACACAAAAATAAAAAATAAAAAGATATTTGCATGTTAATTGTAAGTTTAAAAAAAATTGAATTATTTTATTTTTAAACATAATTTATTGAAATTGAAACCATAAAGGAACTATGATACAAATGAAGTAGGACTTTAAAGCAAAAAGAAATGAAAGTGTGGGGAAAACAAGTCATAGGAACAATGAAAATCCAACGCCACGATTAAACAAAGACGAGATATATTCTTTCTTCAACCAGAAATGATAAATAAAAGCGTGTGTCACACCGAGTCGTGTGGAATCACCTTGTAACACGTCTATTACATAATGATCCATTGCCTCTTGGCGTGTCCACCCGTCCAATGTCTTCGCACTTTCACAGCAGCCTAACTGTCTAATGATGCATTTAGCGCTAGCATTAAGCAGAGAGGATTGTGGGAGGGGAGGACACCAGCCAGAGAGAGGTCCATTCACAACACTGGTCACAATGGTAAAAAGGTGCATGTCATACTCTTGTGCGGGGGGGGGGGGGGGGGGGTTATCCACTGTATAGGGGTCAAACGCTGCTCATACAAAGCCTCCTCACATCACAAAGGAAAAGCGAGAGAGAAACACGAGGACGGAGAAAATGTTTGCTAATCAAAAGAAATAAGCTGTGAGGGCAAAGACGAAAAAAAAAAGGAAGGAGATGTTGAGCAAGGCTTTCGTGGTGCTGTTGGGGCGAAAGAGAATGCCACTAATAATGAGATGTCTATTTTACCCACCAGCTCTCTGTGTCGCTCGCTGCTTCGCCTGTTTTCCCCCGGCCCCCATTATCAGTGCACTTCAACCCGGGGATAACAATGAGTTCACAGAGATTGAGAAGTGCCGAGGCCTTAATTGTATGTATTTAGTCACGCAAACAGAGGCAATGGCCTGAGAACGCCTAGTTAGCCAATGACATCATTTAGCCACACGGACACTTTAACTCAATGGGGCTGCTGTGGAGAACACCGCAACCGGACCACTGTCTCTGTGGGTCCCTGTTCCCCGCTACGACAGAACGTTCCTGGTTTGTGGGGACCGATTGTTACCTTGTATTATTAAACGACAGAATGTCTTCTTTAATCTCAAGACCTCCCTGTTAGAATGGAAGCCAAATATATAGGTATTATACGACTTTAAACTTGAAATTATTTTTAAAATTAAATAATTATTATATTTAAGTGACTACCAAAAATCTCAGTTTATGATAAAGTGTCAATATGATAAAGATGAATGATTAAATAGCATATTCACTGTACAATATATTATTTTAGAATTCATAAAGGCATATTTCTTCATGATTTGTGTTGTTTTTTTCTTACTTTCTTACTGCATCTCCAACATTTTGTGACATTTCTTTCCAGCATTATATACATTTATAAATGGCAAACTATTGGGCCCACAAACAGTTAGGAAATAATCTGGAAAATACGGCTAAATATCTAATATGGTCAGTGGTAACTAAGTCAAATACAGTTAGTTCAAGATGCGCATTCTCTTGAGAAACTGAAGTAAAAATGTTTGTAGTACAACATCATGTACACCACCAGCTGTCAATCAGAGCTAAACAGAATTACATTTAAGCAGTTAAAACTACACTCACTATGTTCCAAGCTTTTCCTGGAATGGCCAGATATACGAGGATCAACTCTGAACCCTAGCTTGTGGGATAGGCTGAAACACAAACTCCGCTCCTAGCAAGGTTTGTCATCTATTCTACGTTGTACTGTTACTCACTACAACAATTGGTGTAACAATAGTTTGGTACGACATTAATGAATCTTAGACAATTGAACAAACTAGTAAAAAGTGTCTCTTTTATGTTCCAAGAGTCGAGGATGGCATTTGTTCTGTCTGCCTCAGAAGTGCCAACAATCAAAAACATCTCATTTGCAAAGCTGAGAACACACAAAAAAACACACACTTTCTCACACTTAATAATCGGCAACCCGCCGGCCTTTTCTTTTGTTTAGAAGTATTCCATATATTATTTCACCTTTAATCAGGATTATTTATCAAATGACACTCGTACGTTTGATCAGACAATCTGCAGCAGCTTGAGGAAATGCAGTTGCTGGCAGTTCTAAAGATGATCATGGCACTGGGATTTTAGTTTGCCTCACTTGTTCGACACAAAAGTGTGTGTGTGTGTGTGTTTGAGAAAAAAAAGAAAAAAAGGAGGGGTGCTTCTCAAGCAGGGATGTCAGCACTTGAAAAATCAATCACCATCTGGGCTCATTTCATACGAAGGACAGAGGGAGGGGAGGGGATCGCACAACCAACACACACTTCTTGCATCTTTTATTGCGCGCAAATACAACAGAGGGCAGAGATGTACGGCACCAAGGTGCCCCCCTCTCTCGTCTTGCTTTCTATTTTTAAGAGAGCACTTCACTGCGCTGGATCCTGCTGCTATAAAAGCAGGTGCGACTTAGTAGCAGGCTGAGATAGAAATGTGTGAGGATGGGAACAGTTTGAAGAGAAGATAAGCTAAAAAAAAAAGAAATAATCAAAATCCAATGAGTGTTTAATCGGTTTGGATATTTCCATCGGAAGCCGCTCGAACTTCTGAGCATAGTCGTCTTTGTTGGTCTTGACTTTAGATATAATGTTGATTTTCTTTTGCTGAAGCTTATACTCCCTTTTTTGCTCAAGTTGAATGATTTAAATAAGTTTATTATATGATTATATTAGTGCCACCAGTTAGTATTTTTCTGTTATCTTCATTATAAAAGTGGTGGTGAGATGTGTCCCCTTTTTTCATTAAAGAGATGAGATATATATCAAGTGACATCTACACATGCCCAGCATTTAACACTTTTTTCCATCTCTTTAATGATTTTATCAACGGGTACTAATACTAGATACCAAAATGGTACCGATTCCATCATGAATGGTAGATACCAGTTAAAAAAAATTAAAAAAAATGCACCTTATTTCAGTTTTGCTATCATTTTGACTGATTATTGAATATTCAAAAAGGTTTTATTCAAAATATAGACTTGATTTGTGATGTGATTGACGGTAATATAACTCAGACAAAGTGTATTTACTAAGTATACAAAGTAAAAGAGTTCTTTATATCATTAAAAAATGTATAATCTTTTAACAAATCTCATGTTCATTCTTTAATGATCACCATATCAACTCAAAGAACACTAGGACATATTAACTTTTACAACATGTTGTTGTGATCATGGCCATAATGTCCCTGCATTTGGGATCGTATTTTGCCATACTTGGGTTTTCCAACCATGAGTCTGAAGAAAGTGAACGCGAAGAGGCAGATGATGTGCATTGAATTAGTTTGGAGGATCTGACAACAGTGCTTAAAAATCAGTTTGGAGGAAAAAGTGAGATTAAAGTGAGATAAAGTGAAAATTGTGTTTCTGATGGAGTCCGATTTATTAGTTTCCATATTGCCTCTGGTTTTAAATCATCTGAATATAATTTTTTTCTTCATGAATAATCCAATTTTGTTTTGGGTGTCTTTTAATGGAGAAAACTTGGATGCATCAAAGCCACTAGGCCGGTACTGTGTGAACGCTGTCCATCAGAACCAATGTGCAAGGCCACGCAAAGCAAACAGGGATAAGAGGAAAGAAAAGCAAAGATTCATCTGCTTGAGTTAGCACCGCAGGTCAATGGGTTTAACTCCCATTCAGCACAGCACGGCTCGCATTTACACATTCTGCACACTAACTGGTTTTCAAAACCTGTTTGGAACTACACTTTTATCAGTGTTTTTTTATGCTGTTTTCTTAAGACATGCAACAAAAAGCATCAGGTTTTGTCGTGCCACGTGATTGGAGACGCCTTGCCGCCTCCTTTTAGTCGCACAGCTGTGTGAGAAATACCAGTGGCAAGAGGCTGCTGAGGCAGCAAAAGCATTTAATACTCAACAAACACTTTCTAAGCCCATGTCCAATAGTTGGACACCACTGTAATGTGACCTACATAGTAGTGAATAAGATTTTTATTTTCGTACGAAGGTGGGGTGTGGTGGGAGCGCAGGGAGGTTTAGGTGCGAGCAGAGAGGGTCTATTTTTGTTATCTATATTTTTAACATAGAGATTAGAACTCAAACAAACGCGGTATTTGAAAATGTTAATACATTAAAAGAAATTAAAGTTTTGTTTTTATTAGACAGATGTGATGAGGGACAGGTGAGCACGGAGATGTCTGTCACAAGTTTCTCCAGGATAGTTCGTGGAATGAGGAGAAAAGTCCTCAGTGTCACCGAGAGGAAATGCTTCTTGACTCCAGGAAACTACGACCTTTGACTAAAGGACCAAAAAATATCACCAAAGGTTTCCTTCTCACATTGGAATAATGATTTCCTAAATTAAGGGAAACCATCAAGACTGTAGAATCTGTAGATCTCATGCACACCCAAGCAAAAGATTGCCACACTGCAGTTTTTATTCGAGCATGCATTACTTCGGAAGCCTGAGTAGTCACAGGACCAACATGAACCAATAGAGCAGTAATTTCTACCACAAGAGATGTGGTGTTTGTGTTACAGCATAGCATGTTTCAAAGTTCAGAAAAGTTGAATTAAACACTTTGAATTCATTGTTTTATTCTTCAAGGGGCTCTCATGGGTCTTGAGACCATGGCTTGAATAAAAAGAGAACATAACTTCCGAAGTACATACAAAAGAGCAAAACAAACCTAAAAACAGTCTTGTTTAATTTGTTTTCTGATCAATTCCTCTTGTCAAGGTCTCACAAGAAGTAGGACGTTACAGACGAGCACCATGGAGGGTTTGGATGTTTATAACCCTTGTGTTATATCTGAGCCGGACGCAACACAAGGGTTATCTCAAACAGATTTGTTTTCGGGTCTCTGGGTCACCTTGACCCAGATATATCACTTGGGTTACTTTTGAATTAAGTTAAAGTTAAATGAAGAAAACTGAGACCTTATTTGCGACGGTCAAATAGACATACATTTCAATTTGACTTTAATTCCCGCAAATCCCCAAATAAATATCAGATTAAAAATTGCAATATTTTGCTCATAAACAAGGCTATACAATTACTTTTAAGGCTCTGAATACTGTAAATGAATCTCGTTCCCGTTGACTGACACTATTTTAGGGAAGATTCAAATAACCCAAAATGATGCGTTTCGAGCTATCATGTGAAAAAAATTCACAGCAAAAAAAAATGGAGCAAAAAGAAAAACATAAACTAAGTGAAGATCATGCCTCGGCCCCCCTGCCGAGTCTCAGCCACATGGTACATAAATAAGCATTATGATTCACACTGTCTCGGTCGCACCCCGTCGCTTCTCAAACAAGATCCAGTTTCCATTTAGCCACAATAGTGATGAGACTAGACCTCCCTGTTTTAAATACAAGATACAAACAAAAAAAAATTCACTGTTTACGAAATGTTGTTTACATACAAACGTGTCCATCTAATAGCCTCGTTTTTTTTTTTCCCGGTCACATCCAATGAGAGGCCAGAGGCTGAGCCAACAACAAAACATCCGAGCAGCTTAGTTGAAAAGACAAACTGCTTTTCAAATGGGACCATTAGTTAGCACAAAGGAGACGTGTGAGAGGTCAGCAATATATTATCATGGATAAGTCCCTAACTTGGCAAATGGTCCATTGTGAAAGTCTGCCTCGGTCAAATGTGATGGAAAAATCCAATATGGCAATTAAGAACGGTGAATTATAGCTTCAGCTATGTCTGGGATGTTCGTCCTGTGTTTGAAAAGTCATTCTACTTTGGCTGCTTTCACATAACAAGACTTATCGTCTCAATCTTGGATGGGGTTCGATTCTTTTCAGGCATGGTAATCAAAGAAAAAGGGTACAGTGGAAGGTAAAAAAAAGACAAGGTAAAGAAGATATATTTGGTGTAGAAAATAGTCGATTAAAGTCATAAATAGAGCGAAAAAACTCAAGCACAATTAAAGTTATGTTTCGCCTACATGGGATCTGACCGTGGAACAAATCTTCTATAACAATTTAAGTGGTTAAACTGGCATATGGCTAGTTTTACTGACACCAGCATTTTCTAACAAACAAATTACTTAAGAAAATCACAAAAATAATCATTTCTAAAAGAGGAAATGCTTCCTCAAAGGTGTCTATTGCTTACTCATTCTTGGCTTCCACACATGTATTCGATGTGTACTTGAGAACAAGTTCAGATCGGATTCAAAGTCATGGCATCTGCTAGAAGGTCTTGGGTGGTTCACTCACATTCACAAACCTAAAAGATTACCAGACACAAACATTATCCGCCGGTGATTCCATCTTTGTGCTGCACATTTTAAACCTTGTCGGAGAAACCAATCCCCTGCGAGCATGAATGGAATCTTCTTTGTAGAACTTAAATACGGTCCAATGTGTCCATCGACAAAGGCCTTTCCTCGCCTTCCTCCTCGCTCGCTACACTTTAGGTTCAGCAGGCCTGTGGGTGGGTTTTTTGCCATTCTTTCCCCCTATTCTTCTTTTATTTTGCTACTTCTTTAGAGCATTAGCGCCACTAACTATTGAACTACAACGGCCACTATAAAAATTCATCAGGATTAAAATGACCTCACAGGCAAAATTAAAGATTCCCAAAATGTACACAATAAAAGGGCTGTGTATCTTTTTTAAGACATTCTCGGCTTCCTTGGGAACAGGATTGTTGCTCGACAAAGTGGTCTTCGCTCAACAATGACCACCTTTCAGACACACACAGGGACTGCCTTTAGAGCTGTGTAGTAGACGGATTTCACATATCAATCAAAAGAAGGAAGGGGGACGGGGGGGGCAGAGGACCCTCATAGGTTGAGTGTGGTCCTTCAGAACCATGAACAGATCCGAATAGAGTATATGCTTTTCTCTCTTACTGCCACTAT
This sequence comes from Callionymus lyra, assembly GCF_982586985.1. Classification (NCBI taxonomy): domain Eukaryota; kingdom Metazoa; phylum Chordata; class Actinopteri; order Syngnathiformes; family Callionymidae; genus Callionymus; species Callionymus lyra. The sequence goes on along the minus strand of NC_141819.1, from coordinate 33,318,744 downwards.
TCATAATAACAGAGAAGACAGGGCCAAAGGAGAAAGGGGGGGGAGGCGGGGAGGCAAGGAGGGAGGGAGGACCTCTTAACACCTTATTTAAGACTTGTCCTTCCCTGTGTCAGAAACGCTCTTCAGTCCGGACCGGAAATAATAAAACTCCGCCAGACGACTCGATTGTAAAACAAAACGAGCCGGGAGGAGAGAGGAAAAGTTGCTTTGTGAAGCGCGGACTGTGTGTGCAAGCTTTATGTTCATGAGTCTGCACATGCAAGTGCTTGTGTGCGAGAGTGTGTGTGCGTGTGTGTGTGAGGGGGGTGGCGGGGGGTAGTGTCATTCCATTACACCTGCACTATGGTGTAATGAGCCCGAGCCTGTACGCCGGGCAACAGCCACCCACTGCGCCAGCCATGCGCACCGCTGCCGCTAATCACGCTGGAAATGAATAAGGTGTCAGCGAGTGGGTAATTCACAGCTGTATTTAAGTAGCTCAGCCCAGATATCAGCCACATAAAACAAATGCAATATAGTATTCCATTTTAAATATAGAATATTCTTGACAGGAGTATTAATGGATACACCTTAAAGGTCTCCTTAATAGGTCACTGGCTGCATGTTTCACCTTGTACCGCGGGAGTCGGGAGGTGGAAAGACCGCGGGTGTAGGTAGGGATTCAGGCTTCTGCCGAGTATCTTATTTTTATAATAACCTATAAGTCACATCGACTTGTGTATGTTTTGGTCCATTTTCCGTCACTTCTAAGGTGGCAGGAACAGCAGCCCAACATTCCCAAAACCTCCCTGCAGCTCCTCTTAGTTATTAGACTGGTTGTTGCGACAGCTTCAATACCCTTAACCCTCAAGGAAAGCTGGATTATTTCCCCCTGGTCTAGACATCTGTGCAACACAATGGAGCCAACCTTTATTGAACCAAACGTCCTCATATTAGTAGTCATCGCGTGCGTAGTTGCAGTTTTGTGCTATATTTAAACGGCAATGCTGCAAAAGTGTGTAATTGGGGACAAGGCAGTCTTGCACCGGGCCATGACAGAGACTTATGTTAAACCTAATTAGATCATGATAATAGCTTTAGGGCCCCAGTGATCAATGCTAGAGGTCTGTGGAGATGAACTTTCCTTAAGTTCCATGCTGTGTGCGAGGGTTTTTTTTCTCTCGCTCTCACGCACAAAGAATTTTAGGAAGACAAGTGCGGAGCGTGGGTTTGTTTCCTTACAATGTTGCCCTGATACAAGTACAACATAGTTAATTGATGTTTTGTTTTTTTGTTGACCACCATACAACAAATTGCAACCAAATATGGACAAACAACAGTTTTTTTGCTTGAGTAGAAATTGGGGCAATTTATTTTACCTGGCGGCATAACTATTGTTGCAACTCAAAAACACAATGAACACTATCATGAACGTATTTATAAAATGTAAGGTCTGTCTGATTAAAAGAAACATTTCCACCTTTTGTTGTCAAATATTTAAAGACAGATTGCGACCATGCCCTTTGGGTTTCCTATCTTGTACAATAATTATATTATTATTCCTACGAAGTCTAAGAAAATTTATTTTTCTTTAGATTGACATCTAACAATGTTGGTGCCCATACATGGACAACAAACAAACAAGATACAATCAAAAGTATGAACAAAAGAAGACCTTGCGTACCGAGGAAATCCATTGCAAAGTGAACATTACAAAACATTCAAGTTGAGTTTTAATCCAGAATATCAGTATCCATTTTCTTTGATCGGACCTAAATGACCCAAATATGCTTCTGATTAAATAATAACTAATATTGTGTGACAGTGGTGCCTTTGTGTCAATTGTTTGGTCCTCTGCCCCTAATTCACTCCGACTCATCTCCCATGACTAGGTTCTATGAAAGCTGCCATTTGCCAAAGTTGCCGATTTGATGCAAGATCTTGAAGTTATGGCTTACTTCGTATTTTCATCAAAAAAACGTGTAAAAACACTAGTCTGGTACAAAATAATGGGTCTGAATTTTGTATGATTACATATAATACCCTGTTTCTTCTCCTTCCACTGCATATTTTAAATACAAGTTTATTAGTACAACAAAAACACGGTCGTGATATATACTTAATTCATTAGATAGTGAGAAGCCTTCGGTATGTGTAGCTCCTCTTTTCAGTGAGCTATTGACGTGAATACGGTCACTAACTCGGTTAAAGCTGTGATGGTTGATCAAACCCTCAGTATCTAAGACTTGGATTCCTCTTTGCACTAAACAGCTAACTCTCCATGGCGACATCTATCTCGCGCCACCAGCTTGAGGGCATCTTTAAGCAGAGGAATTTAGCCATTATGTGGCATTAACCTCATTAGAAAACACTCTTTAGCTGCTCCAAGATAAAATTGATTTACAGCTGCCATTTCCACCACTGCCCTCGATCAATGGTTAAACTATCCCTTTTATGGCCCCGTGCACACTCTCTTTTCTCGCAAGATATCTCACACGCCGCTGTTAAAAAAAAACCCCTCTCTTCTCTGCCAGGTGAGACGCTGCAGACTGTGATTCCAAAAACATTTGGATATGAGAATATGTGTTAGTTTTCTTTAACTACCAAAGCTATTCCCTTTTTTAGGGTTACAAATCCATGCAAACAAACACAATCTTCATGGTACCATATCTTATACATGGAATAAGCTTTAGGCTGTGAACAAGTTCCCACAATTCCTTGCCTCCCAAGGCTTATCGTTTGTGTTGTTGCATACCTAAATGTATATTGAGGATAACCTGACCTTGAAAGCATCATAAAAACATTTAAACCATTTGAAAAAGGAATGCTAAGGTCACTCAATTCTCTTACCACCCTGCTTCGGGAGGGCATAGCAAATCCTCGAACATATAAATCATACTATGATCTTAAGTTAGTGTCTTGAGAATCTAAAGGTGAAGTAAATCAAATTCACCCAGTTTCTTCCATTAAGACGATGCACTCAGTACATGGTCTTGGTTAAGGATCAAGGAATTTGTAGACCAATGGTAGTGGCTGTAAGAAGAAACTATCTTTAACTCTCTAATCCTATGAAAGATAAAGCATCTGTATTAAGGAACAGTTTAATTTTTTGTTCTGGTTTCATCGTCTTTCAAACAGCCTGATACAGGAGCAGGCCTGTATCGGCTGACTGTGAGTCTCCCTGACAGCTCAGGTTTATGAGGATGTTTAAGCAAAACACGCAATGCCGTATTTCTTTGACGAATCAATACCACCACCATCTCAGCTCTCCTTCCGTTCCTCCCTCTTCTCCGCCTCGTCCAAGCTCCCCCCTATCATCTTGCCCTGTCTGGGAGAATTGATCCGCTCGGATTGACTGATATCAACCGGCGGATTGAGTGATACTTGCGCCTTCCTCTTTTTTTTTCACTCCACTTTTGACACATAAATAAAATATGTGGCCTTTTTTATTTTTTGCTTGAATCTCCACAGTGTTTGCTGAGATTGAGGACAGAACCGGTGAGTCGGGCCCTTCAGTAGATTCCATGTTGCCCTCAGCCTCCATTATAAACTCAACCAAAATAAACGCAAAAATGTATTGTAAAAGTACAACTTTTTAAAGGTTAAACAAGCTTTAGACACTTTTTGAACCTCTTAATAAGTCAACTCTCCATCAAACTTTTACATAAAAGTCTCTGGTGCCAATGTTATAAAAGAGGGATGTCGAGCAGATCAATTCGCAACTTATAATATAACGTATCAAAACGTCTAACCCTGTTGGGTAATGCCAAGGGTGTGTCCCAAATTGCGCACTTCTGCTCTTACACTTAATATTATGTTTTCAGATCAGCGTTAAAAAGTAGTAGAAGAAGCTGTCAAGTAATTTAGGGTAAGTATGTAGCAGCAGTGTTTAATTTGAGAGAGTAGTATCACACTTTGCAAGTAAGTGCACTGTCTTACATTGTACTGTAAAGCAGTGCACTAAGTGAAGTGTAGAATTTAGGACACAGCACAAGTTTCTCTTTGACACTCACAATACATAAACCATTTAACACATTAAATCCCATTTGTCTCCAACAGTTTGCAGCTATTTTAAAGTCAAACTGGAGCCTTACAAAATCACAACTCTTGACTAAGGCCTTTTTCGACACACAAATGTGGACGACCATGCCTTAATTCTGGCGACGCATTGTAAAATCGAAAAAAAAAAAAGTTTTACTCAATTCCTATCCGAACTAAAAAAAAGGGACTTATTTAACTTGTACGTCAACTTGGAGTTTTAAAATTAAATTGAGCAACTATAATTAAGTGACTTATTTGGTCAGAATGTTTGGTTTCATCGCAAGAGTAGTTTAGATTTGTACATACAAACATAGTTTTGGTGTCTCCTTTCGATCCCAAGATCCCAGTATCGACGGAGATAAATAAGGAATAAAGGAAGACCTCAGCTCACCTTTAAAGTGGGTGAACATTGTGAACTGACCTGACGGACGATTGTAGTTCTTCACACAAACACTATAAGATTTTGACCCCGCACTTTAGTAAGGCAAGCAGCTGTGAATGCGTAACCAAACCATATCGACAGTCACTTTAACATCAGGACAAATTATTTATTATTCCCGCAATTAACAGCCCGATGCAAGGTTTCCGATCGTCGCGATAGCAAGATATTCCTGATATGACTGCAGAGGAATTGAAATGGCACGACAAGAAATAGCTGCGGGGTGAACTAACCTTGCATCTCCGTCAAGATTTCCACCTCTGCCCGTTAGACAGTTGAAGAGGCTTAAATAAACTCTTGACACTACTTTCATACGGACGTGGCGAACACTTGCACATTCATACCTATATTACGTAAGTGTCTGAGAGGAGGAAGAGACAGACAGCTTAAATGTACACACACTAGCCCTACCTACCAACAGATAACAGATGGGATTAATGAGGATTTATCAGTGTCCACCCGTGTGTGCAAGTTTACTGTATATGTGATTTTAAATTTAAAATTTTCCATCATATGCTGACATTAGGATGAGTGAATGAATCTTTTTGTTTTTGTAAAGTCAGATGATGGTTTTATACTCTCCTTGTACAAATATACACATAGTTATATACCATATTTTCATGTATATAATACACTACCTAAATGCATATTAATGCAGTACAATGGGATCTTCTTATGCTACCATGCTTTTATTATTTTGAAGCCCATTTACTTTTTATTTAGAAAATAAGTTTGGTATTTAAAGAGAAAGACTAGAAGGGACTTGTAAAATATTAAAATAATGTGCAAATATGACCTAAAATAAAGATAAAAAAAGAATAGAATACGAATCCTTTTTTTTAAATGAGAAAATAACAGATATTTATTTAAATTATTGTAATGACGATGCAAAAAATAATGATCATAATAATCATAACAATAATAACATATAAATATAGGTTAATGCTGCTTTAAAATTGCATATTTTACAATTACATAGTATTAAAATATTTTTAACCAAAACTATGGTTTATTTAAATTATTATTAAATATATATATTCTACTTTACTTTAGCAACTGTAAGTGAGTTAGTATGTTATTATATTTTTTACAGTATGCAATCTCTTCTTGGGCATTAAACAAAAAAAACAATTTTCTTTACTGCCACTTTCACTCCCCGTCCCTGGAAACCCCTTAGTCACCTCAGATGTGTTGGGGGGGTCGAGGGCAGATTCCTCTGGCGGCGTGACGACGATGTGCTTAGCCACGTTAAGCCAGTCTCAGCTTCAGCTCCGCTCCTGGTGGCGGTCGAGGAGGGGAACCTGGGAGACGGAAACACACAGAGAAAGAGAGCACGAGTAAATGCTGAGTCGACTGCTACTGATGTACCCCATATGGGGGCGGAAAGGGGGCATATTAATGTCAGGGATTCCCCCATGCTGAGAGGAAAGGAAGGTGAAGCGACTACTCTGGTGTTGCCTCTGGCTCTCGATCCGTCCTCCTGCTTCCCACTGAACGCTTAGAAAATCTGCTTGTTTATAGGCTGGTTTTACAACAAATAGAATTCTGAATTTTATCTTGTAAAGTGAGATAATGACCAAGGATTTTAGCATGAAAACATATGGGATGAAAAAATGATCATAGATACTGTATATTTATTTCTATTTTTTTGCTAAAGGTTGCAGATCATAAACAGCTTCCAATATTTTACTGCCATTGCTTTCTATTCGAAACCAGGTCACAAAATTTAATAAAATTTAAATGTCAAACAATGATTTTACTGAGGAAAACCTGATATTTGACAGGGGTGTTTCCGTTATCATTATTCAATTTCATTTAATCTTATATTTTATTTATTTTGTATGGTATTATAATGTAATGCCTCATATCTTATTATTATTATAAATCCTGTGTTGTATTTGAAAAAACATTAAAAGTTTTCTGACTCTGATTCTAATGAATTAAATATGTGAACATTTGCAACAAACTAACAGCACAAATCAGTGGTTTCCACGGATCAAATGACCTCAGGTGAGGAAAACAATTATTAATTTTTTATCATAAAAATAATAATTATATTAGAAGTATTATAATGATAAACTTGTTGCCCAAGAGTTTAAAAAATGTAAATGCTTAAATGGACAAAATTTAACTTAATTTAACTAACTAAACTGAACGTAAATCAACATAATCAACATATACAAAAAGCTAGAGTTTGCTTTTCAAGTCAACTTTTTGACAGTTATTAACCAACTCCAGCAAAAGCTTGTTTAATCAGACTATACTAAAAAACTGCTGACTCGGTCCACCTATTTATCAGCAGCTCAACTCGCATTCACTTGCTCAAATTCCTTGAGTGTGGAGGCGAGGAGGGGTGAGGAGAAGAAATAAAAAAAAAAAAAGATCAAGTGAGATGTGTCTGCCTCACAACTGTAACAGAGGTCAAGTGAAAAAGCAGATGTTCGAAAAAGGAGCCATCACAGCCTGACATCATCAATCACAGGATAATATTTTAAGTGCCTCTTTTATTCTTTTCTGCTTTAGAAGTTGGTTACCTTCGATTTCCTCTGCTGGGAAAGCATTGTTTGAGACAGGAAATAAGATGTGGCTCAATACAAGTTATCTTTAATGTGGGGGGATTCAAGAGAGCGATGACAGCGAGAGGGGTGGGGGGAGGCGGAGGAGGAGGAGGGCGAGTTACTGGTTATCTGAGATTAGTGCTCAGTGTTTGTGCGTCCAATGAAGGAAGCGGACATGAAAGAAAAGTTAATGGACTTTGACTGATCTACAATCCGTACCGAATGAGATGTGGATGGATATCAATTTGGTATCTATAAAATAATGGTTGTTTACTTCGATCCACTTCACGTACACAACCACAGCTTTTGTATTTGATGTTCGGCTCGAATAGAAGCAGACTGAAGATTCGATCTCGTAATATCTGCATTGTTTGAACAGTATTTCCTTTTTCCAATTATTCATTTGTAAAATTATAAACATATAATTGCATGACTTTATTTTTCTTTCTCTTTTATTTTATTGTAGCTCGACAATCTGCTCTGAGTTCTCCAAATGTCATCACCTTCTCTGGAATAACACCAGTAGTTTGGTAATTCAACAATTAACTTTATTTTGTTTTGTTTTTAATTGAAGGGTGTGAACTTATAGGATGCAATTCCCCATACAGAACATATCATTTTGTCTAAAATAGTTTTTACAGTTCTATGTTTCATTTATTATATATATATATATATACTGTATATATGTAATTTATTCCCATATCTTGGCAGATTCTTCATTTCGGTTTATTTTATGTTTGTACCTTACATATCTTACTTTAATGCAAAAAATTGTCATTCTTTTGAATCAAATGTCCGTGTTCGTTAGTAAATTAATTTTTATATTACTTCCATTCAATGGTTTATTTATGATTGTATCATTTTCTCTATTGTTTGACGAAACTTCATTATCACAGACTCTATCACAGACCCTTTTTGTCATCTGTGTTTCTTTTTTCAGCCAAGCAGCTGTTTCCAGGTCTGGGTCCATTGGGAGGGATACGTGTTTTGGCAATCTTTTAAGGCGTTATTTCAATATTTAAATACTTTACCCTTCTTTTTAATTTCAATTATCACAAAAAGAAAACAAAAAAATTGGGTAACTGGACAAATATTTGTTCTAATACTGGAATGAGCCAATGGGTCTGTTTTTGGAACTGCTTTACTGAGAGGTTCTTGAAGACCTTCAAAGATCTGGATCAGATGAAAGAACTGTGATTAAATTCCTGTTAGCCATCACCGTCTTAATAGACAATAAGTATTAACTTCATGTTGAGTTTAGACAAAATTCAAATTTTTCCGGCAGGATACTGCAGGAGCCGCATTGTAAACTGAAACATCAGAGATCACGCACGATTTAACCTGAAATACTGGGAATTTCCACTACAAACAAGCTTAAAATATATATCTTTTCAATATTTTTTAAGAACAATTTCTCATGTCTGGGCTTTAAAGTACAAGGGACGTTAAATATGAGCAGTATGGAGGTATTTGATTGTAATTTGGTGTGTCTTTAGAGCGAAGAAAAATGAACCCTATTTGTGAACATCATATACTGTGTACATTTTACCTGTAACTATAATCCCAACCCTTAGTTGACAAGAGGGTGAGTAGAAATGTGAAATTTGAATTTTAGATTTTGGGCAACGGAGAAGCCTTCAAACTGTTAGCAAATCATTGAAGAAGTACAGAAGTTGAAAGGTATTTTAAGAAAATAAAGTTACTACGGTCCCTTTAACTGGGGTTTAGGATAAAGTTTCAATAGAAAATAGGATTTCAATCCAAGTCAGAAGTTAAACAATTCAATGAAACTCATCTGTTATTTGCAGGTATTCTTGTCAGCATAATAATCCGCGTCGTTGATTCGACGCGTTAAAAACGCTCCACACACAAACACGTCGGCGCCGTAAATCACTCCGGCAGACATAGGCAAGTAGGTGAAGCGGCATCACTAACCACCTCACTCCCACTACAAATAATCACCTCCTGGTGGGAGGCAATGAGACGAGGGGAGGGAAGGGAGGGAGGGGGAGGAATATTAAAGAAAAAAAAAAAAAAAGAAACAGCAATCTTTTAAGCGAAAGCATTGGAAATATTTTTTAAGAGGGCAATGAATTCCGTGGCGCTGAATGGGATGTTGGTACATGTTTTACTAAAGGAAATATAATGGCGGATATTATTAGATCACATTAATCACCAGTGTGCCAAAGGCAGTGACAGCCATGCTGAAAAGGATTGAAAACGCTGGTAATGGATATAAATTACCCATTGTGTGATAAAAGGTTTTTTTTTTTTTTCCTCACTAAGAAGGTAAAAAGACTGAGAGAGCCACTAGGTGTTTGCATGTGCGCGAGGCTGTCCGTGCGTGTGCGTGATATGTTATAATACAGGGTTATCAGAGGGGGATTAAACATTTTAAAGGAATCAGATAGTGGTGGCGAGGCCTTGTATTAAAGGCGTCGTGGAAAAGAGGAAAGGATTAAAAACAGATTAAATTGGTTGGTGGCGACGGAGCTGAAAGGAAGGAAGGAGCGAGGGAGGGAAGGAGAGCGTGTTTTGACACAGGTCTGTCAGGCTTTTGGCACGCAGATAATGAGTCACATCTCCCGTGCGCCGTTATTTATCGCTGACTTGGCTCGCAAACAAAAGATCAATAATTTTGAGCAAATCTAATGTTGTCCTCGCCGCTAATGCGCTCGTCCATCACGTCTGTCATCCCTCCACCGAGAAGATAGACTGATTCTGGGTTTATTTGGAGATCAAATGCAATTATATCACATCGCTCTAATAACGGCACCCCGACTGCTGCACCCCCACGCTCGTCTCGCATCGCTTGCATTTGTATATGTAAATACACAAAGAAAAGGGGAATAAATGAGAATGTATGGACGGGACACGCGGCCGGCGTCGCCCGCCATTTTGGCCCATCAATCTTCATTTGTTCCTCAGACCTTGCCTTTGAAATATGAAATGTGTCAACAGCTCGTCCCCCTGCAACACAGGAGGCGTGCAAACATCCGTCAAAAGCATCGCGCCCGGTGTTCACCAGTTAGCCCTCCAGCACAGAGAGATGAGACGACAGCAGATTCCTCACTGACAACTAGCCCTGGGTTAGACACTTTCCAGCCACCTGAACTCAATCAGGTCCCGGTGGAGGCAGCGATTTGAGGGGTTCATTTCATCTCCGTCCCCTTTATTCAGTGGTGCTATGTTGGACGTTTCTTCCGAATGCAACAAATCACATTCAAGCTTTTTCATACAAGTGTTAGTGGTTTTGGTGGCATAGTTGTGACTTCCAACTGAACCCTCTAAGACCAAATGTAGCTAGAATTATAACTTTTTTATTGTATCCTCAATAAAACTTTTTATTTCATTTTTTTGTCCTATTGTTTGTTCTCAAAATGCGATTCGATCCAACTTTAATATAAAAGACCTTCCCTCGGGATTCATACGATTCAAGTCTGAAAAATTGCTTTGGTTTATTACAGTGTACATATTTTGGTCATCACGCTTCGCAATATCAATCGCAATATATTTAAAAAGATTTCAATAAATTGTGAAAAAAGTTGATTAAAAATGTATATTTATTTATTTATTTATTCTTTTTTGGGGGGGGGTGTCTGGGGTTATAACAGTGTCCATGTTTCTGTGGAAATTACCTGCCAATTAATAATCTATGTATATTTATTAAATAAGATTGTATATTACTTTAAATAAGATGGGGGGGTTTATGACTTTCTCTAGAACAGGAATATCTGTTGTTATTGTGGAAAATATTCCCTACAATTGGGTGAGAGGTGGTAGTCAGCTCTGTTTTTGAGAACTTCTTTAAAGGGAAAAACTTTAAAAAAAAAAAAAAAAAAAGGAATTGTAAGTCACAATTGGCATGGCTTAGAACAACTACATTTCCTGAGGGACAAAAGAATGGCTTGACGAAAAGAAGAAGCCTAAATATGATGGGTTTTATTGGTTGGTTAAACCATTAATTCATACGACCCATCATTGTCACTGAGACTTAAGTGATAGATGGCACTACAGAGCTTAAGTATAACAGTTCATGGGAAGCAATGTGAATGGAAACATAAACATATATGTATAATACAGAGAGTTTCCTCCGTTTCTTCCTGAATGAAGACGGTAGCAGGTGCAAGGTTCTTCGCTCCTTCCCTCTCTCCGTGGGAGAGGTGTGAGAAAACAATGACAAATTAAGGTCACCTGACCTCCAGAAGCCCACACATCAGGTGGCTGTCCACTGAAACCGACCTCAGTGTAACACACTATTATATAAACTATGGTATTTCAAAACGTTTCATTTATATAGACTTAGTTTCTGGAAGCATTGCGTCACGTTAAGTATTACATGCATTAAGTAAATGGTTTATTATTTTTGGAAAAAGCCTTGGTTTTCTCTGCTAACATAAGCATAAGTAGAGACTCTTTTTTCAGTCAAGTTCACTCGCAAAGTAAACCTGTAAACTGGTAAAAACGAGCTTAACTCAAACTCTAAGTGTTTTCTTGTCATCTGTTAAAAGTAACTGCTCGTTCAGTGTTTAGGCTTTATAAGGGTACACAGTTTTTAACCCCCGGCGCTGAGGACTGGTGTAAGAACTTTTGTTCCATGAATGAGTCTTTATTATTACTGTTAACAAGCCTTTTACCTGATCCTGGCATACTGTGTACTATAATATTTAAACCCTTTCTTTAGAGAATACTTTGTGTATTTTCATCACGTGGGTTTTAACTGTGTTGACCTCTAGCTGTGCCCTCTTAGTGCTCTCGACACGAAGGAAATCTGTCGCAGCGCAACAGTGTGGAGGATCAACAGGGGCGCGAGACTCGGTGAGAGATGTAGCACCTGAGAGAATCAGGTGCTCGTGTTTGAGTGTCATCAGGGTCAAGGTTTTTTCTTTTTGGAAGTCATTTCTTAAACGTCGTTTTGTCCCTCACCGGGACACTATATTTATAAGACCTTAGATCTTTATTAGTTGTAAACATTGTTTTATATTCTGCAACTTAAGTAACAGCAGTAGCTCTTTATACCGACTTTTCATTCTGCAGTTCTTCAAACCTTTACCGAAAAAAAAGTCTTCCAGAATTCATTAGCCGGGCTGCCGAGTCTATTCTAGAAGTCTGTCTCAAGATGATGCTCGTCATCACACACACTTTAAAGGGCACCGATTTACTGCATACTTTATACCTACTTTTTTCTTTCACTTGTTTCCATTGTTTCAAAAACACTGATTTGACAAAGATTTATTTTCCTAAAGGGCAACATTTTATACAGTTAGCAGTTGATAAAGGAGTGAAAAGCAGAAAAACTGTGTGCAAAAAAACAACTAGTATATAAAATCAAGTCAAGCTAACTAGGCTTTTATTATGTAATTGTGTTTCTATAACTGTTTTTTAACTCATTTTAAATGTCTTTAACAGGCAATAAATACTCACAAGAATGAAAAAAAAGGATGACAAAAGTCCTGAAGTCATATCAACGAGTCGACTTGTAATTGATATCACATATTAACACAAAATAAAATGATACAGTTCTACATGAGTTTTCCTTTAACATCATGAGGGCCACATAAATACGCACTAATGGGCCGCATAAGGCCCCCATGTCTGCTCTATTGTGATACAAAGTAACTTTAAAATGACTTTGTAACCATGTTTCTTGTAGACCCTCTACTCTCAAACTGAATCTATTGTCAGGTCCTTCCTTTCTTTCTACCCCCAAAAAAATATATTTTATTGAAACCTCCGATTGAAGTTGTCAACTTAATTCCTTTTCATTCAGATCTTTTTTTCTCTGGCCTTGTCTGCTTTTGGTTGTAGCATTTAGCGGCGCATGAAATCCTTTGACACGTCTAATCTACTTCAGAGTGACACAGTGGGCTGCTATCGGTGCGTCTCTATCTCAGCCAGCAGACATGAAGTAGTCTGCGAGCCTCAGAGACTGACATTGCTACTGCTGCTTTTTTTTTTTCTTCCTTTCTTCCTTTTTACTTCCAGCCACCCAACGCTGCGCTCGTAGATCCAAATATCGCCTGTGGGATTCCAGCACACTTAAGAGTCATGTCAAAGATCTTGACTATGAGTGGCGTCTCCCTTAGCCGCCGACGTCATGTTTCCTCTGCTTCTTCTTCTTCCTTTCTTTCCCCACTGAGGGTTTTAACTTGTCACTTTCTTAAACACACGTATCAAAGCAGAGAGCAGGGAAGGCGAGCAGACAGATGTTTTAGCATTATCGTCCTGCCGGAGAACAATGTAAAAGCAACGCAGTGGCAGCGCTATCCCTTTTCGCCGTGGCGACGACTGGCGATACATCATTTGTATTGATGCAATATTTAATTTCAATATCACATGTCAAAAGGTACAAAATGATAGATCATAGGCGAACTAAATGAATTATTAAACGCCGGCTGCGCTATCAGCTCCTCTTACGATCAGCTGTGTCAGAAGAGTGCAGTTGGTGATTCTGGCAGCATTTCAAAGCTTTGTCGTTTTTCTCTTCCAGCAGCATCCCCGGCTTTCTTAATCGAGTTTTCTGTCACTTATTCATGTTCCCCTGATACTGGGAACCACAGATCTGTCCCTCCCAGTGATCACAGACGCCGCTCGCTTTTATTCCGATATTTCTCTTAAACGACAACAAAGTCCTGATTAAATATTGAATGGGAGAAAAGGATGAGGAATAAAGTTTAATACAGTGAGGTTTGCGATGGTTGATGAGATTATGACCACCTAGAGATGGACTCCTGATGATTACGTTATTTTAAGGGGGGGGTTATATTCAATGATGGATTTTGAGGGGAATAATCTACTGTGCTGACCATCGGAAGAGCTAAAATAAAAACCATACCTGGGCAAAGTGAAGGTCTAGTTTGTGGCCCTCGTGAGGTGAAGATCACGTAGAAACTAACAATTCTTAGCTCAGGTTCTTAGAGCATTTGTGAAGATGTTGCAGGTTAAATCCCAGCTGACTTCTGATAGTTTAGCTAGTCAGCCGCATCGCAGCCTACTCCCATCAGTCTGTGATTGTGAGCGTGAATGGGTGAACGAAAAGTCTAAAAAGTGCTGTATACTGTAAGCAAGAACCTTTAACCCTTTTACCATTTAGTTTTACTATACATCAGTAGTTGAACTCTAAATGTAATTATAGCAGGGTTTTTTAAAAACCTTAAAAAAATGTAAAGATTATTTCATTCCTTTTCAAGCAAATTTAAAATAATCTTTGGAGAAAAAATATTCCTTAATTTTGTGGGACTCCTGTGTTCGTCTCTATGTAGTCTTGGCCATTAAGAGTTTTTAAATGTGTAGGTATTTTAAACTGTGTGTTGCTTTTTTATTGTTCAAGCGCTTTCTGACCCTGGTCTAGAAAAGAGCTCTACAAATAACCTTTACTTGCTTACTTACTATTTAGCTTCGTTTTATCCAGATTTCTTATTAACCGTTTTTCTTTTTTTCATTCCTTTTTTTTTCAGTCACTGTATATAATGAGGCCCCTGAGGAAATTGAATGGTCTACAACTGTATAAAATGGTTAGTATTATTTAGTAGTTAAATTATAAATAAATCATAGGATTCCTTTTTTTCACACTTGAATACTTTAATGGAACATAAAATAGGTCCATAGGTCATAGAACACCCCGTGTCTCACGTACAAGTTCTAGTACTGTGTCGGACTGACTTCCGAATTATGATGAATTTGGTGTTCCAGCTGGAGAGAAAAAAAGCTCTCTCAAGAGCAGATGGACTAAATGAACACCATTGTTAAATGTGCATGTGGAGCATCATCCTGATTCTCTAACCCCCATGAGGCTTGGATTGCAGGGTCCAGATTGCCGGGGCTGGTAAAGGGGCATGGCGAGTCCCACGAGAAGTCACAGCCTCCATTTAGCGTCCAGATCCCAATGCAAAACAGGGCCCCCCCTCCCCCCGAGTTAACGTGGGCTCGCACGGGGCTGGCAAAAATTCAATTTTTTTCTCTTTTTTTTGTATCCTTCTTTTGTACCCGAGCCTGCTGTCTTGCCCTAACGATGCTCTCTCATCCCCACGCCATGGCACCGGCCCCCCTGCCCCAAGACTCCCCTTCTCTTGCCTTCTCCTCGCAACAACACAACACAGTGGAGTCGTTAGGACCCTCTCTTCATTACTTCAAAAAACCAATCATTAGACACCAGAGTATATACGTAATTAGAAAATCACTTCCTTTGCAATCCCGGCTAAGTAGTTTACATACTGTAATTACAGGGACAAAATCAATTTTTAATCATTTCACTGATTGGGCTCATCAGCTCAGTAGGAACATTGTATCCTGCTTGTTGTGCGAAAGCAACATCTGGGCTAAAACAATTACCCTTTTGTGTTCCAGAGCGCCTCTGAAAATGCCTTTTGCTGCCTGCCACTTCCCTATGTCATGGACGCTCCCTTTCTATCTCGGACGCAGTTTTTCTCCCCACCTTACTTTTCCTCGTCTTCATCTCCTTCGTCCTCCCTCCCTTCCTCCCTTCCTCCCTCCCTCTCGCCGCCCTTGACTTGGACGTGGAGGATCACATTTAAAGCTTAATAAATCAATACGCTATAATAAGCCGCTCTTGACAGAGAGGCAGAGAAAGGAGGTGAAAAAGACAACATATTGCTTTTTTAACACTCCGTCCATTTTAACTCCCGCGTCTATTTCAGGCAGATCCTGTTTATCCCAACACAAGGATCAATTAACTATTGTGGTTTTTTCCCCCCCCTTCGGTACAGGTGAGCCAGGAAGGGAGAATCCCGAATCCTTCACACAAAGCCTGGAGATGAGTCCTCGTCTTCTATGCTTGACATAAATACATAATCCAACTTCAAACCGTCTCTTCCGTCCCGGCGTGTCTCACCCTTCACCAGCTAATAAAATGCTTTGTATTCTTGTCTGACCGAGGCCTGATCGATCGACATTAGTCTGAACTCTCTCTCCCTCACTTTGAAAACTCAGGAAATCTGATTTTCGGAAGGGGTGTCGGGGGGGGCGAAGGGGGGGGTGGGGGACAAAAATCGGTTAATGCATTGATCACCAGGGCCATATGCAAATCACATTTGCCTCTATTTTTTTGCCGATCAATAGCATTAATTAACGGCTTCATTTTAGCGGCACCCCGCAATCCTGTTAGACACCGCTGTCGGCCCGGAGAAATCAACAAGGGCCCCTCCCCTCGGGCCCCCCCCACCACCCCCGACCCCCGACAGTAGCCATGGAAATGAACAGCGCTGGGTGGAGACCATAAATCAGCGGATTCAATTTGACCATCAGCTCCGGTGCTCACAGTAAAGTATGAAAACCAACGCGGCATGCAGGTGTCCGACACTGGGAGGAAGATATTTATTTCATTCGTTGATACAAATATAGAGGAGAAATGTGTCGGATAAGGAGGACAACTTTATCGGGTTTGTTGCAGCTTAGTGAAGTATATTAATATATATATATAAGTATACGTCTATTACACTGAATGCTGGTTGTTTAACTATTTTATTTTATTTTATTTCATAACTTTGTTCAGACTTCCAACAGCTTTAAGTGAGTTGAAATAAAGGGTTTTTATAGTCTTTTCAATACTTGATATTAGAATAAATAGAAAATATAAATATACACATCAGTTGTTGATTCAAGCCTTATTTAGAAACTGTTCCTGCACAAATGAAACCATGTCTCATACCAATGCATGGTACTGTTTTTGCTAATGAAAAAATGTAAAATTAATTTCTTGTTGCCCAAAGAAAACGTCTTTTTCGGTAAGTCTCTACATGGACCAGGTTGAAATAGAAACAATGTTTTGGTAGTTCCTTGTGTCAACCTTAATTAATTTTTGAATGAAACCATTAAAAAATGTTACTAGATATTGTCAGATTTCCAACTGATATTTTGAGAATTAGATTTAAGACATTTTAATAACCAATAAGGGCCTTATTTAAGATTCATGAGTTAAATTCCTTAATTACAGACTTCTAAAGCATCCACAGGACCCAGGGAGTGGACTGATAAACCAACGTTCTGAAAAATGAAAACAAATGATTTTCAAGATCTGTAATATCTCTTTTTTTATTGTTTGTTTCCACCATGTGAAGGGAATGATTTGATCGAAAATGTCGATTCCCAAAATGCCCTTTTGAGAGTTCCCTTTGAAGAATACCTAGGCATGTGAACGTGTGTGTGTGCGTAAGGGTGTTAAGCGAGTTTGGGGTTCGGGGCGGGGGCGTTCGTGGCAGTGGGGGGGTTGCTCATTTGAAGAGCTTTTCCAATTATACAATTAGTCAGGAATGTAGGCCAGCGGCCTTGGTGTTCCTCCCGCTCGCCGACCCCGGATAGAACAAGTGCCCTCGCCTCACTTTGTATTCATCTGTTCTCTCGCTGATTGAGATTTACATAAACAGAAATAAGACTCGCAATCGCAACCGATACGTCCGCACACTATTTTTTTCTTTTTTTGTCATGCTTCTGGGCTCCGTCAGATGTTGGGCGAATCCATGGTCACATCTTTGAGGGACTGATAGTCTCTGTGAACTGAGTTGCGTGTGAATGACAGCGTGCTAACAGAGAAAGTCACAGGGTCAGGTTTTTTCTCTGGTGTGCGTGAATTTTCCAACTGTGCCCCGAAACAGCCTCGCCATTTTTTTTGGAACGACAAGGGTATTAGTCGGGTGGTTGGCTTGGCGCACAAACAAACTGCTTTTGATTCAACTCTTGGATGTGGTGATATGATTAAGTGATTTATGATGAGGGACAAATTGTTTTACAGTTCAGTCCCTTTTTTTCCCAATTGTCCCCCTTTTTGTCTTTT
Organism: Callionymus lyra; assembly: GCF_982586985.1. Lineage (NCBI taxonomy): Eukaryota > Metazoa > Chordata > Actinopteri > Syngnathiformes > Callionymidae > Callionymus > Callionymus lyra. Next base: position 33,300,938 of record NC_141819.1, on the reverse strand, counting down.
TTTTTTTCGTGCGCCGGAACACGCTGTGTCGGCTTTCTAATATGAAGCAACAACAACAGCCAAGTGCCATCTGTTGGCATGTGGATTTTCTGTAATCTCGCTTTACTGATTATGACTACATGAACCTCTTAAATAATTACCCGCAATGTTTAAAAAAAAACCTAAATAATTATAATCATTAACTCTCACAAAGTCTGCCACTCCTCCGGCAAAATGAAGGCTGTCAGAAAGAGAGGGAGGAGAGGAAGAGTGTTATTTTTTTTTTTTTAATACTTGCCAATCATGTGTTATTTATATCAGCGGGTTTGAGGAGCACCAAGCTGTGACAATCGTACCTCGGCGATGTTGGGAAAATTGACCCTTTCCAATTAGAAACCAAGGCTTCTCATCATCAGCAGGGACGATCTCAGGGTTATAAATGGTCCAGATGGAAAAAAAAAAAAGTTGGAAAACTCAACGGGGAAAGAATCGTCAGGTAGATATTTCTTTCAGTCATCGACTTTCATTATCCAAGACACTGTTGACGATGAAGTTCATCTAGGCTGGTCCCTCTTTATAAGCCACTACTACTCACTTAATCGCAGGTGTCGGCGACATACCTCAAATATGAGCTGTGAAAATCCGTTTTATTTTTAATTTTTTTTAAACCATTCATCCAATCTGTCCTACTGAAGCAAATCAATTTTCAATTAATCGGGTAAAAAACTAAAGATTTTCAAGACTGTATTTAAAAATCAGACCGAATAGTGAAGAAAGTTCCCGATAAAGTTTATGAAAACGTCGATAAACTACCACCTTCGATTCAGTGTCTCCGGTTAAATGAGTGCAGGCAGAGAAAGAAACTCACTTTTGTTTAACTTCAGATGGTGAAATGATAAAGATTGTCCCATTAAATAGCTGCATTATATTGTGAACATTTTAAAACTAGGATAATAAAACACATAAAAAAAAATTAAAAAATGGTCCATATTCACTTTGAACCACACACAATTCTATGAAACATAAATAACCAACAAAACATTTATCAAAAGTGTTTGGAATGAACTGCTGAGAGAAAACTGGCCCAGCACCTACAAGAAGACCTCTGATGGTCAGAGTTTGAGAGCCTCAAAGACCCAATCCATGAGAGTGGCAGGGCAGCCAAGCAGCCTCTCAGCAGGGCATACCAATCGGCAGTTTGAATGTGTCCAAATGTAAGCAATAGTATTAAAAAGTACTTTTGCTATTTTGAGTGTGAAATAAGTATAATGCAACAGTCAAAAGACACTAAAAGTCAATCAATTAAGGAAAATGTTCAGGTGATTTATTAACCCTCTTAGGGTTAAGGTGACGCGATGGCCAAAAAGGTATTCCTTGTGTTGTCTCTGGGTCAAGGTGAATGACCACCATGGCTTCGATTAATACATATGCAGTGGTAGAGGTCGTTACACAAGGGATACCTCAAACACATATGTTTTTAGGCAGTCAGGTCACCTTGACTCTGAAACAACATAAGGGTTAACACTCAATTGAAATAATATTTGTTATTAATTGTCCAGATCATAATTAATATTGATTCAAAATGTGCCACTGTGAGTCAAGAACAGCTGTTGGAGTGATGCTGTAATGGCAACGATGAAAACAAGAGGCCAAAAAAAAAGACCAACAAGTGTTAAATATGTACATTATCAGTAGCCAGATTCAGTGTCACTGTCTCTAGCAGCAGGTTTGTGACGTCTTTCAGTGTGTGTCACGCAAATCTGTCTTCAAATCTCCATCTACACATCCGAAACGTCTAAGTGTTTTTGTGTGTTGGCCCGTGTGAGAAATGGTGTGAGAATACGTCAAGGGGAGCATGTGCTATCTCTGCTTCCAATATGCGGAGAATCTGTGGCAGACATACCTCAAATATGACACGGAGCGGAGTGGATTCGTACAGAGGAGGTCGACGCTTGGAAAAAGCTTCACGCGCTCGGGTAGGAGGTGGGGGGGGGGGCTGTAAGAAGTTGATATAGCCTTGGATTGTTTGAGGTGAAAATATGTGGAATGTCATATAAGGGCTGAGAGGATGAAGCTAATTCTATTTGGACGTCGATGGAGACTCATTCATCTGGTTTTATCAGTTATTCTTAACAAAGCTTTGTAGGTGTAATTCGTTCAATGTATTGTTTGTTTATGTGCATTTAAGATCCTTGGCATTAAAAGAGGCCACGGCACCATTTTAAGGATTCTTCCTAGACAGCATCCTGGTCAGGTAAACTGTACATGTTCAACTGGTAGGAGGCCCTGGGAAGACCCAGGCCTATGTACTACTTTGCAGAAGGCAGTTTGAGCCTCATTTCTAGAAAGATATTCCCAAAAATTATTTATTTATAAGCTGATGTCGTAATTTGAGTACTGTTGTTTTTTTCCATTATGATTATGATGTATAGTAGATCAGTGGTAGGGAAATCAAATTAAATTTCCTCAAGGGCCACTTTTTTTCCCGATGCCAATAAATCAAGAAAAAAGATTATGTCCAGTCAAGCTTAATATGCTATTTATAGTATTTCATATCATCTTTTATTTTAATAAAGTAAAGCACTTTTTATTTTACTGCTATGATCCTCAACCTCATAGGGCCACATAAATGTTTCCTCAGTACCAACTCACAAAACCAACTTGTTGCTGTGTTTCTCGCTCGTACAAGAACGTTGACGTTAGGAAGATGGACGATCTGATTTAGTGGATGAAAGTGTGGCGGAATTCCTGGTTAATGTGGAAGGCAATGAAGAAGAAATAGAGAAAAAGAAGAGGCGGGAAACAAAAAGAGCAGCCGCCAGCTCCCATGTGTTTGTGTAGCCCTCCGTCACTCAGCCGCACATTGATAGCAGCCTATCACAGCGCGAGACAGGGTGGCCACGCTCCTCAGCTCCCTCTATAATGGCTTGCACCTGTTTAGCATGTCACCCCTGTTTGCTAATTGTCTTCTTGAGCTACGCGGAGAGGAAGTGACAGCTTCTTGGCTTTTTGACAGGAAGGTGGGGGATGTAGGGTCGACTCCAAAGTTACAGCTCGACTTTTCCAAAGAGTCTCAACAGGTTTTGGACCGTGTCACTAATTTATAGTATCCTAAGTTTCGAGTCACACAGATTTACAGATCGTATTAACAGCCCCTGAAATAAAAAAAAGAGGTAAAACTATCTTCACAAGAGTGAAAAAAACACAACAGAGCTACATGCGAATCTTCTAAAGTCACTAACATAATGTACACAATCCCTGAGGTTAAATGAATACTTTTATCTCGCAACCGACACACCGGCATCGGAGTGACAGTAGACGCCTCACGTGTTTAACATGTGCGCCCCTACGTTGTTTTTTCACAAATATTTAAGTGACAACACAAGGTGTGTGAGGCTGACAGACACCTTTAATATCCTCCTTCCAACCTCCAGTCATCAATCGGTGTGATCGTACCTGGTGACTGCCGCCGCTGGAGCGATCGCTGGGATGTCGGGAAGCGTGTCAACAGCTCCACAGAAGGTGGGACAACGGGAGCCTGGAAACAAAAGCGCACACCAGGAAATTTACATCCACATTTGAAGCTTGACAAGTCAGTAACACAGAGACACAAACAAAACAAAAAAATCCCCATTCTACTGTGTACGTGCCACTCAATCCCGCCTGCCCTCTCCTCAAACATTTCTATTTGTTTCCATGGGACTTCCTTCCTACTCTTGACTGATCTATAGTGTTTTATTCTACAAGGTAATTTCCAGATGGACTTTATCACTCTAGACAAAACATGGTTATAAACAGGAAGGGAGAACAGTAAAAGAAAATCTTGGGCTCAGGATGATATCCGATCTGGCCTTGAAGTCCTAGTTCTTTATGCTGGAAAAATAATCAATCCGTCCAAAAGCAAGTGAAGAGACACTCCCATTTAAGTGCCTTACTACAGAACAGGTTATCTTTTTTGACGTTGGAAGTTCGTGGTGTAAACAAACAAACAAAATTATATTCAACTTGAGTGTCCGAAAGACAAGTTTAGGTGAGAGAATCTTTAGTAACAATGGTTTCCTTCTGTCACTGTAACATTGGGTCAACGCCTAAGAAAGCGGTTCTAACCGGGAAACCATATTCTCTTGGTATTAACCACCTTATATTTGATTTAAAATTGATTGTAATCAAGATTGTATGTCAAGGCTGTTTGATTGTAGGTTGCTCAAACTGGTACAAAACTACATGATATTGTGTCACGAAAGTCTGTGGATCTGTAGTACTTTCCTTAACAGCAATTACTTAAGTTGGACAAATCCAACAATATCGGGTATTGCTCGAAAATGTTTGATACCGATTAAATACCTTCACTTTATTACCAGTTCAGGAATGATGGTTTCTTCTATAAACATTTCAGCTACCAATACAAAGTTGATTCTAATAAGAAGAACATGACCAACTATCCACTACAGAATGTTGTTTTCAGAAGAAGACTTGCTAAGAAGTGACCGAATTATCTGAAAACTGATTTAAGTGCAAAAGGCAGTGCACTTATCATTTTTTTTTTCCGAAAAATCCACACATAATCACATTTTGATCAGAAATACGAAGCATGTTTCGATACTCGGTACTACCCCGGCATTTCGATCTGTGCCACAAAAGAACCAAAGTTAGGTACCCAGCCCTAATTGGGCAAGCGCTTCATTCCTGATGAAGCATTGAAACACGCGTGTTAAAGCTGTAAACAGCTGTAATTAGAATATGTGTGTATCCTCAGGATGAGACACAATACAGAGGGACACTTGAAAACAACGAAGCATCTGCGAGGCTTTCTGGATTTCTCCTCCTGTCAGTGCCGAAACTAAATTGTTTCTGATTTACATTTCTTTTTTTGTGACATTTCCAAAGTTTGCCAAAAATCTCTTGGATGATCACTGGGTAGTTTATTTGTCCTCGGCTATAATTTATTTATTTTCTCCAGCTATCAATCATGTGTTTGCGCTGGAATAAAGAAAAAAGGTATATCTTGGAAAATGGAATGCAGATGTTGAGGATCTGCAGCACGCGGGCCACCCAGACCTAGCTGGTTTAAATGCAGCATCAAGACTAAACTCACTTTCGCACACAGTGGGACGCACACACCCACTCACACAAAGACACAACGTTGCCTTAAGTCACAATCCAAATTGGCTCCCAGGGGCATGCCGACTACCTTGTTCACCAAAGGCATTGTGTATGTTTTCAGACTGCTTAGCATATGCTACTGTAACCTGAGATCCCAACACATGCACACAGACACACAAATACACACAAAGTTGGTAGATGGTACTTTGCTATCCTGTGTCTTATTTGAATTCAAAATAGTTGTTATCCACCTATTCATTTGCATTGCCTCAACCAGCCAAGCAAGAAAGCTGAGAAATGTGTTTTTTGTTTTTCCTGTTTCTTTAATTTACTACAAATTCTTAAAACTTAAGGGTGAACATTATATAGAAGACATTGAGCTCTTAAAAGGAATGGTTGTGCACTGATTGACACATTGTTTATACAATATGGAAATAAACAGGAACAAATTAAAAAATATATATACATGTTTTGTTCAACACTTGTCAGTATAAAAGCTGTGGTTGATGAACTATAAATAAATGAAGTTTTCTTGATCTGCCCACGTGCCCTTAGACATCAGACAACTAACTAAATACCTAGGAATCGACGGTACATTCCGCTATTACGAGGTATTCCACCTTATAAAAAAATCTGTTAACGTCATTCTAACCTGTCAAGAATCAATGTTATACTGTGGTCTGATTGTTTTCTAGAGTAAAGGGTATTTGTTTGGATTGAATCTGAGATCGTTTGTCATCAGCAATATAAACCCACTATGACTGTCTTAAATTAATAAAGAAATAGACGACGAGATTTGATCTTCAAGACAGTGTTGAGAGTTTCCACACTACAAAAACATCACACAATGCGTTTGTATCCAGACACAGTAGCCCCTGAGAATCCTTTTTTTTTTTCTTTTTTTTTTTTGATATATCAATGCTGACAGTTGATTAAATCTCGCTTCAATTTCTCGGAAAGCTCACCATGAAGCGGTTGAAAACAGCAAAGACTTAAAACAGTCTAACCTTTCCTGTGTTTACCTTATTAAATAGTGTGTGAGGTGCGATACACAAGGCGGGGGAAACAATATGTATAAAGCCGGCAGTGTTTAAGCAGGCGAACAGTAAAGTAATAGGCAAGAGCAGTGAAGTGTTGATTCTAAGAAAGATGCGGGGGGGTGGGGGGGGTTGGAGGGAACGGGTGGGTGGGGGTACACCTTACTGCGCGCACACAAACATGTCGACACACACCTCAATATACGTCCCACACCCGGCCGGCTGCCTGGCAGCCGAAGTTAACATTTTCAGAGAAAATATTCCATGCCTCCAATAGTCCGATGTAATTCATTTTCCATCTCTGTTCATTAATCATTGTTAAAATTAGTGATCCATTTCTTCCACTCTGCCATCTGCACTCAGCTTCCTAACAAACATGACACCTCAGCGCATAATAAAAGCTGACAGCTACGAGGAGGCCTTTCCAAATAGCTTTCTGCATATGTGCACCTCCACCAATGATGCTGTTGTCAGACAAAAGTCGGTTATTTAGTCCGCTGGCTTGGGGGAGACACATGCACCTTTAAAATTCATCATAGCTGTGGAAGCATCTGGGCTCCAGGAGGACAGCGCAAAAAAAAAACATGTAAAAAGGGCAAAAATAATAACAGTAATAGCCTTCCGTCACATGCTGATATCATGCACTCGCATACACAAAACAACAGATGTGCTTAATCTTGAATGGAATGTGCTAAAATCCTGATAAAGTAAATCTAGTCAAACTCCTCAGTCAAGGGGTGCAGAGAGGGAAATGAAAGACTCAAACAACGATGAAAAGAAAGAGAGCAAAAAAGGGAAAAAGGCCCAAAAATAAATCAACATGGTTTTTGCTTTAACTTGAGCGGAGATGGTGCTGTACCATTCCACTTACATTTGTTCTCACCGCTTTGACTGATGATAGAAAATGAAACATAAGGACAGCCAAGATTTTCCGTACACATGTTTTCACTTTGGAAAAATGCAATTTGGACCAGGAAGTGTGAAGAAATGGAAACGTTTTACAGTATCCTTTTCATGATAATGCATTGATATTATTTGTATCATTGTTCTTTTATGGTTCGTATTTCAATAAAGTGTTTCTATATTATAATATATTTGCAAGTGAATTACAAATACAGCATATTTTTGTGTTTTAAATTGAACTTCTTGCTGCTAGCTTAAGGATAAATTAAATCCTGCGAGATCCAAGCGCTGACTGAGGACGAGAGGATGCAGTCAACTTAAGGAAATTTTAAAGCTATTGTTTATATTTTGGCTTCAAAATAAACAAAAGCAGTAACAACTTTGTCAAAAGTAATTTGGTCTGTAAATTCTGCGACACTAGGGTCAAGTACTAACACAATATAAAAAGTTGATCCTTTTTCCTACAGTTTCACAATATATCGTTAATTTTGGTACTGTATCATGATACAAAATTGCAAGATTCTTACCAATTCACACCACTAGTTATCATTTGATACCATTATAAATGAGATATAATAAGACAACAACATGTAGCTCTTATTAGACCAGGATGTTGCAGAAATGTTTTGCTTTGTTGAACTTATTATTATAGTGGAATTACTGGCTTTATATATAACATATCCACTAAGATTTGTCATGGATATATATTATACAAAACTAGCATACACATGATTAATACCTTCTTCATTTTTAGAAAAAGATATTTGGTTGTATTTCAGCCAAGACCAAGACACTGCTAAGGCCGGCGATTGTCAAGACGAAGAAGATAGACTTGATGAAAGAGTAAAGACAATGACCTTTGTGGCCTGAGACCAGTACCTACATAATATTCACAATAACTCACTGGAGTTGAAGAACCTTAGCATCTTATTGAAGTCTATTTTAACGACAGTATGTCATGATCTCTGTAGAATGGACTGTCCAAGACTACTAATACGGCCAAAACCATGGACGAGAACCAGATAATCAAGAGAAGACCATCGATCAAGCCGATATATGTGTATATCGTGTGTGGTCTTGACAGTCAGTGGGTTTGAATTTGGAAGTTGGTGCCAGTTTATGTGGGACAGAGCCAACAATGACCTGGTTGAAGGAACCACATCACAGATCAAAAGTATTTGAGATGACTCAGCTCAAATAACGGCTACAGACGGCAACGTTTTTCAAGAAAAATCAAAGATTTCCCGATAAAAACGAATCCCTGAATGGTAATTCGGCATAACGTTGAAACATCAACTATTCCAAATGAAAGAAAATGATGAAAATATACCAAACATTTTCACGAGGACGTCAGACAGAAAAAGACTTCTCCGGCTACACACAGCAAATCATTGGAAAAAGCCACTGTCTCTCCGTGAAAGCGTTCTCCTCTGATCTGAACACTCGCGCATTCTGTGTCTCTGTCCGTCCTGCTGTGGATGAAATTTTAATTGAGCTGTCAGAGAAAAACATCATTTAGATTAAGATGCTTAAAAAAAAAAAAAACTTGGTGCACAACTATGAAAATGAATTGTGCTCAAGCATGCACACACTTTCGCGTCACATGTTTTTGATGAATTATGGGGAAGGTGAAAAGAGAAATGACGAAAAGTGAGTTTGCTGAAATGTCATGTATTATTCACACCAAATCCAAAACACACATGAACTCTTCTATCCCGTTCAGTTGTTTCTTTAGTCCTGTTTTCTTTACACAAATACCTCAACTCCCCAAAAAACTACACAGAGATCCACACACACACAAATCTAGACACGGTCAGGATCCCTCGCTGGCGAGGTGTGTGTGTGTCTCTGCCCGAGGCGCAGCACATTAATCTATATAATGCCATGAAAGAGAAGGCTTTTTCACACCGCTAACTGCCAAGGACTACGAGGGGCAGCGGCTGAGCCATGATTCAGCTGTTTGCCCAACTGGCGGCCCAGCGCGCACACACACACACACACACACACAGTCGTGCAGCTTTTCACATCCTTCCCAACACACACACACATACACGTATGCAATATGTTAGGCTGAGAACCTGCAAACATGCAAGCTCCCTCTGTGGCTGGAGGGTCCGAGATGACACGTTCGGAGGCGGCTTTACTAGTATATTACAGGACCGTGTAATTAAAAAAAAAAATCTTCACAGCAAGTGCAGGTTTACACACAGTGGAAAATGTAATGTTTATATATGTGTGCGAAGACATTGACAAATTACAAGACCGAATAGAAGCATAGACATAAACTTGTATTAGTGGAGAAAGATGGAAGGAGAGATGACTTTTATTATAAGTATACTGGTTGTATAAGAAATAGGTGACTTATATATCACTTATGCTTTATGACCTAATAAAACAAAGCATGTGTGAAGAAAGCCAACACTTTTGTATTCATGAGAAGATAAGTGAATTTAACAATAATAGGGACGGAACGAAGACGACGTTCACACAAGTACAAACTATTTTTTTGTTTATGTTATTTTCATCCAAAGATAACCCTCCACTTTAGAGCCAGATCAAGAGGAAAGGAAGTAAAAGGAGTGGACCTTCTGAATGAACATAATTCAACAGGCAGAAGTAGAAGAATTCGAAGAAGAAGCTGAGGGGACAAGAAAATGGGGCCGTGATGACATGTTGCACAGTAGAAAAAAAAGTAAAGCAAAGGCTGGGTCGTATGGGAACAGGAATACATATATGGAGCATGTAGAGTTTGCAGAAAAGTGGGTTTTTAGAAATAAAGGCTATAAGATATTGATTTTTAATGATAGTGATACAATGGTGTGGCAGAATAGGCAGATGTTTCCAGAAATCCAAGGCATTACACTGGCCCTCATGAAAGATTTCAACAGGTTTTTGAAGTTGGCATTCATTATTTACCTTGTTATGCTAGTCCATGCTAGCAAGGTTAGCTGCTGTAATAAAAGTAGGATGTATTGTTGCTCGCTAACATGACTAAAACTTGTTTGCTTCTATGAAACTGAAATGAGACTGGAGCAGAGAGAAGTGAAACAGCAACTAAACCTAAGCAGTCTAATCTACCATGAGTGAAAAAAAAGAACAATGGCAATATGAACCCAAAAGTTTCCTCAAGCTTTGAAAATAAAGGTAGATTTACAGACTTTGATTATCTTTTAATAATACCTTGTTGAGATAGCATCATTTTTTAAGTACATTTAAATGGTTTTATTTTGCATTTATTTACACTTAATGAAACATTTTTGGTTGTCTTTTTCTGATGATTTAATAGAACTGATTATTGGTCTGTTGGTTAATAAAATAAATGTGGTCCTGGGTATTGATAGTAAGTTTGTAGTTTTAGTAGTATGGTGACAACCCTTGGTCGACAGGTAAAGAAAGAAGTTAAGAAGTGCTGAGAAGTGGTGATACAAAGATGGTGTCTCACATTTCAACAGTTTATCACCATCTCTGCCTGATGTGTTAAATTAATTGGTGTCAAAGAATGAATTATCTTGCAATAAACCAGATAACAATATGATTTTTCAGTTTCTTAGACTTCCAAAAATCTATGTCCAGTTATCCCTTTACATTAACAGGAAAACCCCGACCAGTCCTTCAATGGTCATGCATAAGATAGATGGTCAGTCTCTAGTGCACAGAGATGCTATAACTCTATTTAAGAAGACTTCGAATAGGAATTATTTTATAGACTTAGTGATTCCGGACCTCGTCATATTTCCAACCCTCACCTCTTGTCAGCGTGTGAAGTCGCCGGGGCGCAGATTTAATATTCATTTGTTGCGCGGAGTGAGACAGAAAACAGACAGCCCAGAGCACTGATTGGAGGGCCGGTGCTCAGAGACAGACGGTGAGCAGAAGAACAGCTAAATCATCTTGACATTCACCGAGAAGAAGTAGCCACACACAAAGCCACCGCGGCTGTTAGTGCTCCCATCCACTAATTTGGTTCTACTTAACCCCCGAAACAACCCATGCGCACATACATACACACACTCGAACGCAAAAGTGGCACATTTTAATTCCAGGTTCTTAGCATATCGTCACCGACGGGAGCGAGAGGACTCCTCCGGACTGATTAGCATCATTTAAGAAAGCCTTTCTCTTTTCCCCCCCCCCCCCCCGTTTTCTGCTGGCCTCAGCAACCTCATGCGAAATCTATTACTCTCTGCCACTCGCCCCAGCCGACCCACACCCCATCTACTCTTCAAAATGGGTGGCATCCAGGCCAAGTCAATATAAAGTACACTCATTTACATCAAACACAGTACTCAAGTGCCGGCGCCGGAGGGACCATTTTTTATTTCCTCCAAGTACTCGCAGATAACGGGCTTGTTAGCTTTAGATTCGGTGGACAGAAGGACTAACTCATATATAGGCGATGAGCATGTAAAGTAAATAAGACAGACGCTGTTTTATTTGTGCATTCCCCCCTTCTAAATTATATAAGCCTTGCACATGGCTTAAAATTTTGTAAAGCTTTTCTGAAAATCCTACTTATGGTTGCCATTCTGTGCCAAAAAGTTCATCTGGCCTGTAAATTTAAGCATGGATTACAAATATTCAAATCATGAGCTTACTGTTCAAATAAACATTTCCAACAGGGAGGGGGAAAAGTTGCAAGGCATACACTTTCCGCGTAATTCCTCCTCTGGCACCTCCCCTCCCCATGCTACTAATAAAACAACCACAAAAAAAATATGAGGAGAAAGGGGTGGGGGGTGGGAGGGGGTAAGAAAGAAGAGGGGATTGGGTTGGAGACGAGAGGCAAGAAATGTGAAAACAAAAGAGTTGAAAGTTCGTCTTCATCGCGTGGCTAGATAAACAGTGTTGATGAAATATGTAATTAATGTAATTGTAACCATCCACGCAATTGCAGTCAGCTGGGTGGGCTCCACTGCAGAGCGGGCCGTAAGACAATAGGGCACCTTATTACAGTTTTAAGAAGTTAGAGAAATGGAAGGGGGGGGGGGTACAGGGAGAGGCTTAAGCCGGTCAGCTGCTCACCACATGCTGGAAAAAAAAAAAGTTCTGAAGTCACAATCATTTTTAACTTTGTTGTGGTTTTGCCGACCTGTGCACGTTGGGCCCGAACGGTACCTGTACCATGTGACCCGATCCCATACCATAACAGTAGAGATTTCACAACTCGTCACTCCTTCTGTAAGTATCAAGTTACCTTCTGAAAACCATGCATTACACGAAATCCATAAAGTAGTGACCATTTTTTTTACCACTTGTTTTGACAACTTTCAATTAATACTTCAATAATTGATAAGGTGCGGCAAGAAGGTTGCTGGTTCGCTTCCAGGTCAGGAGGGAAGCAAACTTTCTGTGTGGAGTTTGTATGTTCTCCCTGTGTTGCGTGGGTTTACTCTGGGCACTCCGGTTTCCTCCCACAGTCCAAAACATACAGAGGTTGATCGGGAACTTTTTTTTTTAAACTTTTTTTAAATTGTCGGTAAGTATGAGTGTGTGTGTGTGAAGGGTTGTCTATCTTTGTGTGCCTTGTGACAGACTGGGGTCCTGTCCAGGGTGTCCCTCAGCTATCGCCTTAAGAACCTGGGATAGGCCCAAGCCCCCCGCGACCCTCATAAGGATTTAAGCAGCATTGAAAACAAATGAATGAATTATGACGTGTCATCCATTTTAACAGTCGTCTCAGTAATAATGACCTGAACAACTCTCATAATGCTTTGCCGCCCAGCCATATGACAAAAGTGTCAACCCTTTTGATGGTATTAATACAGTATTATAGCAGCCAATCAGGTAGATAATTGAGCAGTGTGTAGAACAGCAGGTAAACCTAGGTATGGCAAGGAACAACAGTATCATAAATGTTGTTCTCTTAGCAAAAAAGTAGTAGTAAAAAGTAGTAAAATAAGTAAACTCAACATGTGTTACTCGGATTCTCCCATTCGTCTGAATATCAATTATCCCAAATTGGAAACAACTCATTTGTCCACCACAAACCAGGGGCTGATGTCAGCCATCGACATCTGACATGATTAAGACCCAATTTTTGACCCAAACCAGAGTCACCAGCACAACCTTTGGCAGGCGGCGATCGCTGTAGTAAGATTGAGCTCCACTTCCAAATCCTGGCAACATATTGGAACAATTTGAGTCATTGACACATCTTGTACTTTTATCCTCAGCTTTCACTCCAAGTCCAGTTGCAGTTTGGGTCAAAGTTTGCCTGTCTCGTCAGGCCCACTTACACCGGCAGCTGGTGTTATCCTGGGGATTAAAATAGCCCCCTCTCTGTTACCCATCCCTGGCCAGCATTAAAGTCTTCCACATTTTCAAAATTGCAAACAGATGCAACTGAAGTACCTGCAAATAATCTGCCAAGACCAATTTCAAAAGGGAGATTTCAGAATATGTGGGAGTCATTAGAGGGAGTATTATTTCAGCGATGAGCGCGAGAGGGCCAGCCGCAGATCACCCAACCAGATGGGTTCCGATGCCTTTTATTCAGGAAGAAAGAAGCCGACATGCACCCCCCCCACCCCCCTTCCCGCACACAACCTTACTTATTCCCTCCAAATGAAGATATATAGCGTGTGAGAAACAATTATGGAGTAATATTGGAAGTTTTAGAGGCAACCAAAGAATGTCAAATTTCCTTTTGAGTTTCTCAAAACAATCTTTTCATCTTCTTTCCCGGTGTGGATGCTTTTGGATAGGTGCTGAATAGGAGGGGTGTGGGGGGGGAGCGGGTGATGTAAACGAGGATACAGGCGCAGAGATCTGACGCTTTCATTGTTTTGTATCGAGTGTAAAATATGAAAAAGAATTAAAAGGTAAGACGCCTTAGAAGAGGCCTGTGGCGTATGTAAATGAAATATGTTTCGGCAGCGTAATTTGCAACCGCTGCTGTTGTTTTTTTGAAGAGTGTTATCTGAAGTTGTTTGTGGTTTGACGCCACTTTAAAGCATAGCACAACAAAGTGCTCACCAATTAAAGACGATTTGAACACCAAGAACTGCGGCAAACTGCATTAGACGCTATCGTAACACACTTTAAACGCAAGTCATGAATAATGTATTATTCTTTTCTTGTCCCAACAACTCAACTGGTCTGGACAGTACTACAAAAATAACATGATGCCTTTCTTATACTTTACTACTACTTAGTTATTACTTTTTCTCATCTTGTACTTTATCAAAATGCATTTGATGGATTTCAAGAATACACTTTATTGACCCTTAACTCATTAGCCAAGTAAATATTTGCGGTACTTCTTAATTCAGCAAAGTACTAAAATCCTAGACTAATTACTAGTAAATTAAATATATACAAAATAAAAATGTTAGTTTCTACATGAGCTTTGACCTCATGAGGGCCACATACATTTTTTCAAAGAGCCACATGTTGCCCCCTGGCCCTACTTTGCCCGGGTCTAGTGTATATGCCCATTTATATATTTTTCAAACTTTTTTTTTTCACTGGACTAGAAAAAAATATATACACTTTATTTTTTAACACCTTAATGAAATGACTCGGTGTCATGGCACATTATCAAATGTGGCCCTAATTAATTAAAATTATACAATTAAAGCAAATGTAGTGAGAAGCCACTGTATGAACAACAACAACAAAAACTGTTTTAGACCAAACAAACAACGCGAATCTCATAAGAAGGTCCCACAGTTGCTGTCAAAACAACACTTCATTTAATTTTATTTAATTTAACCCAATTTAAAATCCCTTTATCTTGATTTCGGACTCATTTTGTGAAATAACTGCTTTTACAATTTTAGGAGTATTTGACCTTTGATTCCACAATTTGATTCCTGGAAAGCAACTTTTATAGTGTTTTTTTTTAAGTTTGACAATTTCAGACTTTCTCAACAAAAGAAAGAGAAAGGAAGTTTTTCATCAACATATTAAATAAAAAATATATGTTAACGTTGTCCACTGATTCCTTATGTTAAAAACATCTATTTGAATGTCCATCACAGTGAGTAAACTTCACTTGCCACTGTAGTCACAGCCTTTTTTATCCAGATAAAAACATGTTTATATCCAACACAATCTGATTAGATGGGGGGCAGGAGGGGGGGGGGCATTAACGCTGGTGGGGAGCGGGACGACATTCTGAACTACTTTTTTCCAATTCTCTTTAACGATCAAAATCATCAAGCCCTTAAAACAATACGCATTCAATCAGAATTTTCATAATTGTAACAGTAGGAAGCATTTTCAGCATTCCACCCACAACAAACAGGCTTTGTTCTCGTGCGCTGAGAGGCACAGGGACACAATCAAGTGCGTGAGAAAGCCAGGAGAGCAGGATTTCAAGCAATTCCTCCCTCGTTCGCCTGCTCCCTATACCTCCTCTTTTTTATTTGCCCCCTTTTTTTTTGGGGTTGCTTTTTCACCACACGGGGGTCGCCCATATGACTTGCTTCCTGTCTGGTCGTAGCTGGCAGAACGCACGTTTGGTAATTGAGTGGTACATAACATGTGCCCTCCCTGCTCACAGATGACAGATGGATTATAAAAACTTCAAAGCGAGCATTTGGAGCACCAGGGGAGAGTTGCTAGGTATTTGAACTATCACTCTTTACCCAGGAGACAATGACTGTCTGAAATGGCGCATACATCAAGGAAAGCTCTGCTCACGCGCACACAAACACACTCGTGCACGTCTCTGTTAGCGTGCACTTTATATTTAACATCTCGCTACTGTCTGCCAAGCTTGGGAAGATAACAAGTTAGGAGGGGCGGGGTCCTATTTTTGTCATTTTCTTCATCTTCTCAATGGAGCCCTTTTATTACTTGTGGCTTTAAATGTGAAGCGTGGTGTGTTGAGGAGAATAAAAAACTTATTGTCAGATTGTGCAGAACGGCAAAGCATGTATGAAAAGTTTTTGCCAGTGTTTAAGATAAGGTAAGAGACGGATTAAACACAGACTTCAAATAACGGGAAAAAAAGGAATTAAATAGGAGTATTTGGTGAAGCGAGACAACACAGATTTTTAGTAATGGTCTGATGAAGCTTCTGAAACAGTGTCATTATTTTCAGCATCCACTAGATGGCGTCATTTGTAACTGATGGCGCCACCTACTGACCTCTAAACAACATGACACTGCTTCATGAAGCTTCATCAGACCATCACTATTATCATGCTTGATCAAACTTCCAAAAATGATATATTTTTATTATATTTATTATTATTATTATATTTTATTCTGTCTACATAAATGTCGGCCCCTTGTGTTATCGAGGTTTGATGCCCTTGTTCTTTATCGTGATAGTTGTTGGAAAACTCAATGGAAATGCAGAAAAACAAATGAATGAGTTAGATGCTTGAACTATTAAAATACTTTTTATGCTATAATATAAATAAATAAAAGTTAATAAATCACTTACAGTATATACAAACTATAAAATCATAACTATGATCAAATACTTAACATTATTTCTGGCAATTTTAACCTAAATTGCATGTAAAATGTGAATAAGGTTTTAACAAAAACTAAAGTTATGAATTCTGAGAAATATATCAGTCAACCGGTTTAATATCATGTACAAAGTATTCAACGAACTTTTTTTTTTTATTCACATTTTTTTTCTTTCTGGTGTATAGTCCTTCACTTTTGTAATTTTTTAGTTTTTACTCAAAACGTTTTATTGTAATATGAATAAAACAGGAAATGGAATCGCACAAAGTAGATTGTGTAGTCTTTTTTTTTCAGATAAAGTTAGCAAATAAAAAGAATCAACTCATTTTGATCAGTTATAAAATTAAAAAACATGTTTTTATCTTCTGCTTTTCACAACCAACACATACTAAAAAAGACTATATCCCGAACTGCTGTGACTTCCTTCCTCACTTCTTCTTCATTTGTTGATTATAGGAATTATTTTGAGAAATGAGCTAAACTAAACATCAAAAAAAGCAATTTTATATTGATTACTATCTGGAAAAAAAATCACAATCATTGCTGCAACAGCCCCAAAAAATGTGTTTGTCGATGAGAAGAACCTACTTTGAAGCTTCATGGAAAAAAGGATATAAAGTGGGAACTGTAAGAGAGTGTGAGAATAGCGAGCAGTGATGCTTATAATCATCTTATAAGCATGATTTATGGAAGGGCCATCTGCCTCGCCTTACTTAAGCACAGAGGCAACCTTTAATAATATAGGGACATGGGGAGAAGAGAAGGGGGTGAGTGCTCGGGGGAGCAAGAAGACTGCCGGGCAAATTCGCACAAACAGAATAATATATAAAATAAAATATAAAAAAAACTGGCAAAAGACACCAGAGAAGCGTCTCACTCTTCTTTTGTTCTTGAGCTCTAGTTCAAATGGCAGCTAATCACCGCTGACCTCCCCTGTCACCGTTTAACCCGGGCCCCTCCTCTTGACCCCGAAGGAATTAGCAGCCTCCTCACTGTAATACACACAGGCGCACAAAAGGCCACTTAAGCAGCCGACGCTCTTTGATACATTTAATATCAGAAGTTATCATAGATTGAACAAAAAATGATCTTCTACTCGATTTTACACAATAATGCAAAATATACATCAAGTTGGATTATCGTAATAACAACCATCATTTCAATACATGCACTATTAGGTTTATCATAGCTAAAGAACTTTTGAAAGAGCATTTAAAAAAAGGCAAGTTCACCGAAACGATGATAAAACCCCCCTGCAAAGATAGTAACTGACCTGTAAATCTACGTTTCATTCAATAACCAACAGTTATTTAAGCTATTGCAGGCAGATTAGCCGGAGAAAAGATAAAAGTAATTGATTTATCTTCTAATGTCAGAGGGAAAAAAAAAAAAAGTAATTCAATCTACTTTTTGCGGAATCGCAAAGTGACCTTTTCCACCAACCTGCAACCAAGAACAGTTAAAAATCATTTCGGTGATATTACGTGGAGGACGGCTGGCAGTCGTCACGGCGGCGTGACATTTCCGATTGACAAATGTCATCGTCATTGATGATCAAAAATGACTTTCCCCCTGTCACAGTCAGACGAGCCACATTATTTGGCAGGACAGATGAGGGGGGGGGGGGGGACAGGGGGGCATACATCTCCACACTCGATCAGCTCTCACACCCCAGGCCTGTGACCTTTGACCCCCCCTGTGTTGACCTGGAAATGGCACCCGCCATGACCTTAAACAGTGTTGCTGGATGAAGAGCTCAAGAAGAAGAGCTGAGTCGTACGGTTTTTGCATTTCATTGACAAAAAAACTCCTCTTGTGGTCTTTTTTTAAATCTTTGAATTTTCTCAAATGCCTTATCTCCAAAAGATTATCTTGTCAATACTTAATACTTTGCTTTTATGTGTGTCTTTTTCAGTAACTTTATGTGAACCTTTTTGGTCATTAAAGTTAATATGAAATTCAATTCCAATAGAAAAAAAAAGGAGCAAATATATTGTTTTTTAATTCAACCATTTACATTCAAATGTTATTTCATTAATTTAAATACATTTGTTTGGAGCCCTAGACATTACACGATAAAATAAATGCAATTTCTTGGCCCTAAAATCCTAAATTGTGGCCATGAAATCCTAAAATTTGGCCACAAAATACTAATTTCTGACCACTAAATACATTCAAATCTTAATCTTACAATTCCTTTCCAATTTGTGATTCATATCCTACAATATACATTCGACCTCCACTAACTTAATGGGTAGTGATTTGCTGATGAAGCTTCATGAAGCAATGTCATGCTGTTTAGTGGTCACTAGGTGGCGCTTTTTTCAGAAAGTATAGTGTGTTGCGGCTGCAGTAGCAAACTTGCGTGCTCCGGGGCTACTTTCTTTTTATTTAATATTGAGGTATTATTTATATTTTTTGCACTATCCCTAATGAGATAAATTCATTTGATGAAAGGGTTAACTAAACCTTGAAAAAAAAGGCTACATTTTTTTAAATTTTTGTTGAGGCATCATAAATCATCAGAGAGGGTTTTCGTAAGAATGTACTACCTGAGCATCGTCTTTCGTGGTAATGATTTAGTATTTTGCAGCAACAAAATATATATATATATATATTTTACCAATGCATGCCTTGGGCTCTGTTTATTTCCTGCGTTTATAGGAACCATCTTTGATGCTTCATAAAAATTAAACCAATTATAAATTATGATTTTAAAAAAACCTTGATTTTTCTTTTTAAACTGTTTTGATTATTTAAAAAAGTATAATTTTTCCATATATAAAAACAAATTGATTGAGACAATGAGATTGAAAAGGTTGATTTTAAAGGTGAAGAATGAAATACGAAGGTCAAGCACTGAAGGAATTTTTGGATTTGTGTATTTTTTGTTATTTTTTTGTTTTCTTACGGTGGGCACACGTGCTTCTTCCTTCACCCTCATTACCAGCTAACTACACGGTTTGATTAAAAGCGTGTACAAAGAGGAAGAGAGCATGAAAAGGGAGACACAGGGAGAGCGAGGGAGGAAGGGGGGAGCGAGGGTGAGGAAGAAGAGGAAAAAACAGGCCGACCCTCCATAATTAAGATCATTTCACAGATTACCTCCGGCAACAAAAGCAAGGCGAGCGGCCGTCTGCAGCCGCAGAGATTGGATGAAACAAGGGGAGTCGAGAAAGAGTGACCTCCGACGCTCTCCGCCGGGCTTCACGTACGGATCAAATGGCGCCCATGCTGGTATCAAACAGACGACAGGTACCCGTCCACCCACAGGAAGTGATTTTCGAGATAGTAGTACGGATTGGGTTTCAGAGGCCAGATCGAGTCTCCAGATTTCTCCCCTCTTATAAATGAAGTCAATCCGGAACGACACTTCTACACTTACTCCGCTAGGAAAACCCTGATCTCCAGCGAAACAGGGGGAGCCCATTTAGCCTAATCACAGGGATCTTGCCGGAGCGCCTGGAAACCCTCAGGGGGGCGATCAGCAATCAGAGAGACGGAGGCTGCGAGAGAGTAATAAACTCCACCTTAACTTCAGATTTGCCGTACAAGCCCAACATCTGATCCCTAATCTGCCATGAGATTGTCTGGTGTGGGTGGGAGGTCCGGCGGGATCCAGACCCAGCAAACGTAGGAAGCGGCTACATACGTCTTCCTTCGATGGAACGGTTTCTTTTTTATGAATCCTGTTTCTTTTGACCATCACTCAACCCTCAAATATGTAACAGTAACAGTTAAAGTCACTTCCCAAAGCTTTATGTGTTGTTATTTAGTAGTTTCTTTTTAAAACAAACAGGTTATTGTAGTCAAAATTATGAAATAAACCACTATTTGAATTAAAAATATTAAAATAAAGACACTTTTTTACATTACTGACAAATCTGAAGATAAGATAAATATAAAGTTTGTTATTTTAATGACAATTAAACTGAAAAATATACTGAGAAACGATGAATTTTTTTTTAAGATGTTGTTTCCTTTTAAATTGGGGAGTTTTTGAGGATGGCAGTTTCATTTATTTCCATCATGACTAAGTTAAGAGCCTGAGAAAAACGGTTAAAAACCAATACCTGTTTAGTATTTTAACAGCAGGAACGGTTTTGTTATTTTTTTAAACTGGTGCTGCTTTAACAAAGAAAAACAAGTTGTTTAAGAAGAAATCCAATTAAAATGTGTATTTTACATTCTTTGGTCGAGTAATACAGTTTTGAACTAAACCATGCTCATGCTCACCAACTCATTCTTCCCACCCTCTGTCCAGAACATGAATATTAATTTAATGCATTTTATTTAATTTACTTTATTTTATTAACTGATTATTAAATTGTGTATGCCACTTTAATTTAATTGTATTTTTTCCTTATTTTTTTTTATTATTATTTTCATACTATACTGTCGTCACTACAAAAGAAAAAGGTCTCTCATCCCACCTAAAATTAAAACTGTTTATGCAAAAATGACTCATGTCTAATATTTGAATCGTATCCAAGAAGTTATCATAAAAGTAAGAAAGAAAATGGGGTTCTTTAAGAAACATGATTAACCTTCTATGATTTTATACCCTCGTGATCAGAGGCACCGAAGATCCCGGGACATGATTCACCCCAAAACGATCGACTTCTATTTCTCTTAATTCTTGAGCTCTGTTGAAATCTCAAATGTTGACTTTTTTTTTTCCTTCCTATTCTTTCTTTAATGGGGACATCAGAGTGACAGATGGTCCGCGAATCAGAATCTGTTAAAAAATGACCCTCGATTTCCGGGGAGGCGGGGGTAAGTGGGCTTGAAGTGTGAACTCACTTCCACCCTTGGAGCCTATCAGTGTCATCAACCTCACCATGGATGCGAGTGTTTCTCTCCCCCCTTCCTCCCCCCCTCCTCCCGTCAGAGCAGATCTAACAGCCCTGTTTACCAAAGCAGCGCGACAGACGAGCCGAGCGAGAGCCCATGCCCCGGCACTTCCACTTAACTCTCTCCCCGTCCCGGCGATTGGTGTGAGCGACACAACAAAAGAGACGAAATGCAATTCAGAGATGAAGAAAAACAACAATCAAGACTAATAATAATAACACGGGATAGAAACAAAAGAGGAAGAGGAGGCGGTTGGGAGGGTTTTTTTTTTTTGGAGAGGGGGGGGAGAGCAAGGTGGGTGGTTTAAAAAAAAAAGATGATTTGAGGAATCAGTGGAAATTGCGGGAGATCTGTTAAAAGCTTTATTTGAAAGCAGAGGTGGGAGCTTATGACCTCAAACGCAGCATTAAAGAAAAGAGCCAGGCAACAGGGGGATTCTCCCACGTCTCACAGCTTCCTCTTACAATTCAACCTCAGCGAATAAAAAAAAAAAAGGATAAATAATAGATAAACAGTATTTAGCTCCCACCTAGAACAAGACTCTTTTTAAGTCCTTCATAAAAGACCTGACAGCTCTGACGAGCTCGCGTGTGCCCGCACACATGTAAAGTCGATTTTATCTAATTAAATAAAACACCCGCTTTTTTTTTTTTTGGTTGTTTGTTTTCGGCAGTGCGCACACGTGACTGGAGAAGAAAAGAACAAAAGGAAAAGATCAAATGTGCAGAGTAAATGTGGATATTTCATGTTTATTTATACACTTTTAGGGGGCTATAGGTGGTTGTTGCCGCAGAAATAGCACCAGAGTGCAAACAATATCACGAGGTAGACTTTTTTTCCCTTTTGTTTTGTGTTTCTTTGACCGTCCGTGCTTAGTTGTGAGAGATTAAACACAAAACTTTTGTAAATGAAACAATAAGTACGGAGCCCCGGACAAAAGAAGGAGAAAAAAAGTTACTTCGTACTAAATCATTTCCAAAAAATAGTCATTAGTGGCCATGAAATATTAATTTTTATGCTTATATTCAACATTCTTAAATATATCCACTACAATCTAGTATCTTTTATTCTTCCTACTGCTATTGGAAGATTTTCTTTTTATTTGGCTTTATCATTCATTATTTCTTTTAGAAAAATGGAATGAAAACATTATTTCCTTCAATTGCTTTTGTCACTAGCTCAATTGATATGATAATGGTTGTATAAGGTCTAGTAGTAGACATTTTTTTCTAGGAATATGACTTGTTTCCCTACAATGTAATGACTTTCTATACTCTTTTTATAGTTATGCACCCAATCCTACTTATGCAAGACTGTTTTACTAGGCACTAATTGGTATTTTCTGGCCAAAAATGTGTGTTTCGTGGCCACAAATTAGTATTTTGAGGCCAGGAATTTGTATTTGGTGGCAAGGATAGGCTTTTTGTGATCACAAACGAGTGTTTTGTGGTCAAGGATAAGTATTTTGGTGGTGAAACTTTTTATTTCATGGCCAAGAATGTGTATTTTGTGGCCCCAAATTTGTATTTTGTGGCCAATAATTAGTATTTCAAGACCAAGGATAAGTATTTTGTGACCACAGATTAGTATTTCGTGACTACGAATTAGTAGTTATATATTCCCAAATTGGTATTCTGTGACCCCAAATTTGTATTTTGTGGCAAAGAATTTGTATTTTTTGACCCCAAATTTGTAATCTGTGGCCATTAATTAGTATTTCAAGACCAAGAATAAGTATTTTGTACCAAAGATGAGTATTTTGTGACCAAGAATCAGTTATTATATATGCCCAAACTAGTATTTTGTGACCCCTTATTGATATTTTGTGGCCAAGAATTAGTATTTTGTGGCAAAGAATTTGTATTTTGTGACCCGAAACTTGGTATTTTGTGACCCCAAGGTTGTATTTCCTGGCCAAGATTTTGTATTTCTTCTCTGAGAATTTGTATTTTGTAACCCTAAATTGGCATTTTGTGACCCCATATTGGTATTTTGTGACCCCAAATTAGCATTATGTGGCCAATTATTTGTAATACATTTTACCATGTCATGTCCAGGGCTCCATAAATAAGAGTAACATTT
Organism: Callionymus lyra; assembly: GCF_982586985.1. Taxonomy (NCBI): domain Eukaryota; kingdom Metazoa; phylum Chordata; class Actinopteri; order Syngnathiformes; family Callionymidae; genus Callionymus; species Callionymus lyra. The sequence goes on along the minus strand of NC_141819.1, from coordinate 33,277,551 downwards.
TAAAATATATTTAACTTAGTCTGTGACCGACTGAGCTGTATTACTTCTCTTGCTCCTTCTCCACCATGATCTTGGGAATTAAAAGGAGGGCTTGTTTGTTTTATCCCAAATAAGAGCGTAAGTAAACAAATAGATATATATTTACCTTTAAGAAAATATGCTTCCACCCACTGCGGTGAGGTTCCAGGCGTTTACAGAGGAGTGTGTGTTTAAACGCTGGGAACGCTTCTTTTTGCCTTTTGGGTTTACTTTTGCATAAATGTAGAACAGTAATGTGGTATTAAGAGGCTTCTCATGGGGAAAGTTGTGTATGTGTTTCTTTAAATTATGCATACTTAAGAAAAAACATCCGTAGTGGCTGCATAAATAGGACTCAATGATTAATGCAGCGATGATCTAATTTCTGACGATTAAAATAGAGAAGGGGAGGGAAATAAGATATGAGATGATCCTCACGCAGACACACATAAAAATGGTCGCCTGATTTAAATAATCTGATACAAAACGAGCCCCCACGCCAAAAAAAAACAGGAGCCACAATTAATCACCCAAACTCCCAATCGTCAAATATAAAATGTAAAATGACTGCCATGATCAACTGGAGCCCCATAATCTTTAGCGTCAGCTGCACCACTGTCACTTGAAATAAAAACCAGCACCTTTCAGAGCTTCCAATTGAGACTTTAATTCATCCTGATGTGACATTAAAACCCTTTGCTTGACTTCAGCTGCCGGTGACAAATGCACCGGGGCTTAATAGAGGTGTGCAGACAGGCCGGCATTTCCGTGACTTTTATCAAACCGAATTTATCAACGCGGGCTCCCAGGGATCTGAGGCAGAAGTTGTTGAGAAGGAAAAAACCTATAGATACGGCTAAGTACATCATCCCTCCTCTCTGTCTGGCTCACTCTCTTCCTCCGGCGTTCCTCGCCCGAGTGTTTCTGTTGCTCTGTCCTGTCACCACCACGACTGCTGCACATTTATCTCCTGCCTTACAAGAGCGCCCAAACTTTGAGCGACGGTTTTTCTTAGTGCGATGCAAGTATTACGTTCAGATCGTTTAGATTTTCATTAGTTTCTGTCGTTTAATCGGGGAAAAATCTCTTAGCTGGGTGTAAATGTTTCAGATTTTTGTTGGTGCTTTAAATCTGAATAACTTCAGAGCAGGATTGACCTTGTACAAAGAGTGACCTTATCGTAACATGCAACAAAATACTTGTCCCACACATTTTGAAGTCATTGTCATAAAATGAATTTTTAAGATCTTTCTTAAAGTGTTTTTCCTAGTATTTTATGAGCCTAAATTGGTAGTTTGTGGCCAAGAGTTTGTATTTTATGGCCAAAAATATGTATATCAAGGCAAGTATTTTGTGGCCACAAATTAGTATTTCTTGACCAAGAATAAGTATTATATATGTCCAAATTGGTATTTTGTGGCCAGAAATTTGTATCACATGGCAAATAATTCGTTTTTTGTGACCCCAACTTGGGATTTGTTAAGCAAAAATGTGTATTTAATGGCAAATAATTTGTATTATGTGACCCAAAATTGATATTTTGTAGCCAGGAATGTGTATTTAATGGCAAATAATTTGTATTTTGTAACCCAAAACTGGTATTTTTTAACCCAAAATTGGTATTAATATTAATATTTCTTGGCCAAGAAATACAAGCATTTGATAATCAAGAGTGACCTTATCGTAACATGCAACAAAATACTTGGTCCCACAAATTTTTGATTCATAAAACATATCTAGAATTTTCTTTAAGATCTTTCTTAGGGTTTTTTCCTAGTATTATTCTATGATTCAAGTAAAAGTTTGAACGTTTTAGTGGTAAAATTTGCATTTGGGGAGAAAATGCACAGCCAATTCATTTTAAAAGTTTACTTATTGGTAAAGAATCCATTATAATATTTTGTCAACCAATACAAATTCATCATCATCTCACCAACTAATACACAAATAAAATCAGCTACTATCTATATTGAAAAATGTAGCTGAAGAAAATGACTTCTCGAATGACCCTCAAGGTTATAGGAATATGGTCCTGGATTCAAGTACATTTGAACTGTTGTTCTGTTCTAAACATACTTTTAAAGTAACTTTGCCTTTATGGGTTTGGTGTGTTTTAAGACCTGTTTGGTTCACTAATTCTTAATGCACCTTGTTGTTTTTTTTTGTTAATTCTCAACTTGTAGCTTAGTTTCATGCAACAAATCTTCACTTTCAATTATTTTTCAACTCAAGATTTAAAGGATCTGTGATTCTTAATTGCTTCAACGATTGTCAAAAAAACAACAACCATCCTTTGACTCTCCGAGTTTAACACCAACCAATGACTCTGGTTAGCTTGAAAAATCTTAAAAATCCGTTTAAAGTTCTTTCTTCAAGTTCTCCACCACTATCTTGAGGTTCTTTCACAGATAAGCAAAGCCCTAAATACATCATACTGAGCCTAAACAAGTCATATATACTTGTGTCTAGGATAAGCAGCAGGACTTTTCATGTTTCGATCCAAAAAAAATGTTATGGCGATAAAGAACGGCTTTTTATAGTGTAACAGGGAGAACTTAATGTTTTAATGAGATTTTTACAATTGGGACGTGGCGTGGATCTTAAGCGAAAACCGGACAGCGTCTCCACTCCCAACTCTAAGTGTGATCAATTAAATAAAGAAGTAACACAATTGTTAGCAGTAGGGATTGGTTTCATAAAGTTGTTTTTTTTAATACTAGTGCTGAAACCAGTTCCTTTAAAACAGTGCTTTAACAGTGAACCACAAAATGTATCAGAGATGTTTTTTAATTAAAAGCGTTATTATTGTTTTCTTCAAATAACTGAATGACATAAAAATAATCGGAAACCTGTTTCTAAAGTAATGCTTTTCGACTGAGTTGTTTTCTGCGGCAAACTTTGGTCAAATTTATCAGAGTTTGAGTTCGATCTGTCGGTTAAATTTAGAAGGAAATTGGGTTAAATATAACAGCATCTGAGTTGCGTTCTGTCAGTATTATTTTGGGGCTTACTTCTTCGAGTTTGTGACGGCGTGCATGAGTGGCTTTGCAAGGCAGGTGCTGTGAATCACTGTCGTGAATATATTTTTAAATACACATTGTATTTAGAAACATTTTATTGGTATAAATGACAGCAAAACTCAAAGGAAGGCACCAATATTTGTGTTGTTTCAGTCTTTTCATGTAAGAAATGGTGCCATTTTGGTACTTAGTGTCTGCGCCTGTCACTAGTTAGGAGAAGAATGGATTCTGTCTTTCGTTAATGTGTGAATTTGTAACTGATTGTCTTAACAGAAACTTTCAACACTGGCCACACAAATCCTTTCTATTATCTTGAACAGAGCAAGACGAGTTCTCACCGTAAGTAGACAAAAAAAATAAAACTGCGTGCCGACGGAGACTCTTACAGAAGCAACAGATGGTGTGAATGGGAAAACAAAAGAAGGGATAAAAGGATGCGAGTGGATGGAGAGATGAGAGGAGCATGGCGGATGAGAGAAAAAAAAAAAAGGGCTGGAGTGCGATAAGGAGACTTTTCATCCTCTCAGAGGCTCGCGCTGCTCAGTTTGGCGGCACCGAGGTACTTGAACCTTGCCTGCTTTTCCTTCACCTCTCTGTAGAGGGGCTGCCCCGCAGGCCACCTGTAAACCGCTTTGACACATGATCCACTCCCACTGATGTCGAGTGGAATCACACACACACACACAAATCGAAAGGCAGGGTAGACGAGCGGAGCTACCTTTTTTTTAAAAACTTTTTTTTTCTCTCATTATTGGTTCCAAGCAACACATCCTTCAGGGATCGGCGGTGAGCAGCCATCTATTATCCGCGGCCCCTCACGTTGGCGTTAAAGTGGCACTAGGTGGATTTTAACCTTCACCTCCTGGAGGCGGTGGGGGGGGGCAGGGGGGTAGACGCAGGATATGCCGGAAATTAATTAAGCAATTAGACCGACGTCCTGCTGCAGCCACAAACAAGTGGCAGTGAAAGGTGGCGCATTACAAGAAGAAGAAAAAAACACCAGAAAAAGCAGTAAAAGTGGCACTCAGGAAGAAGGGAGAAGAAAGAACGACAGCTCCTGATTAGGCATTGTCAAAATATTTGCGACAGAGGAATTTCCAGCAGGCGAGCGCGCCACCGGCTCATCTACAAAAGTGCCATCTTCCCGGAGTAACAAGTCGGCGCAACGAGTGTCGACAGAAGAGGAGCTGAAATCCCCCCCGGGCTACAGAATATCCCGCTATTGTAGTCTTAACCCGCGAGACCTGGCGGGGAATGTACGGCTTTCACAGTCACTTCTCATCCTATTTGTAGCCGTGCCGCTGATGTGTGAGCGCCTGAGCCCGGGCAGGTCACTTTCCCTTCTTTTTTCCTCTCCCTCCATGACGCCTCTCACTCACTCCGTGTCAAAAAAAAAAAAGAAGACGGGACTGACTGAAGAAGACCCAGATTCCTGAGCCATTGAAGACGTAGAAGTCCAAGTCAGTGGCGATAGTTGGAGAGGATACCCTGTGTAAAACGTCTTTTTTTATCGACTCTCACCTCCTGACTTCACAATATTCGATCTGAATCAGGGTCAAGTCCATGAACTCTGACAAGATGCTGCTATCTTGTCTTTGTCCCACGTAAAATAAATCTGAATCCAGGCAAAAAGTCAACTTCTGTGCGATATAATTTGAACTTTTAACCCTTAAAAAGTCACATTTCAATAGCCTGTGGTTGATTATAGCAACTTCAGGAAGTGCTAAATGAAGATGTTATTTGTGTTTAATCGATAACTTTTTTTAGTTAATGATGCCTTTAAAGACGAATCTGTTACCATGTCATCAATTTTTAAAAACATTTTTTCAATGTATGTTTCCAACAAGTTCCACTAAGGATCTGATTATGCAAATGTGGCACTGGAGAGGCAGTGAAATACGTGCGGTAATAGCGATCACTCGACACAATATACGGCATTCAGGGTAGCTGATTTACTAGCGCAACAGTACTGCAACGCCTCCGTCCTTTTCGTGAAAACCTCTTGATCATAATTAAAGGTGCAGAAGTTCTCTCTCTTGCATCCACACACCCTCTCTCTCTCTCTCTCTCTCTCTTTTTCTTCTTGCCCCCTTTGCACCCTCCATCTTGTTTTACTTGCTCATTAGCGGAGATCCTGGAAGTTGACAGAGGTCACGTACAAAAGGAAGAGCAGCTAAAAAGCAGACGTGTGTGTGTGTGTGTATGTGTGTGTGTGTGTGTGTGTGTGATCCACTGTGTAAGCGATCTCGCTCTCTTTCATACAAACAAGCACAAACAAACGTTCCCCTCAAACACAGTGGCTTCACTGGTTCATGCTAAAAAACATCATGGGGACACTCGTTGAGTAGAAAAAAGTTGTCGGGAAGAAACTAAAGGAGTGTAACGGGAGAGTGGTGGAAGGCCAAAAAAAAAAAAAAAAAGGTGAAGAGAAAGTGTGCAGAGGTGTTTTCAGGACACATTCCTTGAGGGAGCCAAGTGATTACACTGAAGGACAGAGCTCTGACTGGACACATCAAGGCTAACATTTCTTCATTTTCTTCCCTGGAAGAATTAAACAACGGCTGTCGATCATCCTTCCATACATCCATATAGACTCGGGATGAAGCGTCAGTGCACAAACACACACACACACACTCTTTCTCATTTAAAAAAAAAGAAGAAAATGATTCAATAAAACTGCATAGAGCTACATTTTAATTGACAGTAGATTCATTTCAGGCTAATGGCATCTCCTATATTTCCCAATGCATTTTACGTTATTCAATAAAGCGAAGTCGGTGGTAAAGCACTTTCTGTTTAGCGTCGAGATCACTTTGGATAGACAGCTCCGCTTCAAACGCAGGCTGAAATATTTCCTACTGTAAATTCATTTTGCCCAATCGTTTATCACGAACACAATTGATGTTATTCCTCATAATTGTGTTGAAAAGTTGATTTATTTTAAAGATTTTAAATTTGATTAAAATAATTTGAGGTGCCGGGCACGTGGATTGCTTATGAGAGGTGGAAATGAAACCCGCAAATGTATCTCAGGAAATTAGATTAATTAAAAGAAAGAAGGGGGGGGAGATAATAACGAAAGGAAAAGGTCAGTTGTACAAACTTCATAAACTTTAAGGTCACTTGTGTCTCGTTCCATTTGTCAGCCTCCAGACCCAGATGGAGCGTTTTCTAACAGCAGTGTCTCACTATTGGCTCCCTGACATCCTCCAGCTTTAACCCCGCACGTCAAGGTCACCGGGCGACATGGCTAAAACCTTCTGCCCGGGACCTCTTCTCACACGCGAGTCGCGAGACAAGGTTTCTACACTCGTACGAGCGCCGGCTCGGACTCTCCTGACTCATGGGACCGGATCAGGAGCGGCGTGATCGGCAGGGGTATGAAAACGGGAGCAGGGGAGAGGGAGCGCGTTCACAATGGCTGCACATATCAATTAAAGGCTGGCTGATGAGCAGAACTGGCCTGATCTGGCCTGCCCACCACCACCACCACCACCACCACCACCACCACCGTCCTGGTCCCAGTGGACAGTCAGCCATGGCCTCACAGCCTGTGCAGCTGCTTCAGGCTTTCCCATATAATTACATGAGGAGGGGATCAACTCGCCACACACGGTTGACCATCCCAGCTCCACCGGGACCACTCCAAAAATGTTGATCAAAAAGTATGTCCGGAGCCTGTTAATCGTGAGATTTCTTTTTTTTTGTTTAAACCGATTGTGTGCATGTCAAGGTGCAAATAATTTGTGTCAGACTGACGGCAGCAGCGGCGTCGGTGGCGGCGGCGTCGGCTTCACTCGAGTGGGTCGACTACGGAGTCTGACTGACAGCCGGGGCGAAGAAGACGACTGACTTGATGCCATCCTTTTGGATGCCACGCTCACTTTCTCTCCGTCCATCACTCTCTTTTCTTTCCATGCATCTGTCGTGCGGCGTGTTTGGCACAGGTGGGAACAACTCCCACCAGTTTGAGACTAGTGTTCGCAACAAACATTTTCGTCTTAATATTTAAGAGGGGAAATAAAAAAACGAGATGAAAGCCTGATAAGTGACAAGATAAGACTATCATTACAGGCCTTCGTGGTAGATTTGCTGCAAATAAAAAGGCCACTCAAAAGGCCTTTCTTTCTCCCAAAAATACATTTATTTTCCTAAATCTATCACCTCAAATACGTCCAGGGATCAGGACAACCGTATTCCACAGGCACTTCCATTTCCAATAAGACACTCCGGGGTTCACACCCAGACACTATTTCAGACATAATATCCGCCAAACAATGACTGAATCGCTACATCTATTTATCCCTTTTGGACAATGAAACTGAGGAAGAGGGAAGCTGCTTTTTTTTTTTCTTTTTTTTTGTTGGCTGCGGGTTAGAGTGACAGGGCAGAGGTGTATTTTAAGAGGGGTGTCACAGAAGGGGTCTGATCACTCAGGGGTCAGCATCTGAGCAACACACACATCAATTTACACAGTGACACTGAGGTTTTAAATTGGATTACAAGCTCCATCGCTTGCTGATAATTTGATAGAGGAATTCTAAGTGTTGATTTAATCGTGGGAAGGGGAGGAAAAAAGTTACATGTGGAGTGGTATTAAGAATTTATATTTCGGGTCATACATTAAAATTGATCACATGTCACACATACTTATTTTATACCCAAGAATTTATCAACACAGTGCTACAGTCAGCTTTAAAAAAAAAAAAAAAAATGCATAAAAACTTTGCATAAAACGCTTATTTATCGTCTTTTCTCTCGCGTTGATTTCTATTAAAAGCTGCGGAATATATCACAAGGCTGTTTATTCACAAGTCGATGACTGCACAAAATGGCAGATCTTCACCGTCAATCTCTCAAGTTGTGATATATTGTGAAACTTTGACGACGTCCTAAAGTTGACCACGCGAACTCGGTTACACTTTAGAAGTTGAGAAAAAATAAAATAAGATATATATTTTTTTTTTTTTAGGGGGAGAGCAACCCGGTCGCGTTCACTGACGCGCAGCTGTACACATCCCCGTTATTTCAAATCACTTTGGAATAGATTGGCACTCGGTTGTTTTTTTGTTTTTTTGTTGTGTGTGTGTGTTTTCTTTTTGGAGGTCCCAGCTGCTGTATGGCTTCGCGAATCGTGCCGATAATTGCACTGTTATTTTCTAATCATGATTGGGGAGACATCAGGGGGGTCCCCACTGTGATGCTCCCGCACAAACAACCCCGATGTCCCCCCTTTGATGGGGAAAAAAAAACTGACTTCCCACGGTAGTTAACGCATAACCCGAGACAAATTTCAAGCACTTTTTTCTTACCTTCTTTTTTTTTTTATCCTCTAGCGAAGAAGCGCCGGGTCACTCCTGCGCGTAAACGACGCGTTCACGGAATAATGAGTCCATATGGTTTTGACCGGATCATGACGGAGGGAGGTGTTTGAAAAAAAAAAGTCAATTCCCGTATCTGTTAACAACTATCCACGCCGTTCCTGACGCGATAATCTACTTTTTTTTTTTATTCATAAAGCGAATAAAAAAAAACGCGAGTGGTGCCGATCACAGCAGATCTATCTTGGAGGTGAAACGCGTTTTAAGAAAAAAAGACAGGAGCTGGTGCTGAGAGGACACCCCGATTCTCCCGCTGGTTAGTTTCTGACCTTGGACGCATCACTTGTATTGTTATTTTTAAAAGAAAAAAGGAGGAAAGGAAAACGGAGGAATCCACGCGCATGAAGGCAGGCAGGCAGGCGGGCTTGCACTCGCGAGCACATAAGCGGGTAAAATGTCTCGCGGGGTAAAAGGGGGGGGTCGGAATAAGGTTGTTAAAATGACTCTTTTAAAAGTGGTATTCCTCACCTTGCCGAAGAAGTGGTGTGTCCTCCTCTCGTGCTCGCCTTAAAAGAGAAAAAAGTCCAGGATGAATGAACGAGTGTGCGTCCTGCGCGTCAGCCAGCGCTTAACACAAGTAATGAGTGATAAAATGACGCTCGTCTCTCCGCACTGTAACCTTGTGGCGGCTTTAATGTAAATAAGCCCCGTCGTGTTGCCAATTCTCGCTTAAGAACACAAAAAAAACAGAACCGGCTCTTAAGGGACTTGCTTTTTTTTTTTTTTTTTTTTTTTGTGCTTTCTTTTTTTTTTTTTTTGTTGCTGCTCTTTTTCACCTCCTCTTCCTCTCGGCGTATTGACGGGTTACACCGCCCGGGAGCGCAAGAAAGGAATGAAGTCAATTATTAGAAAATATGAGACATTAACAAGTCCAGGGATGGGAGTGAACGCTTACATTTTAAAGAAAACCACTCAGGAGTTTTGTTAAAGAGTGTTAACTTTTTTTTGCAAGAGAAACCAAATATATATATACTGAGTCCCGCACGGGCCGAATGTTTCCTAGCAAGTAAAGGCTTTTCTTCAAGGATGGTTTTGATATAGCTTCTTCTATAGGGGGGTGGAAGAGACTGAATAATACAATTATAGATTCAGTGTCCCGGCCCTGACAAAAGACAGGGCTTCAATGGAGGCTTTGTTACAGGATTATATAATGATTATGGGGTAATTATGGGAACGTTTTGGAAATAATAAAAAAGTATCAAGTGCACTCTTGCTGGGACAGCTTGTTTTCTAAGTGTGTTCAGACAAACAGACACAGAGATGGACGGGATATAGGACTGCTGACAGGACAGATTATTAGAGGTAACCACCAGAAGATTATTATTGGTAATGACCAAAACTAAGGATTGACTCAGATTTCATTAGATGCCCCTCATGAAGTACAGTTGAATATCTGAGGGGTACTTTTGCCCCCCCTGTTGTGTTGGACCCTCACCCCCAACCCACCCTCCTATACTCACCCGCCTCACCCTCCCACCTGTGACAGGTGGTTCCCATAGGGGAACCACATTCTGAAGTAAAACAAAATCAATCAAGTTGTTATGTTTGATTTTAAAGACTTGCTGTTGTGTCCATCATTTAAAAGAAGTTGAAAAAAGAAAGTTTCAGGAACAAATATGAGGCAGCGAGCCCACAAGATGATGTAACTTGTATAGCAAATCTCTATTTAATCACTTACACCTGTTTAAAATGCAAGTTATTTACAAGAGATTTGTTGATAATCAGTTGAATTCTGAAGTAAATTACTTTTATTTCCAACATTTGAGACACATTGTATGCACAAAAAGTTTCAAAAACGCTTTAAAGATGTGTGTTAAAGCAAATCTTAGATATATTTTCAAGATAGGTCTCTGTTCGTAACTTATTCTGCTGTGGATTTTTGGTGGATTTTTTATTATTAAATCAGAAAATACATTGTATTTACCATATATTGTGTATGTTGTCATTGATGAAATGCAGTTTATTATACTTATGATAAATCCGGATGAATAAAAAAATCCATCTATACTTTACATGTGTGAAAATTAATATTTATCTTTGTTTTCTGTATACGTTTTTTTTCAGGATTCCGATTTCATTGTAAATTTGATTAAAATGCATCCATAAATCAGAGAATGTAGTTATACACCAGTGACAGGGAATTTGAGTATAATCCTAGAAATGATTTATTTCAAGAATATGTATGAGTGAGATGTAGCAAAACTTAAGCCTGAAATTTCCCGAGGTCACATACTGTAGCACAAGTAAACTTTCTGGGAAATGATCTCAGGTTCATTCTAACGATGAAAAGTTAAACATGCGCTCATCACTTTTCAAAAGTTTGGAAAAAGGGGACAAAACGACAGATTGTGGCTGATCGACTAAGATTGTATGTATTTATTTGTATTTATTAATTTTACATTATACATTTTTATTGACATAAATAAGATAGTCATACATATATCATGTCATAAAATCAATAGTTTTCTAACAGACAAAATAGTGACGCATACTAAAAATAGAAAAGTCCGCTCAATTAAGAGTTTGAAAGTGATAAAAGGTTTCCACTTAGAAAGAAAGTATCCAGAGTTGCCTTTTAGCGTGTACTTGACTTTATCTAGCTTTCAACACACAAATCTAAATTTGATGGTTTTTGGAAAAAATTCAGTGTTGTCTGGGCACATGCTCGGTATGAAACTCAACCTGAGACCACCTCTATATATGAGATTATAAATCTCTTTTTGGAGGAGATGTTTTTGATGGCGGTAAAAAAGAGAGTGCAGGCAGGTAAGAACAAACAGAGACAACCGTCGAGTGTCACCTAGAGTGAAAGTGATGATTTGGAGGAGAGTAGTGACAACTGCCATCTTCAACGAAGAATGTTGGAGATGAGAGACCAGGAAAAAGAAAAGAACGAGATTCATGGTTGAAAAAATTAAAAGTATGGTCGTTACTTGGGAGGTTTTTGTGATAAAGGCTGCAGAACTTTATTTTATTTATAATCAACAGCCACAAATGAATAGTAGAAAAGACATAGTCATGTTTGTTTTTTACTTTTCATGAGAATTTGCTTTTGCCAGTACACGTTTTACCAGTACAAATTAAAAGAAAACATGCATTGACTCATCTAGATTTACTGAAACTAATGTATTAAGATACAGATTTAAATTATAAATGTTTAACTCACACAGGATAAACTGTAACTTAAATGTGTATTGGGAAATTCAGAATCTGGAGGCTACTAACAGCAAATGACTTAAAGACATTACAATTTTCAGTGCAATGATAAGTCTTGAATAAGTAATTTTACCTGGATTCCAACAGTGGACTAAAACAAATAAATATGTTGTGACGTTTGTCACCATCAGCTGGTCAATCCTTCTTAACTTCAAAAATGACAACAAATGTGCAGCAGTTGTGTTTAGTAATCCTCAGCAAAATAAGTTCATATTGATACATACTTTTGTTAGAACAGATATGTGTAGCTCAGACTTTTGACCAGGTTTAACACTTTCTCTCTCGTTTACCAGAATAGCTTATCCAGAGGGACTGTGCAGGTCAGACATAACAGCTAACAATTTTATCTTGTATTTATTATTTTATTAAATCTAAATATAACTTCCTTTAATCCTTTGTTTACTATTATTTCCCTCTTTTCTTTGTCTTTTTAATGCCCCTTGAAATTATTTATGCAATATATAGATAGTATTTAGAAGAAAAAAAAAGCTGTTTTACATTTTATTCAAGTTTTATAAATAATGTATAGGCATATTTATGTTTATTTATTTTATGTTGATTATTTTCCTCTTTACTTTTATTATAATTCTGTCCTTCATATCTTGGCTCTTTGCTCCTCTCTTTTGACTTGACGGCCCCTCACAACAGTCACAGTAAATTATGTGGCCCCTGAGGAATGGCAATAGGGTCTCCAGGGTCTGATGTACAGATCTTATTCTTAAATATCACATATGTGTGAGCAGATGTTTAAATTATTCCAGAATGAGTAATTCCAGGAAGAAAGGTAGTTGTAAGTCAAGCATCTCCAATCATAGGTTAAGTTTATCATAAACATTGATGAAAAACGTTTCACAATAATTCATACTCATACTATCTTAAACAGTGTTATTATAAGTTATTTCATTGTTTTGCTTTTCCAAGAGAAGTTCTGTTCAGTAGCTTAGAGAATTAACTTTTAAACCAAAACAATACTTATACCACTTTATCTTCACAACGTGGATCAAGTGATGTCAAATATGTCCCTCTTTCTCTCAGCTAAACAAGTGCAAACTCTTCATTTGTCTTTTCTTTTAATGTATATCTCCCGCTGTGTCTGATAGCAAAAGAAAAGGAAAAAAAAAAACAGCTTCCTCACTGTTCCCATGGCAAACCTCTTCCTCTTTAAAAGATATTCCACATTCATTATGCACTATGAAAATCAGATTCTCATGCTGCTTCTTTAAACGCTTGCATGGATTTCGCTTTTCTTTTTTTTTGTTCCTCAGTCTGTTCCTCCATAAAATAATATCTAAAAAAATATCTTCCTCCCTTAAAAGAAATTAGCATAACCATTCCCCATCAATAATATGACTATCTCTATGGGAATGATAGCAGCGAGCAGTAGGGGTGTTTCTTTTGCCAATTCTCCATGGATCAACAACGCGTCCTCAGCTTCTTTTGAACTTGTTATAGCAAGTCAAGTGATTCTTTATCGGTTGACAGCTCCGACAATGCATCAGGGATGGGAAAGCAGGTCAAAAGGAAGTTGCCATATGGACTTAAGCATGCAAATTTTCAACAATGCTCAGCAGCGAGGGGTTGTACCCGCTCACAAAAAAAAGACATATATGTGGAGCCCCAGCCTCAGTTTATCAAGAACACTGATCTTCACTGCTCAAGTTTAATGTGCTCGAGTTAGTTGCGGAACATTCGGGTCGAGCTGGTTCGATAAGAATGAGTTTGCCAAAAACATTAGTGACTTTATGATGACTTTAATAGCTTTTATAGTCGTTCAGACCTCGATGACCGCGGTAAATACGACCTTGCTAATACCAGCTGCCATATAGATTATTTATAAGTCATAAAAATCAAGTAGTAGTAGCTGCTTCAACTGTCTTCTTTTACATTATCTCTGTCGGCATCGGAGTGTTGATGACGTGTTATCAGTCATTCAGCAGATCATTTGCACACGGTACTATTGTTGGGTCCAATTATTAGGAATTTATTGACATATTACTCAACGAAGAAAAGATTGAAATTAAAATGAAATATCAAAAAAGAGGTTACTTTTTAATTAACTTGTTAATAAATAAAGAACAAAAGACTATAAAATGTATTTTATTATGTAATATAAAAATAATGTTTTAATGATAGTACTATGATAATGTGAAAGCTAACCTAATTACAAATATATAATAAATAGAAAAGTTGAAATAAAAGGGATTTTAGTAAGTAATCGATATAAATATATGAGTCTGTCTTAACATTTACCCTGTTTACTCACTTTCATGAGTTGCCAATCCAATGTTTTAATTTATAATATTTTTTAATCACTCTAATAAAATACTCTTTTTTAAGTCACTGCCTTTTCAACTCTACTTTATCTCAGAACAATGCAAATTAAACTGGTTAAAAATGAACGCAAAAGTACTGCAAAATAATCAATCACGGAAAGAAAACAATTTGAAATGTGTCAAATATAGAGATTAGCTGATGATGCTTCTTGAAGCAGTTTCCCATAAGGTGGCGCCCTCAGTATACAAATTACATTAGGTTTCAATAGAATAGCTGTTTAAAGCAATAGAATAAAAAGCAGAGAGTGCCATCTGGTGGCCCCTGAAAATAATGACAGTGCCTCATGAAGCTTTATCAACCAATCACTATTAAAAATAATATAATTTAATAGCTGAGAGCTAGAAGTTATTTTAGAAAATTTAGAAAAAGCAAAGACAAAAATTAAAAAAAAATCTTAAGCACTAAACTATGTTTGAAGTTGCCCTTGCATGTAATAAAATGGATTATGCTTTGTAATGATTTATTTTACACTAAATAACCTTATACAATTATATGCAAAGACTTACCATAATAAATTAAGTGTACTATTGCATATTTTGTAAGAAAAATGTATCTCTTTGTGCATAGTTTCTCATAGCATGAGAGCTTGATTTCTCCACCACGGCGGCGGACTGAGCTTAAGTTTAAGGTTCTTCGGTTTGTTTTCCCACTTGTGTCTGGCTTTAAAATCTTTTACGTCACGAAAAAGACTGAAAGACAAAGGATGGTTTTGACATGAATCAGAGCAATCAGGTCAGGAGCACAAGAGGAAGTGAACAAAACAAGGATCAAGACTTCTTTATAAAAACAGGAAGTGATAAGAAAGGGAATGAAAAAGACAGGACATGACAAACACAAGGGATACCACAAACACATTTGTTTTCAGGCCATAAATTCACCTTGACCCTAAGCTAACACCAAGGTTAAATGTATTCTCTAGGTAATTGGAAACAATTATTTTAAGTTTATTTTATTTTGTTGCCATTTATTAAAAATTTGTATTAATGTTTTTTCCCTTTTATTTTAAGTATCCTCCACCTCCACCTGCAACATCTCCAGGGGCATGACAAATGCACACAGAACACAAATCTTAATTGTAATCCACATGTTGCACAGTTTAAATTGGCGTATGTGTTCAAATCCATTCATAGTGTACGGTATGGGATTATTGGGAGGGAGATTGAGATCAGGGTCATTGATTAGAATCCAACATTGCTGCACATGTACATCAGTCAAATGAACAGCTAAGACACATAAACGCCAATAGTTGTGTAGAAGTGATGACAGCTAGACCTCTTTATCAGAGAGTCACAGGTGTGGCCACATCTGATGATCCATTTGTTCGACTGCGGCAGGTGAATGAGACTCCCGAGGAGCTTCTCCTCTATGTGCCTTTTATCTAATATGAAATATAAGCTCGTAAAAAGATGTTAAAAATGAATGCCACGGAAACATTGAGATGTACTGGTGCACCCTGTCTAAACAA